>NW_021849211.1:1608680-1640827 GCF_003651465.1 Formica exsecta
ATCTTTCGCGTCTGAGTTTTTGCTCGCACTGCTCGTCCCTATTTCGTTAGCACCGTTTTTTATATTTCACCGGCACAATCTGTCTCTTTGCTGCGTCCATGCGTAGGTAGTTGAATTACGTTTTCATAGAGCAATGTAAATTTTGCACGTCCCAGCCTTATACACACTAGCGTTAATTTTTAGGGAAAACTTATTATCTTGAATGACAAATTAATACAAAAATCATTACTGAAATTCTAGTATTTAATATCATTTGTGAGAAAGAAAAATATGTTTTGAATTTCAACGGTATAATCTGCAGCTCTACGTAGATAGTTAAAATATATTTTTATAGAACAATGTGCATTTTCCACGTTATTATATATAAGATTATACATTAATTTTAAAATTAATTATTTCAAAGGAGGAGTTAATGCAATGCAAAAATTTTTATATCTAAAATTATTTGGAAATTATTGAAAAAAGAAACATCTTTTTTATTCTCATTGGATACATTTTAGTACAATATTTAATAATTATTTATTAAAATTCAATCGAGTCATATTTTAGTCATGTTAATACATGAATATTATTATGTAAAATTAACTTTTACATGCGTGTGATTTTAATGCGTGCTCCTTCTTATTATTATACGTCATTGTATGTTGATCAGAAAAGTACATTCGATACATCGCTTTCGAAGAATTGTGCACTTAGAGACATTGAATGTACATATTGACAATTTCAAAATGGATTTCTGAAAGCTTAAGATTATTTGCTTGTGTGACTTTTCACGGATGGTAGTAAATTGCATGCCATAATCACGAGGAGAAAAAGGAAAGAAGAAGCACGAAGAGAGATCTGATGTTATGATGGCTAGCAAAAGTATGCGAAAATGTAGAAATTTGACGTAAGTTGATAAATCGATCTTTTCACTTTAGTATATAAGTGTATCCCGCTTGGGAATCACATATATATACAAATATTCCTTCGTACTTCACATTGAAAATGCATTTGTAGAATGTAGGAAAAATATATATAGGTCGATATGCACGCGAGCAAATCTTCATGAATACTGAAATGAAGTGAACAAAGAGCGCTATAAATTATTTTAGTCACAATTAACATAAATTAAATTGCAATATAATGATTTTGTTCCATATCATAGTATATCCAAAAGTATACATTTATTTTACATATTTCCTTTCTTTCAATTGGACATCTCTTATTTTTTAAAGCTAAAATCAAATATGCGCTTTTCATTAACGTTGGATCAAACGTAACTGCGCGTCATAGGAACAAAAGCCGCGTCACGGTTCTTGTGCCTGCACCTTTGCCCCTTTTCATCTCAACTTTAGTATGTCAGGCACGCGTGCAAAACTCAATGAAGCCGTTTTTATGGGAGAATACGCATTTTCATTCTACGTGTTCGGTATTTCAATATCGACCGCGTTCTCGCTAATATAATACGTTCGAACGCACACTGCGTTTATGTAGAATGTAAATCAATCATGTGTACCTTTCTTTCTATGCGGTGAAGAGCACGATCCATCGAATGTTATCGACAAAATATGAAATTTACGTTGAAATCAGAGACATTGTAATCGGTATGAATTTTTTAGTGAATTCGATTCTTCATGTGCTATAAAGGAAAATAAATCTTTCGCTCGTTTCATTGTCGGAGGATCATTTTTTACACGTTCGTATTGAAATTCAAATCCATTTACATGATTCGGATCGCAATCCCTTTAATCGATCGAATTGTGGGTACTCATTCTGGAAGCTCAGCTGTGCGAATTACAAACGAGCAAGGCATGAACATCTGACGAAAAGGGTGCGAGGGGTGTTCTTTTTTTTCCAGGTGTCATGGGTGAGACACAGGGATATCCATCTTCTCACCGTGGGCGTCGAGACATATACATCGGACCAGAGATTCGTCGCGTTACATTTTCCGCACACGGAGGACTGGACGCTACAAGTAAAATACCCTCAACGACGAGATTCTGGCACATACGAGTGTCAAGTATCCACGACGCCGCCCATAGGTCATTCCATGCTCCTTTCTGTCGTCGGTGAGTTCTACCTCTCTCTCTCTCTCTCTCTTGTTTCTCTTTTCATCTTGTTTTTCACCGCACGAGACCGTCGTGCTGATTTCACCGCGACGCGGAAATTCATACTATATCTGTTTGCTTGTTGGAAGCTTAATGTGCACCGCACGTGCATCGCGATACTCACGGAATTTGCTGCACCACGGCGGTTGATTCATTGTATGACTTAATCATTCGCGGGAAATGTTTCTCAATGGGACACGCACACACACATACGCGGCTCCTAGATATTTTATTACTATCTTGTCTTCACGATCTGCTTCACATCGCGTCGACGAATTCAACCGGAAGAATTAAATTATCGCGAGGAGATACGGTTTATGAAATCGACTTCTTCCTTTCCGTAAGATTTTTACGAAGCTCGTTGAAGTTTGTACGAAGCTCGTCAGACAGATTGCACAGTTTCCGGGAACTTCGCGAATTACAAATTTCTATCATTATGCATGCTCGCTTGTTCTGCGGATAGTAACTTTAATCAGCTTCTATAATCTTGAACTTAATATTAACTTAATATATTAACTATTTAATGTCAATCTTCCTTAAAGTTCAGATTCATATAGAAATTAATCCAATATTTAATATTATATAAAAATTGACTATCAAAAATATTTTGCGATAAATCTTTTTTTAACGTTCTGATAACAGCAATTATTATACAGAGAGATAGATAGATAGAGAGGGAGAGAGAGAGAGAGAGAGAGAAAGTATAATTTTTCACGTTAGTGACACATTAATATTAATCTTTATCCGTATTATTATTATTATTAGAAACATTTGGTATTATATGTTTGTTTATATATAATATTGATGTTTTCAATCATAATATCAACGCAATAAGCAAACAAGTAACAAATAGTTTAACATGTCTATAATTTATCCATTAGTGATAATTAACCTTAATTTTTATAAATTTTTATTTGTTAAATCTGTTAAAAAAATACTATTTTTTGTCATCAAATTAAGTATTGTAGTGAAATAATATAAAATTGCAAAATATATTGCAAAAAAGAGTAAAAGCTTAATTTAAAAAAAAAAGGAATAATTAATTAATGCACGGAGATATGTACAAATTCAATTTCATTATTTTTTTTATATCTGTTTAACTTTTATTTATTTTTATTAACTTACTATATGCCAATGGTTTTTAATTTTATATTCGAACGCACTGCAAAGGAAATAATAAGTCATGTAGAATAATAAATGTAATTGAAAAATATAAATTCTTTATGAATCCAGAATATTCGCTTTTTTCATGGCTATCATGAAACTTGTGTATGCGTCGGATAAATTACAACGTTTACATCAATATTGTAAAATTTTAAAATTTAAAGTTTAAAATGTCTATTAAAATTACTAAGGAAAATTGGCAGATAGGATCTCTTTTACAAACTAATATTAAAATCGAAAAAAAGCATGAAATTGACCTCTTATCATCATATGAATGTTTTTATAGCACGTACAAAGATAATATCCTTTAATTCTATGATAACCTAAATTGACAGAGAAACTAACAGGTTTAAATGAAACTAAATTTGAAAAACTAATCAAATTTCCGCCGTATTTCGCAGCAATTTAAAAGGAACAATACATCTATATTGATAGTAATATAATACTCTGTAAATTAACACAATTCTTGCGCGAGATATCCGATCAGATTATTTCTTCTTGCAGTTAATGATTTCGAAATAATAACTTTTTGTTTTATATATATATATATTTCTATCCTCACCCACAGAGCCTGTGACGATGATTATTGGAGAACCAGAAATGTATATAAACAAGGATAGCACTATGAATTTGACCTGCGTTGTACGACATAGTCCTGAACCACCATTTACCATTAAATGGACTCACAATAATGAGGTATGTTGCCATTAAGTGCAATTTTGTTTGACTAAATTAAAAGTGATTTCAAGAAGAAAGAGAAATGCCGATAAATTAATTTTCAATAATTATTTCTAAGATGTCACATAAAAGACATCAACTCTTAAATCCGCGTCTTTCCATTTCGCCGTGACTTCTTATCATCTCTTATTCGAATCGCGCTCACTCTATCCGTTCGGTGTGTGACGCGTTTTAAACAAGTTTTTAAGTTTAAGATTCCGAGTTTGCAGGAGAGAAAACTTTTAATTTTAATATTACCTGTCTAGAGACCGTTTCTCCTTGTTCAATTTTTAAATGTACGAACATCGCTGTAACTCCATCTCATTTCTCAACTTCAAAATCTATGTCTTATCCTTGTCTTTCTCCTTTGCCGCAAAAGTTTCTCCAGTGTGTGCTTCACTAACCCTGGGTCACATTATACAACACCTATTTCTCCGACCGTGTCTGTCTTTGTATCTTGTGGGCTTTTACTTAGATCTTATATTTCTACTTTCGAGCTCCACCGACAGTTCATCGTATTAACTCTCTCGCCGTTTTCGCAGTGTCTTCCATTTCTGCGCGAATATTACGCACTCGTTCCTTTTTACTGTACGTTTTCAATGTTTCACTATCATTTCATCGATGCTTACTCAATTTAACATTATAGAGTTATATAATAAATATGTATTTAGAAACATTTAGTTTAATTACTCATAGCTTTTGTTGAGTCAAATCTTTTATTTTACTTTTGACATATTATTTTCTAGTGCAACTTTTTTTATTGTTATTTATTATCTATTATTATATATAATAGATAATAAATAAGAGTGATTTATTCAAATTCTACTATTATATACTCTGTTTATTCTCTGTTTAATATCATTATAAATTTAATTATTCATCTTCCTCTCCTTTTCTCTTTTTTCTGCCATTTCTTTCGCTTCTTTTACGAGCAAATCCATTTTCTTTCTTTTTTTCACTGGTTATTTATCTCTTTCGTTCCCCTTTCTTTCATTCGAAGACTTTTTTTGAAATCCGATTATCGCAATCCTCACCTGTGGGTCCAAATCTTGCTCATCCGTCTGTCACGTTATTTCTTACTCTATTTCCCCAAGAATTTGACTTTCTTTCTCCAAACCCCTATCTATTCTGTAGCGCTCGATCCTGTAAGCTATCGTGTCACATACGCAGAGATTTTCTTTCGCGTACTTGCTCCGTCTCATCATTTGCTTTTTATCCCGTTCCGATGCTATTGCATCTTGTACTAGCCAATCCTATCTTGCGTTCGCTCGAACTCGGAGTAAAAGATTCGACGCATAGTATTTCTGCTAGCCCCGTATTTTCCGTCTGTCTGGTCGCACGCATTCCTTCTATCCCTATGACCCAGTTAATCCCGTCGTTTGTAGGGAGAATTTATGCCTGTTGCGATATGCAGCATATATAGCATAAATAATCGGTAAACGCACAATCACGTTACTGTCTTGTTGGTATAATTTATTTCGCACAAACATCAATCTCTGTTAACTTTCTCCATTAATGCATCCCTAATTGCATGAATTTATCATTATCATACATCATAATTATAAACTAAATTAAAATATAAAAATTGAAAGTACCAACACGCGCAAAGATTTAACAATCAGCGACGAATAAAATTACCGCTGGCGAAAAACCAAACATCAGTGGTATTCGAGCGAATTTCCACTTGCAGCACTTCCACCGACCTGAGCAATCGGTATTATCCACGGTGTAATCCGTTTTATATATCCTCATTAAAAAAGCTTACATAAGATCAACCTAATTCAAGAAGGCTATACCGTAGAAAAAAAACTTTACTTTGGATTATTCTTTGACTTCTGAATATCTTCAGATAAACATTTTAACTCGAAAGAATCATATTGAAATTTATTGGACTTTAAAAATCTCGATAAAATGTGCGTCCCGGTATGACCTCTCTGTCCGAAATAATCTTTTTTGAATAAAATAAAATGTAAACTATGTAATTCGAAAACAAACAATGTTGGATTTAACTAATCCTTGCAACATTGTTCACATATATATCAAAAAATATTTTTATATTAATTAAAACTAACGGTTATTGTATTGTAAGGTAGAGTAGAAAAATGGCATTATATTCACAGAGAATCTTGCAATGATATTGGTACGATGTAGTATTCTCTTGCGGATTACAACAAATGTATAGTATATATAGTATACAGAAAGTACAAATATTTGTGCTGAGTGTTGTGGATTTGATATTTTAAATTTTCCAAAATTTCAGAATTTTTGACATTTTGCGGTCCGCCGACAGCACTCAGCTCGTCGGCATTGTTACATTGGAATTTACTGGCGGCATGCAGTTGTAGTAATGACATGTAGACGTTGATGCGCGCTAGATCAGCTCTTACGCGAAATATATTATATTAACATTATCCATTAAAAGCGCAAAAAATTTATTCCTATATTATATTATTTACTACATTTATATTAAAATTAAATTTTAAATTAAACCAAAGTTTAATGGAAGTTAAATGTAACTGTCCCTTATTTTTTAAATATTTTTGTGTGTTTAAGTAATTGGTACATAATCGGTCATGCGGAAAAATAAATTTATTCATTGACATTTCGGCTCACGAACCTGTGGCCATCCTCAGGAAATGAATAAAGAACCGCAACCTATTGCAATTATCCTTTAATAAACATTAAAGGTTTATGATATAGAATATGAAATGTCAGTAAAACCCTTTAAAGGAACAGATTTATTCATTGACGTTTCGGTTCACAGACTTGTGGTTTTTCTCAGAAAATGAATAGAGAACCGCAACCTATTGCAATCACTTCTTAATAAACACTAAAGCTTTGTGGCATGGAATGTCAGTAAATTCCTTTTGAGATATGTAAAAATAAAAAGAGCTATTGGAAATAATATCAGTCTGATTAAAGAAGAAACGTATATGTAGAGATGAAACGTACATATAAATGTAACAATATTATACATCTATATGCAAAAAAAAATGATAAAAACGTATATATGTATACATAGATATAGGTTTTCAATAATAATTTATTTAAAATAGTCTCTCTTTTTGTATGTATAATAGCTTATTGGAACTCAATTAAATGCAAAGGCCTGTTTATAATTGAATTTTTGTTTTGATTGAAAAAGATCTGAATGAATTATATCTGATTGTGTAGCAAAAGAAAACGAATATAGAATATTTTGTTAACAAATGACTAAAAACGAATGAAATATTTGTCGTTTTAGTCTGTGGAACAGACAACGTACGCAGATTTTTTCAAATTTTTGCATGAAACACGCACACGTAAAACCATGCAGAATTTTTCATATCTTAGACCATTTCAGAGATATTTGCATGTCACATTTTTCGCGCGAGTTCGAAATATATAAATCAATCCGATCTGTTATGTTACGATATTAAAGAGACACAAGCTGTTACCTATGGACGAAAGCTTTCGATAAATTAATGTGCGATACGTAATTGCAATATGCAATATATAGATATGTGATATGTTGCGATAATAATTAGATATCGCGTTGCAAATTTGTAGCACAAAAATATAATAATCAACGTGATTTGATCAAAAAATCTATTTTTGCCTTATTGAATAGACAATATAAGACGAATAAAATACTTGCTTTTAAACTGCAATGTAGCGATTGCCAAAACGTAACGAGAAAAATTAATAAAATTAAAATTAATGAAATTAATGGAAAAACATTAAATTAAAAGCAGAACTCAAAGGAATTATCAGATATCGAAATATGAAGCTAATACTCAATATAAACTGTATCAAAAAAGAAATAAAATATATATAAGAGAGATATTTAATTAAAAGCATATTTAATTGAACATAAAAAAGATAAAATATCCAGTTGCAGTTATATTTTAGGAGTTGTAATATCTTCTCGGAAAGCTTTGAAAGTTTTTGAAATCCATTTTGCAACAGTGACATATAAATCGTTTATTTTGAAAGTATTGTAAGTTCTGCTCTCTAAAACATTATGAGTCTCAGCGAAATACAGACATAAACTGATATCTGCTATTATCGATTTTACCAAAGTTTCCGGGACTGGATTTCCACCAGTTTACAAACCAGGAAATGCGATCGAGTCAGAATGAAGGAGAGTTTTACGCAGTTTTTAATTCACAAAGAGGAAATATATTCGTAAAATATAAACATAATGGCGTATACGCGGTCATGCAAAAATATATTTAATTAAATAAATTCACATGACAAAAAAGTTTCTGTAATTATTATTGCAGGGAATTATATTGCATTGTAATTGTATTATGATTATTGTTATATGATTTAGGATAATAATAAAACTCGCTAAAGATTGATTTCGCATCTATTATACATTCATATTTAGAACGAGAAAGATCCAGTTATTTTATTAAAATAATTTTTCCTCATAAGCATTGCCAATCAGTATCGCTACAGATTTTTTCAACTGAAAATTAATCAATCATTTAATTAATAGATTTCCTCGTCGGTTCGACGAACGCTATTGTTTATAAACATTGTAGGAAGAAATTTAATTAGAATAACATTTTTCCGGAATCTGCACGTGACAGGCGATCAATTATGACAGTCCGAGAGGAGGGGTATCGGTTATCACGGAGAAGGGCGAAGTAACGACGTCGTACCTTTTAATTCAACGTGCTCAACCAGCGGATAGCGGACAATACACCTGCCATCCCAGTAACGCAAACACAAAGACAGTCTTAGTTCATGTACTTAATGGTATGTATACTTCTTAATCTTATAACGCACCTGCTATTACGTTGTTATAATGTGTGTACAGCCGCTTAATATACCTAGTGGTTTTTCTCTATGCAGCTCCGATTATCCAAAGTGTACTGCGAAAAATAAATACTTCCTCGCAAAACTGTTATTTAAAAAAAAAGGAAATATTATATAATCTCTTCTTCTGATTCTCGCAGGGGAACATCCGGCTGCGATGCAACACGGCGGGCAGCTAAGATTAGCCAATTTACCTTTTGTAATGATCTCGACCACGCTTCTGACCTTTTTGAATCATCCTTATTAGATGTAGAAATGGACCATTATAAATGTTAGTTTGAGATATTCCTTTCAAATTTATTTTTTTCGCTTTTTTGTCACTTGATTCTCGAGAAAAGATAGCGCATGAATATCTATTGAACACTCTATAGAAAAAAAACTCGTATGAATAAATGATCGATAAAATAAACTGCAAGTTGAAAAGCCTTTTTACGATAAAACGCGTGACTTATTACTTTTTTATATTTGTTTTAATATATTGTATGTTTGAATATAAATATTTAAAATGTTGCTATATCATTCTTTATCATTTTTTGTTATTAAATATTTTTAAATTGAATTGTTTTTTCATAACTAATATATTTTTCAATAAAATTTTTCCTGTTTTTTTTTTATATTATATATATTCTTTATAGACTTATAAACATCACTTGTACTATCTACGTCAATAAGAGCGTACCTCGCAAAAGTTTATAGATGAATATAATAGACGAAAAAAAAGTTTTATCTTGAAACGGAAGACATCCATTAAAAGAGATATAAGGACGAAACGGGGATAACAATAAATCAAAAAAAGTGACAGAATCATCTTGCAACAATAAAAGATGTAAAAATTAAAAACGAGGAAACAGATTTTCGTTGTTACTAAAACACCGTTAAAATGTGATCTGGGTGTGATTGGGTGAAGACAGGGTAACGAAAATCGGGTATATTTGTGAAAATAATTGTCGATTATTTAATTCGGAAAGCTCATATCCGAGCAGCAAGTAATGTTAAATTTACTTTATCACAGTTTACAAGACAATACGTTGTGCTTGCCAAAAAAAATGTATACATGTTACTGTTAATAAACATATATTAGACATTTTAACATAAAGATATGTTAAAATTTATCATTATGTTGCGAGGACATGTACGAGAATATATATATATATATATATATATATATATAATACGATGTAAAGCTGCGCTAAAATAAGAACACACTAAATAATGCATGACTGAGCATGTCATGTTGAAATAATGGGGTCATTCACTTGAACGATACAAGTTTTTAAGACACAATTATTTCTTAACGATTATCTCCAATACAAAAAAAAAGATTTTGATGAATTTCTGTTGTGTTTCGTAACAAAATTATAAAAAATGCATTTTTATGACCATCAAATATGAATATCGTTCTACGATCATGTCAGAATTCTATTGATCGGACGACATATATATATTTATTCATTCTAATAACACCTTATTTTATATTAAACATTTATTTGTCAGCAAGAATTTGCATTGTTTCGAATGACTGTTGTAGCTCTAATGCAAAAGCGATAAGTAACAGAAAAGACCATAATATATTATATAATTTTTTTAATCTGTCGTGATTATGTATAATTACATATAACGTTTGAGATTATCGAAGAAAGTTTGGCCCTGTTTGCTGTACGATATCGTATATTGTACGGGTATCGACATGTAATATATCTTCACATATTTTATGTAATAAGTTATGTATGAATATATAATATGTCGTGTGTGCAAAAACAACAAACCATAAAATCTGGATAATCATGTAAAAAGAAACACAAATCCGCTTGGTTCTTATATAATGTTAGATTATATATCTTAAAAACTTTGTTTGTATAACGAGAGAGGAGAGACAGAGTTAAATAAACGGTTTGAGATTTACAGCATCTTGTCCTCAGGATATGCCTGTATATCGTTGCCGCCGTGCAAATTAAAATTAGAACGTCAGTATATGTGTGTATCGTGCGTTTCGCTGCGTAACTATTTGAATTTATATGAACAATTTGGGACAGTCATGTCTACTTCTTAATTTGACCGAATCTAGATAATAGCTAATTGTTATTTCGTGCAAATAAATCTATTATAATTAAACCATACGTATCAATTATGTGTCATTTAAAGTATATATTGCCGTTTTCTTCTTATTTCGAGTGTAAATAACATATTCGCAAGAACTGGACAAAGACGTTTTGTGTAGATTTATTAATATTAAATTAAATTTGAAATAATTAACAGATAGAATGTTTTAATTAAGAATCACGACGTCACAAGATTAAAGTTCTCGATCAAAATAAATATGTATACAATGTTGCACAGTAAGATTTTTCACACAATGAAACTTTTTTTTTATGTACATAATACAATATTCAAGTATTCTTAAATAAACTAGATTAATATAACAAAAATAAAAAAAGGTATTCGTTTTTATTTCGTTTTGTATGTAACCGGAACAGAAAACCCGCGTTTTAATTAAAATATTCTGAAAATATTTTTCTTACCTGCATATTGTATGACTTCAATATGTTATTTATAAATATGCCAGTTTTAGTACACGATTCATTGAGTTTAAATAAAAATCGAAATAATTTATGTTGTCAATAAAGAATTCCTTTCATATGAGGGATACTGCTTGTAATTTATTCGTAATCGATTCTTACATTAAACAATGGAGCAATATATTCTGTCTCATATGTATCGAGTATGGTTTTGTAACAACTCATACAGTTTGTAATGGATCCCTGTCTGCTTCAGATAGACACACTTTGACAGATCCTTGTAAAGCAAGTTCTAATATCGAAGCAAATATCTTCATAAAACCACGTTCCGAATCAGAGTGATTTGTTAATATAACATGGATCCCGCGATGTACGGCATCTAATATATCGTGATGCAACATTTCACCCGTAAGATACAAATCTGCAGAGACGTCTTTCAATACCGAGACGCCCGCTCCGGCACATAGTGCAACGCTATTAATATAACCATCTAAAATATCATAATCATATAAAGTAGTGATTATATACTTTCATCAAATTTTTTTTTAAGCGATATAAATTATTTTTACTAAAACTCACCTGCACCATGTGCACGTGCTAATCTTACGTGTTTCAGATTTGTATGTTGCTTTACTAAATTCACCGCTTCGTCGATAGATATCCGGTTCTTCAAGGTGCATAGTCTTCCCATTCCATAAGTCGTATTATTCGCATCCGGCTGAATCGGCGTCCTCTTCTCAAACTCTTAAAATGGTTTTTATAAGGGATAAGATATTAACATATTAATAATTGACTCATTGTCAGATGTAATTTTTTTTTTTTTTTACCGAAAGCTTGCGCTAACCAGTCATTTACACCGCCTTGTACGGAATCAAAACTGGTGTGCGGAGAGAAGACAGCGATTTTATTTTCTAGACATCTTGCCACTATTCGTTCCTATTGTATATAGATATAAATTAAAAATCTCGATAATTTTCTAACAATTTTACAGAGATGATATTTCTAACAATCTATATTTTCTAACTATCTTACAAAGATAGTACCTTCCAAGATCGAGTTGTAATAGACTTCAATGGAATAAATATTAATGGATGATATGTGATGATTAAATCAGTTTTTAATTCAATGGCTTCATCCATAACATTTTCGGTTAAATCATTCGTCAGTAAAATGCATGACACATTTTTGGGTTCTGTGGGTTCAATCAGTAATCCAACGTTGTCCCAGGGAGCTGCGAGCGAGGTATCCGCAAACGCATTTATTTCTTTCACAATATTTTTCAAAGGTATGCCAGTTCTATCTCCTGCGATGTTACTCATTGTACGTATCGTTCTATACTGTTTGATATATTTGTACTCTTTAATATATCTATATCGTAAGTAAAAAGTATTGCGAAATAATCCCACGTTGTATAAGCGCTTTAACATTTATGTGCAACCCTAAAATGAAGATGTGACATCAGATGATATATGATTTATTACATTTAAAAATGATATCAAGGACATAAAATATAATAATCAGATATTTAAATACATTATTTATTTATAGAATTTGTTACAAAATATCTGTTATTCAATATCTTTATAAAAATGTAAAGATATTGAGTAAAGACTGTTGAACATAAAGAAAATGATATCCTTTTTGGCAGCATTTTTGAAAACATTGATTCCCAATTTTATAATTTATTATTCACTATTTTTGGATCTCTCTATTTAAATAAGAAAGATAAAATTGTATTGCAAATAAAACATAACTATATCTTTGTAGTTTTATTCTTTATAATTGTAAAACCATATTTTCACTAAACTATCATCGCTTGCAGAGGCAAATTGTCCAGGAATTGTAGGATTCCACTGAACACAGTTAACATCTTGAGCATGTGCATTGTCCATTGAATAAATCATTGTAAAACTCGGCTGATGTGGATCACAGTCACTATCCTCCTTAAATATTCTAATTATGTCGTCGCCACATGCAGTCACTAATAAACCCGTAATCTTACACCAGTCAATGTCGTAAATAGTTCTGGTATGATAGCCTGACAGTGTGCAAATACATTTCCAAACGGATTCATTGTTCGGCGTAGGAATGCCTGTTTCATTTTCAGGTTTGTATTCTCGCCATATCTTTACTGTTTTATCGTCACTGCAGGTTGCTATTCGATTACCAATCTTATCCCATGAGAGACTCCATACTGTAGATGTGTGAGATGATAAAGTTGCAACACATGACCAATCACTATCGGCCGCATCTTCTTTAAATATTTTTACTGTATTATCATAGCTTGCAGAAGCCAGAATCTCTTCATAGGGATGCCATCTCACCTGAAAAAAAAGTACACTCTTGTTACATATAAAAAATAAAAAATTTCCGTTTTATATATTAACAATTTCCATTTTATATATTAACAAAACAGATTGAAATTGATATTTTCTTAATTAATCATGAACAAACAAATCTACATTAAACCATAATTTTTCTTTTTCAACAGATGAACTTGCATAGACATACCTTTTTTACATCTTGAGTATGAGCATTAATGACAGCAGCACATTCATACTCATCATCGTTCACTTCCCATACCCACACTGATTTGTCGCGACTACATGTAGCAAGTAGTTGACCAGAGATTGACCAACTAACGCTTTTCACTTCGTTTTCATGCCCTTCTAATGTTGCATTACATTCAAATTGTCCTGACTTTCTATCCCACACTGCAGTAGTCGCATCAAAACTTGCTGATGCAATGTAATTACCACAGGGAGACCAAGCTAATTCTCTAATGGTTCTAGAATGTCCTTCGGTAAGGATCATTTTTGTAACCCATTTAAGCCCCTCTAATCCCCATATTATAATTGTTTTATCCTCGCCGCAAGATGCTAAATAAGCACCTTTAGGATGCCAGCAAACATTCCATACTCTGCCTCTGTGCCCAGTCAGAGTTTGCTTTAGTTCCAATGTATCCATTGCTACCTGCAACATCATAAGTTACCGCATGGAAAACGATATTTATTAAAATTATTTTGTTAATGAAAAAATATTTATATAATATAATTCATAAATAAATTATAGACTTTAAAAAGGAATTTTTTAAGCATATAAGATATTAAACATGAAAGTGACTCGTTAGGATACATTGGAACTAAAGAGCATAGTATATAATTCTCACATCGCAAATATAATACATGAAATATTTATTTTGTTCTTCCAACTAACCTCTTCACATATAGCAAGTAAAATTTACTTGTAATGTCAATATAAGCGTATGTAACAATAATGAATATAAGTATAGAATCATTTTGTTACATAAACACAATTGCATAAAAATTAAATAACAAAATACTCGATTAAAGTTATGTTTTTATTCTAGATAATAATGAAATCGAAAAGTGTTGTAAACCCACCGTTTTACGCAATCTTTAATAATGCTGAAGATATTTTAACAGATTATTAGTCACTAATATCTGTATGCGCACAAATTTCAGCTATGTAGAATATTTTGTAAAAAATCTGATAAAACGTGATAAAAGATATACTGATACAATTTGCAATCTCCGCCGGTTGTATATTATGTGTTGATTCTATTTATCGATAGATATGTAAATGTAATTTAACGAACAAACTGTCAGAAATTGTCACAGAGAGCGTTGTCGTCTGCTTACGTCATTCGCGCATGATCGTTGAGATTCGCGCTTCACAAAATCAAGGAAATTGCGTTATGGGTAAAATTTATATAGGATGTTCCAAAATCTCAGAGCATGTCCTTTTAATAGCAGATTCCCTGGCCAAGTTGGAATCGATGTTTTCTTAACGATGGAGAGAGGTCATTTTTTTGCAAATTTCTAATTTTTTCCATCATATATCTTCTTTTTCCACTGCTTGTAACTGAAAAACTATTGATGCCTCGACATTCTCGTTAAGGAAACATCATCTCATCAAATGGGCTCGAGAATCTGTTACTGAAAGGACATTCGAAAATTTTGAGACCGATTCCACAAAGAACATTACATAATATTTATAGATATCCCGCCATTTCCCAGTTATATATTTTCAATTCTAATTTTTTTAGGAAATAATAGAAAAGTAAAACAAACGAATTTTATTTTCACATCGACCGATTATAAATTTATACAAAATGTAAATCGGACGTGTAACTTGATAAAAATAATTTGCTAATAATTAATATTTCTGAAATATCGAGATTTAATCTTTATTTTTAGTAATTATAAAGTATTCGTGCGCGTATCTCGTTTCATAATTCTACCACGTTCGATATTAACTGTATATATATGTACATGTTATTAATCCAATAATTATTCTCAAAGGCGCTGTTCGAATCATCGAAGCGCGCAATCGCTGTGTGACGATGCAGAGCAACGCACGTCATCATCGCGTCTTGCCAAAAAGAGGAACGAGAACGTATACATACGAGGGGGATAAGGTATAGGACAATATTTTTTTTTATCTCTACGCGATATACACAGACACACATATATATCAAAAGATAAATATGTAAAATTGGCAAAAAAATAATAATAAATTATTGCGTGTCTTTCAAATTTGAGGTCTGTCTGCTGCCACGGTGCGGAGATGAGCGTAATCGTGATCGAGCGCGGTGATGGCGATGCCGGCGGTTGCTAACTAAAAATTGCAGGTGAAGTGAAAATTTGCAAGCGGCGTGGAAAGGAGGAGAGCGGCTCATTGTCAGTCGTCGCATTTAGTCGTATTCGCGTATACGGCGTGTAACGTGTAAGAAGCAAGGCAGCGCGTGCGAGGAGCGATATATAAGCGGAACTATCGGCGACAGTCGGTGGCGAGAAGGCGGCGCGACGACGGCGACGGTGGCGGTGCACGACGAGCATCGCGCGGCGTCGACGACCTGCCAGGGAACACGACGACACCTGCTCATCTCGGCGAACGGGAGGCGGTACGGTGGATACGCGCGTACCTACGTACGTACATATGCACGAATGCGAATGGACGTACATACGTACAGCGACGGCCATACTCAAACAACGGCCGAACGGAGTGCGCGGCGCGAGAGATGAAGTGATAATAGAGTCGAATCCGCGAGAGTAAAGAGATCTCTCGCGCGATTGTCGCGCGCGAAGCTACGTGAGACGGAGAAGAGACGAGGGAGACAAGCTGAAAGCTTGGTCGAATCGAGTGGGCGCGAGTATACCGCGATATATCGGTGCGCGAGAGCAGCAGCAGCAGCAGCAGTAGCAGCAACGAGAAGAACACGAAGGAGCGGCCGGAACGAGCGGAAGTGCGGGCCGTGCGTGCCTGCGTGCGAAAAGGCATAGGGAAAGGGGGTTGCAGCGAGAGAGCGGGAGGCCTGAACGGGGATCCAGTTACTCCGGCGAGATGAGCGCCAAGACGGACGTGAACAGGCGAGTCTTGGCGATCCAGGCGAAGAAGAAGCGGCACAAGCCCAGCAAGCGCAAGGGCAAGGCCAATTCCCAGGGTGATCAGGACGCGCAGAGCTCCAAGGGACCGCGTAGCGGCCAAGAAGCGGCTGCCGCTACCGTCTTCGAGTATTCCGATAGCAGCCGCATGATGCGCGTCCTCACCGGCGACAACGGGACCAGGTAACCCAGATACGATTCGATTGGAACAGCCGGCATCAAAGATGCGTCCGGATTTCTTACGTTACGCACTAGCCGTAATGTTGCGAACGATGACACGTTACGATTACGCACACGCACTTTAACGTATCGCAAATCCGGACGCATGTTAACGTCAGATGACAGTTCGTCGTTGAATCTCCTCGTTAACAATCGCGTTCAAACTTTTGTCTTAATTTGTTTCCTCGTGGTTGTTTCAAACATCTTTGTTACAGGGATTTTAAAGGTTTTCATGCTTTTTATGTATATATTTGTAATCGACATTTTTTATGATTAACAATAATTAATGTAACGTACAATGTAAGATAATTAAGCACAATTATCTCTGCAGCAATTATGAACAGTAATATAAATGATTATTTGTAATCTATGACGATTACGTATAATCTTATTACATGTAACATGTAACTGCTTTCTTGCTTTTTCAAATTGGGTTCCTAATTTTGTTGTGTTGTGAAAAGTTAGTTGTTACAAACATGGTGTTGGTTACATGTTACTTAGTGTTTATGATATATCAATACATTTGTCGTAGACCGGAACCGTGTCATAGTTCTAGCAATGAAACAATAGAAGACGATGACGAAGTGTTCAGTAGCGAAGACGAGGAGCAAGAGGACAGCAGTGACTATTGTAAAGGCGGTTACCATCCTGTGAAGATAGGAGATCTCTTTCTAAATCGATATCACGTCACTCGTAAGCTCGGATGGGGTCACTTCTCCACCGTATGGCTCTGCTGGGATTTACAGGTATAATAATGAATTTGATAATGAGCTTTTTTACACCTGCATAAAATACACGAGATGTCTTGAAACTGATTCTATACAGGATAAGCGTTTTGTGGCGCTTAAAATTGTGAAATCCGCATCCCATTTTACTGAGACTGCATTGGATGAAATTAAATTATTAAAAGATGTGCGCGATACAGATCCCGTCGATCCTAAGCGCAATAAGACCGTCCAGTTGCTCAATGACTTCAAGATCAGCGGCATAAATGGTCTGCATGTTTGCATGGTATTTGAAGTGCTTGGACATAATCTTCTTAAATTGATTATCAAGTCAAACTATAGAGGAATTCCAAGAAATAACGTTAAACGCATCATCAGACAAGTTCTCGAAGGTCTCGACTATCTTCATAATAAATGTAAGATTATGTTTAAATCACATTGAAATTGTATATATTTAGCTAACTTTTTGAAATGAAAAAAATATGCTGTAACTGCAATTTATAAGATAAATTTACCATTATATATAGTATGTTGAATTTTTTTCAGGTAAGATTATTCATACAGACATTAAACCCGAAAATGTTCTTGTATGTGTCGATGAGATCTATATACGAAAATTAGCTTGCGAAGCGACAGAACTGCATTCTATGGGAGCAAAGTTGCCAGTGTCTCTAATTTCCACCGCGCCGAAGGAATTTCAAGAACCTATACCAAATTCTAAAATGTCCAAGAACAAGAAGAAAAAATTAAAGAAGAAAGCCAAGCGCCAGAACGAGCTTTTGAAGAAACAGATGGAGCAAATCGAGGAATTAGAGGAGCAAAGTAAACTCGCGAATAGCATAAGAGAGAACGGGGAGGTTGAGACGAATAGCCTAGATCAGGATCTTAATACAGAAAGCATAGAAGATAATACGGAGAGCAAAGGTTCACCCGATATTTCGGAACCGTCCGCGCCTTCCTTACACATGAATGGAGTAGATGGTTTAGCGGGCGGCGAGAAGATACAGAATCCATCGCCCGAACAATCCGAGAAGATGGACAACATGACTCTATGCGACGTAGAAAAAAGTTGCGGCGAAGGTGTATTACCACCCGACGCTGAGGACACTGACGAATGTAGCGAAGGTAGGTGTCACGTCGAGCGAAGACGCATCTATCTTTGTTTCTTACTGCACAATTTTGTTTGTTATCCATCATCTTACTTTGTAGGTCGTAGATCATTTAATCCACCGGAAAGTAAGCAATTGAAACGGGCATTCGTGTCGCCCTTGGATCCCGCCATAATGGAGTGCGAGGTCGATGTGAAGATAGCGGATCTCGGAAATGCATGCTGGGTTCATAAGAAATTCACAGATGACATTCAAACTCGTCAGTACAGGTCGCTCGAGGTTCTATTAGGTTCCGGATACGATACCTCTGCTGATATATGGTCTACCGCTTGCATGGCGTTCGAATTGGCGACTGGTGATTATCTTTTTGAACCGCACAGTGGTAAAGATTACTGCAGGTAACGATTGCAAGATTCATATATAGCAGTTAATGCAGTTATATAAACTTACTAAAAATCATTCTTTCACATTATTTTAAATCGAATCGATTATTAACATTTCAGAGATGAAGATCATTTGGCCCATATAATCGAGTTGTTAGGAGAAATACCGAGACGTATCGCTCTTTCGGGAAAGAACTCAAAGATATACTTTAACAAAAAGGGTGAATTGAAGCATATTACCGGGTTGAAACCGTGGGGCCTGTACGAAGTGTTGACGGAGAAATATGATTGGACGCCAAGCGAAGCGCGTGAGTTCGCAGAGTTCCTAACACCGATGCTCGAATTTAATCCGAGCATGCGAGCTACTGCAGCCGAGTGCCTGAAGCATCCATGGCTGCAAATCAAAAAGTGATCGCGTTTTTTATTATTTTATCTGTAATATCCTCCCCCTTCCTCCCCTCCCCAATTCTCACCCCAGTCTTACCGCCCAGTTATCGCGATTGTAAATCGAGAGTGTGATAGGAAGCCGAAAATACCTGCAAATGTTGGGTGCGCTACTTCGCGTACTGAAAATTGTAATTCCGCGAGCTAATTTGCATACGAAGAGCAAGTGCATCGTTTCAAGAGCACACATACACAAACACATACATACACACATTAGAAAACTGTTTGATATATGAATTATGGGAACGAATTGTATCATATGTTGTTATATTAATCATACGAGTGTGTCTCCGCGTGAGGAATGCTACGAAACCGAAAATGTTTCAAGAAGATTGTTATATATCCTTTACAAAATGGTGATTTGACAATATCGCGAAAGTCGCCTCAAAGAAACTTTTCGAACGTAACGAGCGAAGTGTCGCAAAATCCGGAAATCGTTCAAGAAGATCTTGCAACATTCCGCTGATTTCCATATATAAACGGCCGCGCACGTGCTTCCTAATATAACACTCTCAACATCGGCTGATTATGTGTAATTGCACACTTGTTAAATCGTGTTTTTAATTAGTGATGAGAAAACTTAAATTAAAAAAAATTTTATAGTAATATATATATATATATATATATATTATTTCTCGTATTCTCGTATCGCATTCTTCATATTCGTCATTTAATTTATCTATTGAATATTCCAAGAGTCGTGGGATCTACTCATAATGCACTGTGAAAGGGACTATTGGCGGACTCGGTAACGTGTTTGGTTTAAAATTAGGACTCATTACCTTGACTCAGTTATCTGTATATACTTTTATATATTGCACACATCGGTCGTTGTAAATTCTTGCCAACAAACTTGTCGAGAAATCGCAACAGGACAGAAACAGCTATTTAATTAATATTTTACGTCTACCTCAATATACGTGAATCGGATAGAAATACTCGTAAACATAGATGCGCATGCACCAAGGGACTGTATGCACGTATAAATTGAAATAGATTGATTTGTATATTGTAGATAATTAAGAGTTGGTCGCTAGATTCTTGGGATATTATAATTAACTTGGGCGCTAACTGGAATAAGACAATATGTATGCACTCAATTCGATGACACGTTTTCAAATCGTTTAATTTGTGAAATTCGTATTTAAAATTCAATATATATTGAAGAATATTACTTTTATTTATCGACATTGTGTGAAAATAAAAAACTAAATTTTATTAGCAATAAGCATCGATACAGAGAGAGCTGTGTATCATATATACATATATATGCTTTTGCAATTACATAGATAAGAAATAATGTGAAAAACATACTTACTGTAAGCACAGCTTACATATATGTGGCAATAAAATTAACGTCATTATATATATATATATATAGTATGCTATTTACACATGAAAAAAAAATGCAATTTGTCTTGTTCCATCGTGCCCTGTAATAACGGTACATATTTCTAATAAACATTTCTGTTATAAACTTGTTTATGTCGCTCCAATGCGAACACCATATACATAATGTACAACTACGAAAAGAGAGTATCTATATCGCGGATAAGGTTTCGGTGAACACATAATGAACCATCGGAAGTAAGTAATGTTGATTTTCGTGCGAACCCCCTTATATCGTGAACACTGACTGACTACTGAAGCTCTCTGCCGATAATAATTGTCTTCTATTTTATAAACGAGAAAGCGAAGCAGTACGTTCCACTGGATCCTCTGGACATGGCGCATACTTTCTTATGTCAACGAATTTAATTCATGCTTCCCGCAGAATGTTCTGTTTCGCTTCGTCTGCCAGTCTAAGATCATTTCATAGAAAAAAAACAATCTCTCGAACTTTATGTATGGAGATGCGTGCGTATGTGGAAATCGTCACGATGTATAAATATTTTGTCACTCTCACTGCAGTTATATACCTTTTCCCGGGTAAAAGAGGAAAATACTCCCGTGAAAATACATTATAATCTATTTTTTAACATTATGCATTTTTTATTTATTTTTATTATTTTTTATTAGCACACAATGTCTCTTTATTACGCGGATATACGAAATCATGTAAAAAAAGGGGCGCAGCGCTTTTAATTTTAATTTATTAAAAATTAACGTATATTCTTATAAAATATGTTTACTGATTTCTATTACATTCTTGGATTCGGCCGCTTGGGAATTACTTAATTTAACAAGATCGTATTTTGCGATTTTGAGAAAAATTAAAAAATAGGCACCTATGATATCTTAAAATTTACAATATACATCTACGGGTGTACGATATACGCGAAAGACTTTATCAGAAAGTGCCTCTTCTACCCGCGTTATAATTAATATCGAATATAGAACGATGCGTTTATATTGCAGTTTTATTCCGGCAATGCAAATTTGATGCATTTTAGTTTGTAACATATTTATTATCCCCTCCGCAATTTTCGTGCAATTGCATGACTCGTCAATCTCATGTGATCTTCGATGACGGTAATCGTGACGAATCTGTACATAGTTAAAATTTTAGCGGATAATATTCAAAATATACGGTCAGTGTGAAATTTGTTGTTCTAAGGACAAGGAAGAAGGCAGCGATCACGACGACTTAATAATTATTTCTTTTTTGTTAATATTGCTCGTTAATAGAGAAACGCTTTTAATCAAATTAATATTGAGCTCTTCCGCGATTCCACTATATTCTCTTCGGCTCCCTTAATGTCATTCATAAAATTTTGCGGTAGTCCTCTAAAAAAGCTATAGAGACCTATCAAAATTCAAAGATTCGTTCGTGTCGTTGAGGATAATCTGAAACTCATATAATTTTAACGAACTCAAATAGCATTGAATTTTTTTAGTAAAATTGATATATATATATATATACATTGTCTAGACTATTAGATGAATCAGTATAGGTATCGAAATCGCGCCGACCGTCGTTAGAATCAATCGAAGCTCAATAATACTGTTGTACGTGCGTCATCGCATTTGGAGATCGTTCATACTGATCATAGATAAGTTTTATCACATATTAATATATCATATGTATTATACATATATATATTAATATTTCTAGTGCTCTATAAATATAAATAGATATATACATAAAAACATGAATTTATTAAAAACGATAACTTACGTAGGTAGGTGTGACTCGCTGCTTGGCGTTAGGATATATATAGTTAGGAGAAAATTAACAAACAATAAGCAAACTGTGTATAGCTCTTGATGTACAAGATATTCCCTCCCTTTTATTCCTCTTCCGACTCTTTTCCGAGTACATAATTTTATTTGTGCGAAGTAGATAGAAGAAAAGAATAGAAGAAATGAAAGACAAACAACCCTTCGAAGCGCTCCGTTTCTTTTTTTTTTTTGCGATAAACAGATTTCTCGCGCATAATATATACAAATATATATATATAAATATATATATTTATATATATAAATGTAAGATTCATGGATATGGATGATTAGGGATGGTCGGATGAAAGGGGAAATGGTACATAAAATATACAGGGACCCAATATTGAAATTTACCAAGGACTCATGTTTCAATCGGTAGATTCTAAATGTTATTTCGAGCGAAACAGATTCGTTGAATCGGGTATATTAATCGCACAGTGAAAATTTCGAGAATGTTATATGTACGATATACCAATATTTATGAATTATAATATTTTGGGATTAGAGCGACCAATATTATACTCTCATTCGGCTAAGAAATGCACATTTTGCACGAGGATCGCGAAAATCAAATAACTCAAAATTATGTGCATTTGTAAAATAAGTTTCTTGACATTTCCTTTCTTTTGTAGTCGCAAGCTTCGATGCCAATATCGATTGCTATTCTGTTTAAAAAACGATTGATAATACGTTATCTGACGCTAAACGCACAGCGAAACTCCATTGCGTGAGTCGTTCCTAATTAATAATCATTACTGAATCGTTGTGGAAACCTGTCTCTGTTCAATCCTTGTGGACGAGTATCGGTAGTACACAACGTTAAAGTGCGAATCGAGTATGCGAGGAATGTGGCCTTGATCGAGGAGCAAAAAATTACGTCGACGTAAAAGTTACGTGCGCTTTGTCGAAAAATAGATATTGTGCGATCTCCTCTTTTAATCTTAAGAAATTGGTTTTGCCGGGGATGCTATGAAAGAAAAAGAATGAGAGAGAAAGAGAGAGAGAGAACGGCAAGAGCGAAAACCATTCGATATTCGACGAGAGAAAATAAAAGAAAAAAGAAAAGCTTTGCTATCAAACACCAAGTTTTATTATATGTAAGTCGCAACGCGCGCGAGATACTGTAAATATTGCGAGATAAACCTGGCGCGGGGTTTTGCACATTTTTAGAAGAGCGTTCGCGTGTTAGGAGTCTATGGTGATTGAATCGCGCGGAGGGGAGACGGAGACCCTTCCGAGTGGATCTCTCACAACGTAAAATGTACAGCGATTATATATCGGAATATAATGGATCACAGAAAAACGCGCATTGTGAGTTAAGCGAGAGAAAGGGACGTGCTATAAGTCGGCATACGATAATATTATTATTATCTCACTGATTGGTACATAGTCATACTGGTCTTGTAGCGTTTATAGAGAGTCATTTAACTCTGCATGCTTAACCAATTTTGTGCTCGCCGGTAAGTCCGTGAGGACCCTCCCCCGCGACGGACACTTTAATAAGGGTGTAAAACTATCGATATAGAGGCGCGTGTAGGCGCTTGCGATATGTGACGATCATCTTTAGAAGTCCATCGAGCCGAAACGGGACATGCAAGTTAATAACGGACTAAACACCTGGCTGTTACGAGAAAAACGACTGGAGCATCGGGACAAGGAAAGCAAGGAAAGCAAAGAAAGCAGGGCGTTTTACTGTGCACACTCCTCTCCTAGATAATATCCCAGATTAGCGCGATAAAAATATGCCCTTTGTCACTGTTGGCTGGGCGATCGAATCGCGAGAGGAGGACCGGAGAGATGAAGCTCACTTGATTGATCAATTAATTCGCCTGGCCGCGTCGCACTAGTTGCATATGTTTGTAAGATGCGAAAGAATAGGAGGCATCATTCGTGCACGTGTCGTTAAATTTTCTATAATCAAAAAAGGCGAATTAATTTTAAAAAATTTTAATTATTCTCGATTTGGCAGAAAGAAAGAATTGAGACATCTTAAAACGAGTTTCTTTCTAATTCGGTATTTATAGTTACATCAAACGATTCGATTTTAAAAGTTGAAAAATTAATGAAAAAAATTATTTTGTATTACTTTCGACTTTATTTTTGTATAAGAAAGTATATGTATTTTATTTCCTATTTACAATTTTGTACAAATTATAGCAAATTTTTATTGATCTGTTATAATTAACTAGAAAATTTCTCTGAAAGAGAGAATTAAAAAGAAAGCTTTTAATTATAAAAAATATTTAAAAATGCATTAAACCGCTTTTATCTTTTTTCGTGTCCGAGCGTATCGTAGTACCATGAAGATCAGGCTCTTCTCGAGATATCTAAATGAATTAGGATGCTGCAGAAAAGGAAGTTTAAGAGAGAACACATACACACACAACACACATCGAATAACTATTATAGTTGCTGATCTATTGTCTCGTACTCCAGTCGCTCGATGTACGATCATATACGAGGCGTTAAGAATTCTAGAATATAATAAAATAGCGATAACGAATCGAACGAATAAATGGATTTGATGTTTAGACGCTGCCTCCGTTATGTGCCCTGCCGCAAAGAGTAAATTAACACAGACAACCATGTACACCCACCTCCCGAGAGAGATTGATATATATATGAGAAATAAATTCGCAACAAAATAAATTGTTCTCTTTTCACTCATTATCCATTGTCTGAGGAAGAGAAAAAGTAGCAGGCTGAAATCAATCAAGAGAATTATATAGATTTTCTTTTTATTATGTATATCACAAAATTATATCACCTTTATTATCCCTGAATGAGATTATACAGTCATCATAAAGGGCAGGGTACAATGTGTTTACATATTTCCAAATATGTTTTATATTAAATATCGAACGAGAAAAAAAGTGAAAATACTTTATAGAATTCGTCGCGTGTATAACTGTTAATATTTCTCCGTTTCTATCATCAGGCTGTGTATATTACCTGCCGAATGCAATATCAATTACAAATTTTATTCCGTTTTACAGTAGAGTACAGTTCGTAATAAAATTTATTTTTCGCCAGCTGATTTCTAACTACGAAACTTGTATAATGGGTTAATGTTCGGCCTCGAGAAAGCAAGATAAGATATTCACCGTATATTCACCTACGAATGATATGATAACGAAACATATACGCTCGCAAGTGTTTACGACAAATAATATACATATTTTTTCGCAACAATACCATCACAGGTAATTAATAACTAGAAAACAGATCTTTTTTTAATTTTAATTTATGATTTACTCATTATATTCATGTATTTGTTCAATCATCATAATTTTAAATTACTTTAACGCTATTCGTATTTAAACGTATTTGGCAAGTCCAAACGTGTAATTAATTTTACATTGTTCAAATATTATTATAGAATAATTAATAAAAAGGCATTTTTCTTTATAGCATAAATATATAATTTAACAATTCTGTGAGAATAATAATAATAACTAGATGTTATAAATTATCTGAATCAATTTACTAAATACTATTGCTAATTTTTTTTACCAAGTTTGTTTAAATAACTTATGACTTATTAAAATCACAATGGTTTCAATTAATATATCAAATAAATCAAATAATAGTAGATATAATACAATATTAGACTATCATTATATATATTCCTGCGACAGATTTTTTTTTCGTTGTATTTTTACTGAATATCATAATTTATTATGATTAAAAATAAAATTTAAATATTGCACATAACAAGATTAACAAGTGAAGAACAATTGGTTATTTGTATATATCTCTATATGTACAACAAAAATATCAGATTGTGTAAATAATATTTTCTCTCATTCATACTCAACAAATATATATTACATAATTAAAAAATTATGAAATAAAATTAATACAGATAAAAGGTAAGTAAACATAATCCGTAACATTAGTGAGAACAAGTTGGACTTTAATCAGACCAATCCTCCTCAGTTCTGTAAATTAATAGTATTTCTGTTAATATTTTAAGAGCTTCCTGAAATCAATTTACTATCCATTACCATCACCAAGCTGCTTTGAATAAAGCAAGCATATTGGACAATACTGTAAATGCTGTTTGCTATAATAAGCAGCAATATATAATGATTGTTATTATTATTATTATTATATAGATGCCTATAAAGATTAGATAAAAAGAAACAAATAACAAAAATGGTAAAGGAGAGTTATTAACGTCTTAAAAGAATTGCACTCATATATCGTAATTGTATAGAAATTGTGCAAATGACAATATTTAGTAACTCTTTTACTCATTTTCTTTTTCCACTCTTGTTCATTTAATCTCTCCACCCACAAACCATAGAAAAAATTGTAGCAAATTATATGGAATATATAAATGTAAGATTTTGTATTGTAAAATTTCATAATATAGAAATATATCAATGCAGCAGATTAGTAAAACGTGAACAAGTTAATATTAAACCTATTTTAGATGATCTACAATTTGTGATAGAATTCAAGAAATTTATCTATCATTTTAAGTGCTGCATATTCTAATATGTGTGTTTATCCTGATATGTTTGTTGTATTCATGTATATTTCATTTCTTCAAATATGTTGTTTGTATGTTACAATATATAAAATTATAAATTCTGTCAATATTTGATCAATTATAGATCATCTAAAGTAAGCTTTACCCACAAACAGCGAATTAAGATCAAAAAGATATTCTAAATAGGTATATGTATGTATCTACACCATTTACAAACAATATATTTAAAAGCATGTAATTCAGCACACTTAAAAACACACATCACACACATAAAATAAATTAAATACTTAATATAGACCCGTGTCTAGGACGCCCGTTCTTCTCTTTTCCGTGTGATTGCTCCTTGGCCGTTTTACTAATGTTCAGGTTTAATTGGGCAGTCGATGCCGTAGTTGCCTCTTCGTCCGATTCTATTGGACTGATTCTGATAGCTTGGTACCATTGATTCGTCAAATCTGTCATCTGTGATTTGCAGTCTTTTAGCTCCTGTTGCGTAAATCGCCTTGTGAAGAATGGAATGAAAAATTTTAAATCCCATCTTGCAAAACCACGAATCCGTGATTGTAAGAAAGACACTTCCATTTCCTCCTCTGTGAGTTCCGACAAATATTCGGAATCTATAGTTTGTCCCTAAAAAAAATATATATATATTATTGTAAAACATTGATTTATATGAAAAAGTTTTATAATATAATTATTTGTACAACTTTTTTTTAATTACCCATTCTCTGGTTTTACTCAATGAAACTTCCTTATCCTTCTTCTTTCTCCTACTATTGCTCTTCTGTTTCTTTTCTGCCCTTAAGAATTTTAACAGAGGCATAGTAGAACCGCCGAATATTAAGGTCGTAAACAATACGATTATAAGTGTCGTTGTTATAATAACATGGCGCGTTTCATCACTGAAATCTAAATGAAGCGATAGTGCGTATGATATAGCACCGCGCAGGCCGCTAAACCACATGATAAACATCATTTTCTTTGTGATTTGATGCTCGCGGAAACGATTAACAAGTAAGGCCAATGGAAATATGTTGGCAGCTCTTCCAATCAGACACAAGATTAAGGACCAAACGACTAATGCTGGCTCAAACTGTCAAGAAAAGAAAAGATTTAAACAAAAAATTTAAAGACTTAATTGTACAATAAGCATACACATATGATGTATTTACCCTATGTCTAAAACTAAACAATGCTAATCCTAAGTATGCAAAAACACAAGTCTCAGCTATAAAGGCTAGTGTTCGCATAGTTTGTTGCATTGTAATCTGCGTAACAGTTGATAAGTTAAAATGTGTATAGTGTGACATGACTATTCCGTTGAATAGAATTGCCATAATTCCTGTAATAATAATACATTATAAAGCAAATAAGCAATAATAATTGTACAATAAAGAAGTTTATTGTATTTAAAAAATAAATGTTTACCTGACAATTGTATGCCTTCTGCTAAAACATATGGGGCATACGTAAATACTAACATTATGCCAAACTCTAAAGATGGATTCTTCCTGAGATCTACATGCTTTAACAGTAATGCACTTATTAAAGCAAAAACAACGCCAATTCCGGCTGATGCAAAGAACATGAGGCAAAATCGATTCAAGCCAAGTATTATAGCTTTACTGGTCGTTGTCGCATTGTTGGACTCCAAGACAGAAGTTGTCAATACAATGGAAATAGCGTCATTCAAAATCGATTCTCCAAAGACCAACATATTCAAGACTGGATCGACATCAAGAGCATGAAAAATTGCAACCGTTGCGACAGGATCCACCGCCGATATCAGTGATCCAAATGCAAAACTCTCGACGAAACTGAGCTTGTACGCTACTTGCGCCAGACCTAGCAAATATATTCCGGCGCCGATGACAAACGCAGAGATAGCCGTTCCAAAAATGGCAAATACTAAAATACTGCCAATGTTTTGGAAAAAATTTCCCTTATGCAGATTGTATCCCGATTCGAATATAATGGGCGGAAGTAGAACCAGGAAAAACGCGGTCGGCGAAAAAGCCTCCTCTTTTCTCCAGTTGGCTATATTCTGATGCGACATGAGATTTATGATCATGCCAATCGCAGCTCCCAAGAAGACGATCACTACTGATTCAGGAAGGTACTTGAAATTAGTTTGCAGCATCAGGTGTATCAATAATATTCCTAGTGCTAAGACACACAATACGAAGAATATGGACATCGAGCTGTTATGCTCCTCCTCAGCAGAACCCTTATCAGGAAGAACCGGTTCCGCCGGGGCAACTGTGGTTGTGCTAGTGTTCGTTGTGTTGACGGCATCTGGACTCTGCGATGATATGGAGATAAACGTTGCATTCTTATCATTGACAGAACTTGGCGATATCGTGCCGATCTTCTCAGTTGTTCCATCGTTGATAACATTGGTGTTTACAGTTGAATTAACAGATGTGACAGGAGGTTTTACAGTGGAGATTGAACTAACGTTATGACTACCGACGTTTGTACTGTTCGTGATTCGCGTTGTACTAGACAAATCTGCCGAAATACCGACATTTGTCGTGACATTTAAGGTATTCGGACTGTTTGTCACCGCGAGCGTAGTCTTGCTATCGGTGACATTCTCATTTTTGAGGTTAATCGTCTCGATCCCATGGGATACATGTCGCGAAATGTTACACAGTAATAAGATCCCGACGATGAGGCTCCACTTGCGCAACAATACGAAATGTACTTGAAACGCTCGCATCATCTTTCAACGACGAGGCATTATTTTGCAGATAGCAGAAGTCAAACACGCAGTTTTTCTTTTTCGTCGTACGAATATTTTGCTAGAGCTCGGTCACGTGACGGCATGACATCGCGAGAATTGACATTTGACTAGTGGATTAGAATGTCGGACAGTTCGAAAATAGGTGCACTCATTTGACGTAACAAATACGTGGAGAAACGCTTGGCTGACCAATCAGGTTAAAGAAATTTTTGTCCCTTTTATTTTGATTGGTCAGTCAAACTTTGGTAACATTAAACGAAACACGCTCGAAATTCATCGATTTATGTGAGTCAGCCTGTATGAGTGAGAAAATTCCTCAGAATTTTTTATTAAATTTCGAATTAAAAATATTTTTTAGCGTATTTTTAGAAATATTATATTTATTATTATATTTATATATTATGTTTATCTACTTTTAAAGATTCATTGGTATACTCCCATGCTAAACCCGTGCGACCGATTTCTGCTGGTTGCACAAGATCTTCACCTAATCTTTGTTCAACACCCTTCCAGGATCTCTCTTGTAGATATTGAGCTCCAGCCTTACCAATAGCAATAGTACCTGATGAAAGAATTGTTATGCTAATCATTGTAATGTAGCTATAAAATTACTTAAAGTTGTTGAACTACTTGCACAAAAATACGAAAATGTAAATAAATTGTAAAAAAAAAGATGATTTTAGAGAATCGCAGTTCTTTTTAGTGTTTTAGGTTTTTAAATAAATTTCAATAAACCGGATATATCTACCTGATGAACGAATTGTCAGAGCATTCATTTGATCTGTACACGAAGTATCATCCTCACAGTTTCTAACACTGCTATTAATAAGGGAAATGTCTGAATCAGTTGATGGCTTAAAATTGACATAATGAGAACCACCAGGCAATATCTGCCGAAAGTCCATAAAATATTGTAGGCAAAACTCCCTTGCAGTATTAAATGCCAATTCAACTTCGTACGGCGTAACCATAGGCTTTAAAAAATCTCTTGAGTCAAATACTTCGTTCTCTGGGCAAGCTATTACAACAAAAGCGTCAATCTGTAATAAAAATAAAAAATATATTAATATAATTGTATACAAAAAAGCCAAGTCATATATCTCTTTCACTGTATCATATAGCTTGACATACCTCTGGAAAATTTGCAAGTTTAGCAGGATTAATTTTTCCTACGTTAAGAATATATGATTTCTTATTTTTTTGCTTAAGAATCTTTTTCACTGTGTTTATAGCTGTCAGATATTCTTTAATGCCTAATGTAGCCACTACAATTCCCACAACTTTGGCATCCTTCAACTTCTCTATTAAAAATCTTCTTCGTTTTAGCCAGGGTGTGTTCAGTGCTTCAAATTCATGAATTTTACTATTTGCAAAGGAATACCATCTTTTAACAGGTATACTCATTGCTAATATCGAAAATGTTTTTCCTTCCTCTCCCAAAAAAAACCCCTCGTAATCCTGTATGTTATATCCATTTTCTAATGTATAGTTTCTGCCTAAGACAGTTGAGGCACTGGTTGTTTTTGTATCAGTATATTCCACGTTTGATATACAATTTAATTCAGACAAAATTAAATGTTTGTATATAGGTTTCAATATATCATATACATGCTCTGTAAAATTAATACATACAATGTGTATTATATCTCTATTAACTACACACAAGAATAGTTCCCTTTTTTTTTTAAATATCTAGAATATTTACCAATTTTATGCGCGTATGCCACATCGTAGAAGAATAAAATTTTCTTTGAGGGATCTGAGAAGACTCGTTTAAATTCATTACAGAATTCTATTGTATCAAACTGCTTTTTTGGCAAAATGTGTAAAACTGGTAAGCGAGCGGTAGGATTAAGGCAGGCATGTCCAAAATGTATTATACCATCTGCATTAATATGTTGTGCCGCAATTTCATCAACACAACAACTACCGCAAGTTGTATCTCCTAAGATGTATACTTTTTGCCCTATACTTCTTTCCAAATGTAGCGCAACTTCTACGGAATCTAGTAATAAACTATCTGGAAATTGTAGACATACCTGTAAGAATAAATATAGCTCCATATAAACACTTTTTAATAATGAAGTAATTTATGTTTACTCTACTGCTATTTTTAATAATAACTGTAATTGCTCATATCATATATATATATATATATAT
>NW_021849211.1:1641953-1661400 GCF_003651465.1 Formica exsecta
ATATATATATATATATATGTGTGTGTGTCATAAATGAATAGTTAAACTAACCTGATTTTATCTGTCATTTATAAGCAATCTCAAAGTGATTATTATTATATTATAGATTTTTAAATTTGTTTATTTAAAATTAGTATTTTGTATTTGTAATGGATTAAACAATTACTCTAAGGAAAAAGGAAGATTATTTAGCCAGCGACATTATAACATGTATAACCTCAATTTTTACATTCAAGAAAGAGAAGACAATCTTCATATATAAAAAAATAAATCTTTTAAGAAAAATCTTTAATTATAGTTTTATTAATGCATGTATGAGATATTTTTAAAAACGTATATGTGCTTTCAAACCTGCTTTAGTGAATTCGTCTGGATCCACTGAACACACTTTTCGATATCGTATGCAGAATACACAAACTCCATCTTGAAACATGAGACCAGTTTCAGCGCCGCTTGCTTTCGGATGAGTGAACTAAAACTGGTCACGTGACAAGAGAATGCTTTGACATTTTGAAGCGCATAATTCTTTGACTTGATTGGTCCATTAAACGCTTCGAAGCGAAAATAGCGTTAAACGGAATATATACAAGGAATATGGAGTAGAGGGTAGGCGCTATATTGAAAATTATATGCGCGTATGCGCAGGTGCGAACCTATAAATAAACGTATTTTATATTGAGTTTGAAATGTGACTACACACTACATTGTTCTACACTTTCGTGCTTTCTAAATGTTTCCTCTGAAAGAACACACAAAACATGTTTGTAAATTTTAAATATGTTTTTATATAATTGTGGTTTTATTTTTAATGCATGCAAAAAGTAAAAGAAATATAGTTATTCTTAGTCACTTTCTTGCATGCTTCTCTACTCATCTAAATTAAAAATATATATATACATGTACTTTGCGAAAAAAAGAAAATATATAATAAAGAAAAAAAATGTAGTTAAAACTGATTTTCGATATAAAATACTTATATTACTTTTTAGTACTGCGATTGAATAAGTATGATAAAATCATGATACTATTGGCATGGAAAGTATTTCTAATCTTCATTTGACATGGAAAATATTTTACTCGTATATGTGAGTATCATATTTATATATATATTGAAAGAAAAAATTAAACTTATTAAAATTATACTTGTTTTGATTTTTGACTTATAGGCACTGCTGTTATTGTTGATATTCAGAACTAAGAATATTAGTGCAATAAAAAATAATGAAAAAGAATACTTATATAAAATAATAAAATGGTAACAATTTATACATACATGATGCATGGAATTTTTTATCGGCTTTAAAAAGTTGTACACTTTTAAAAATATACAATATCGTTTTTTTTATGCATAATTGTCTTCTCCTGCAAGATATGAAATATGTATAAGATTTATCATTTGATCACTTATTCGTATACTATCTTATGTATCATGCTTGTATCTCTCGAATTTCATTATTACTATATTCCATTTGTTCTTTTATACAAGACATATGATCCTGCGACATATAGAGATAATGCACTATGTTACATAAAAATAACGATACTCTTTTTGGGTATACTGACAACAATTAAAATAAAATGTCCTTTAAATTATATTTATATATATTATCACTGTGTGTGTGTGTGTACCATTTGTCTTCACTCTCGTCAGCGGTTGTATTGTTAGTAACAATTTGTTACATCTCGTTGTTAATACTTAATAATTGCAACTTGCAAAATATGTGATATTCGCTCAAACGCAGCACACAGATAGGGATATAAGATAACGTACTCTATATATGTACTCGTGAAATATCGGCAATTTATTAGGCTCAAAAGAATTTTAGTATATCCAAATTTTTAAATCTGTGAAGAATTCTTATTAAGTCACGATTGCCGTCGAGAGTGTAATTGAACATTATGTATGTACAAACGATTATTATTTCTTACTGTAATACATTACATAGTTTTGCTTGTTTTTCTCTGTATATACGTCAGTCTTGGATTGCTTTTGCCAGAAAACGCTTCATTTCCACTGTGCATAGAGAGTCGTTCTTGATATATGTAGAAAAAGAATATGTAAGCGCGCGAGTTCACATAATAAAACTTTATCTGCAAAAAATATTATCATCGCGTTTTTTCCAGTATTGTAAAAGAATCTCTTAAAAATCGGAATAATTTTAGGTCTCGATTTTCTCATAATTTTAGGACATGTATATAAATCTTGTGCACATATTACGATAAAACAAAGAATAAAAATATGATATGGGAATGTATCTGACGCTGATCAATTTCGGAGAAATTACTTTGACTTTCTCAAAGATTCCAACGATCATTACATGATTATTCTTTTTCCACACATGCACTCTCCAATATACATCCATCAATTACTCACATATGTATTGCGAGTTTGTATGTGATGGCAAAAAAGAAAAAAATGTCGTGAAATACTATATACTATTTAGAAACAGTTTGTTTCTTTGATTTTGCGTCATAACATTGAGACTGTATATATATCATAAATAGAAATGAATCCAAAGTAATACCCATAAAAATTGTATGTTCCCTTTTCTTTTACATATACAAGATAATTTGTTATTGGTGATACAAACACAATTTTGGAGAAAAAGGTAAATCTATATACATGAAAAAATAAGTTGAATATACGAAATAAAGATATTTCAATAAGATATTTCATTCTACATTTTCATCAAAATTTTATTTCTGGAAAAATAAAACCTAAAATTAACGAATTTTATTCAACATTTTCGACATTTTTTATATGAAATTTAATTATTATTATTATTTCTTTTTATATGGAATCATTATTTTATCCGCCCCTTTTTCCCATTGTATCATCGATAACATTTTTTGAATACATATGCATTTCACATTTTTATGATCTTATATATCAGTCTCTTATGCTCTTTTCTTTTTACTTTTCGCTTTTTGCTCACTGTCGTTTCCAATGATGATGCGTTGTTAATTAATAGTAATAATAATAATAATTCTGAGAATAAATCTCAATAACAATAATACAAATAATAGTCACAATAATAATATTAATAATATACCTTAAAAACACGTATGTACAATATTCACCGACCCATTTTTAAGTATCAATAAGATTCTTTTACAAGTACTACCGATAAAGTGGAATAAGTTGCTTTAAATAATTACTTTTTACAAAATTACATTACAAAGTGGCATATTGTAAAATCTGAGCGAGTCATCTATCTAATCTATTCACATGTACAGCTGCTGCTATAATTAGATTTACGCGGTGGCTTTATTACAGCTAGACTACTGGAAAGTATACATGTTTGTATATTATGAATAATTATTGCCATTGCAAAAACAATCTTCGATAAATTGAAAGTTCAATATATATATATCTATACATATATATACATATATATATATATATGTATATGTATATATGTATCATACTGCACCACATGTATATATAATCCAGTTTGCCTCTGCTGAATAATATATAAATAAAATAATATAAAGTCATATGATTTATACAAATAATTTAATAACTATCTGTGTATATGTGTGTATATGTGAGTGTGTGCGCGCGTGCGCGCTTCAGGATATGCAGTATTGTAAACAATCGTCCTGAAGATTATTGTATCAGTGATCTTAAAACACATTTCTCATGACAGATAGATTCACGATATCGACAAAAAAAAAAACCATGAAAAATCGACTTATAGTTCCTCTAAAATTCTTAAAACGCGTAATTTTAGCTTGATATTCACTATAAACTTTCATTTCTTAACATACTTTACTAAAGGAGGGTCACGAGCCTAAAATGCTGCGGACTGCTTGATCCAACGCAGTGTCTTTCGATTCGCCGGACTGCGATGACGAACTACCACTACTACTGCCGGACAATGTGTTCGCAGGACGTTTCTTAAGATTGAGAATGCTGTCAATGGCAGATTGTACTTGCGCGGTAATTTCGTCATGCTCGTTGCCGGCATTACCACTCTCGCTACTCGTTACATGCACAGTACTACTTGGACATTGCGCTTGCGAATGCAAAGCCAATCCGTCCAAGCTGTCAGCATCCTCTAACAAATCTCGCTCGAGATCAGTGGCACTACTCCAACGCCTATCGAAAGGCGTTGGAGTTACATCTTGCTCACAATCGTCCTTCATGATCATATTCGAGACACTAGGTACATTCGCACGAAGACACTCGCCGTTCGCTCGTGTTCTTTCAATTTTCGCTGATCTTGTAACAGCCGTAACAGCACACGCACTATTACCACTATTACCGTTATTACCGGTTTTACACCTCAAGGTTTCTGCAGTGGATGGATATACTCCCAGTTCTTTCTGGATTTCCAACCACTCATCGTAATCGCCACTGGTACTGCTTGTCGTCTTAATAACTGGTTTACATTCCATTTCGTCACTCGGGAAGTCATCCTCTAGTTCGCGTTTGACAGATACGTTCACTAGAGGAGGTGATGTTAATGTCGATTTGTCCTCTTCTATAAGGCCAGGTTCAACTTTTGGCACTATCGGTTTTTCTTCTTTCTTAAACTCTTCTGCAATTTTATATTTGCAATATATATATTCATATACATGCATATATGCAAAATGTTAAAAACAACTTTTTAAATAAGAGAAAGACATGGCAAAAAAGAGAGAAAGTAAGCAGCTTTGTTAGGAATGAAGGTAACATAGAAACAATATGGTGTATTGTGTGTGTGTGTGTATAGTTCCGAATGTATATGTTTGAAATATGAAATAAGTAGAGATATAACAAAATAGAAAATTTTGTAATTCCAGAAGGAACAAATACATGTATATATGCAATATTTAATTTTATAATTGTATCGATATAGAGATAATAAAAAATACACATAATTTACCATTAACTTTTGCCTCCTGTTCTCGTAACCTGTTGAGAATATTTTGTTCTTCAGCCACAAAAGTTCTGTCAATCATCATCAATTCTGATGTCCTCACTTCACGCTATAATTTCAAAAATGTTAATGCAATCACTTATTTGAAAAGGAATATTTAGAATATTTCTTGAATATAATAAGTTGAACAATAATAATTGATATAAACGATTTAAATATTTTAACTGTCAAGTTGGAACATTTTTGTGCATGATTAATATGCAAAGAACTAAAATTTCTATCAGAAATTAAATTTAACAATCATAATTATATTCAATAAATAAATCATATTATTTATACCATGCTTTCCATTAAAAGGAGGTATGTGTATTTATTCATCATAGCGCTGAATTTGCCCAACAGATGTTTTGCCGTCTCCTCAAATCTTTCATCTGCTTTTGCCAAATCCTTGGGACTTAGTACTTGCTCATTTAAACAATGGTATCTCACTAAACGTTTGCAAGCATCACGCTTACTTGAGAATGGTGTATTCATATCTGGATTGGTTGCACCATTTTGATCAATTTTTAGCTGTTGTTCCAATCTGCAAGTAATAATATTAATTAAATATATCAATATGTCATTGAATCTTAAATTATTAAATGTGACAGAATTTTATATATAAATACGTACAAATCGCCGCGATTCAACTGCCTACAAATTGGACTAGTCGCACGTCTCTTTACGCCTTGCCTCGGGCTTATTAAAGGACTCGAGTTGCTATTGGGACTGATGAGTTGCTTCGTCGTATTACCACCAGTGTTTACAGGACTCTGGATCCTCTGCGTTCCCTTGCCTATCATTCTAGGCGAAGTTACTTGTCCTGCAGGTGAACCACTTTGAATCTGAACCTGAATAGGAGAAGAAAGTTCCTGTTTCACAGGACTCGGTGTTTGTATATTCGGTTTGATGTCCAATGGATCTGTTTGACATTGCGTGGATTGTTGCATGCTTGTCTGTTGTTGCTGTGTTTGAACTTGGGTCAATTGTTGTGCGTTGCTTTGTAATTGCAGAGCTGCTGTTGCAGAGGTAATCGGTGGCGAGAAGATTTGCATATTCGCAGAGGACGGATTCAACATCTGACTCCCATGATTTTGATAAAACTTGTGCTGCTTGGTGTGCGTACTCTGGTGTATACTCTGTGTCGCAGTGTTCGATATAGTTGGTTGTTGTCCTTGCACATTCGGCGAAGTGCAGTTAATGCTCTGTAATAATCATGATTATTATATGTATGTGTATGCAAAACATATAATATATCCACAAAATAAATATTCATAGTAATATTCTGCTTACCGTGATATTAATGTAATTAATATTAGTATTACTCGGCATTGTTGCAGATGTAGTTGAATTTAGACTTTGAGATGTTACTGGCATGGCAATGGTGGAAGTCTGAGTCTGCGTTTGAGTTGCCGACGTCTGATTCTTAAATGAATTCTGTAGATGTACATTTGACGCAACTGTTGAAACCAAGCTTACATTGAATGTTGGTTCGGCAGCCTAAAATGGATTAAATATTGCTTATTAAATACATAAATTCATTAAATTAAAATTTCATAAATTTTATTTTTTACACGTTTCGCGCGCGAAGATTATTTTGTATTTTTGTATTAGTTATTGTCATTTCTAATATACTTACGCTATTGACAGGATGAGTAGTACTACTAACAATCTTTCCACTAGCTAATATTCTTGCTTGTTCCTCATATAATTTCCTTAATGTCGGATTACTTGGCGTGACAGATTTTCGAGATAAAATAGTTTGAATCTGTGACTGAATGTTTTTCAGCATTTGCTGCTTTTGAGCAGGAAGCTGGATAGTTTGTATTCTTTGTACCATTTGACCATTAGAAGGAACTGACACGTGACTGCTAGCAGAGGACGAAACCAAAGGACCATTTGCTATAACTTGAGCTGATTCGCTTTTAGCAGGATTTGTATTTTGCGATACCATAGTGTTTGTCTTATTTAGATTATCAACTTTTTGTAAATTAGACGTATTCGCCGCGACCATTGTTGGTCGAGTAACAGTTACTGTCTTCGTCGTCTAAAAAGTAAAAATAAATTTGCAGTAGAAGTGCCATGGTAAGAGCCAAAATGCACATGATGTACGTAAATGTTTTAATACTTTTACTATGCAGATTTTCTAATTTTAATGCATTTTTAGAACTTTGAATGCAAGTCAATATATTATTGAAAATAATCTCAAGTAACGAGAAATAGATAAAACAGATTTGAAGATATAAAAATAAAAAATACGCTTATATTATTTACACATACCTGTGAATTCACAATACTTTGAGCAGTGACGGCAACTTTCGTCTTCTTCACGATTTTCGCTTTCTTTGGTTGATTATTACCCAAGTTTTTAATTTGCTGTTGATTCAAGTTGTCAATAAATTGACTAGGGAAACTGGAATTTTGAATTTGTATATGTGGTGGCATTTGAGATGGTGCAGCTTGCACAACAATATTTTGAATGTTATTTTGAATTGTCGGAGCTCCACCAGAACTATTCACGATTATCTGACTCGTTGGAGTATTGATCTGGACACCTTGCAAATTCTGATTATTCGCATCTGGCTCGCCGATCACTATCTTCTGCGTCTGATTTTGATTTTGCGTCTGATTCGTCGCATTCAACTGTCCGGCCAGGAATTGTTGCAAGAGCTGTTGACTGATCACCTGCATCTGCCCGTTTGCGTTGGCGATTAACAGCTGATCGTTAGGATTTAAGTTACTCAACGCATTTAAAATTTCAGGTGTAATTTTGGGTGCATTGTTCAATATGTTGTTTGCCGCTGAGTTGAGTATATTTGCACCTTGGGACTCTACCTTTTGAGATTCATTTTGTTGGGTAGGAGTGTTAGAAGCAGGAGTAGTTGTAATCAATATATTCTGATTCTGATTATTTTGTTGCGTATTAATTCCTTGCTGTAAAACATTGGCAGAGTTTTGGGATTCAAAGTGATGCGCGTTAACGGAAGAGAAGGTATTCGCCGTCACTACTTTCTGCTGTTGAACATTCACATTTTGCTGGACACTCGTGTTGTGTAAAACAGCAGATGTGTTTTGTTGCTGTAGACTTGTCATGACATTCTGTTGTGTATGAGCTATATCTTTGATAGTTCCCGACTGTAAGTTTTGTTCTATATTCTGAACATTACCAGCAGTATTTTGCTGCAACACATTAATTGTATTTTGTTGAATACTTGAATGCAAAACGTTCATACTGTCGTGTTGTTGCATAGTGTTACAGGAACTTTGTTGCTGCAGTATATTCATGGAATTGTGATGAATGTTTGAACTCTGCAAATTTTGTTCAAATATCTGTTGCACATTTTGAGTTTGTACAGTTTGCGCAGTAATCTGCTGATTATGTTGGAACAATGGTGACTCCTGTTGAAGCGTTAGAGTCTCTTGTTGACTTGTTTGTTGGAGACTTTGATTAGCTTTAGATACATGATCGTTTTGTACTATTGAACTACCGGGCAATGATTTCTGCATATGAACCCCATGCTGTTGTTGTTGTGTTTGCTTTCCCAAATTTTGCCGTACGTTCGTAGTTATACAAGCGTTCGTTAGACGTACCTGACTAGATTTTTGCAGAGAAATGTTGGAATTCTGTTGATTAGAATTCGTTTGATTCGTATTAGACATTCGAGGACCTTGTATATTAAACATCGTAGGCGACGGCTTCGCGGACAAAATATCCGAAGTATTCAAAGAAACATTACCGCTCTGCGATAAAGTAGGATTCGAGGACTTAGATTGCATTAGGTTTTGTACATTTACATTCTTTGACGTTTGTATCTCCAGTGATTGCAATGGTCCAAGGTTGTTTTGAACACAGACGCTCGGTATTGAATTGGTCTCTTGAGAAACAATATTAATATTTTTTTGCTGATTCATTGGTTTCGAACATATCTGGCTGTGATGTGGACTAGTGGTACAAATGATATTTTGCGAGCACGTAGAGCTTATGGTATTAGTAGAGACCTGATTTCCACTGGATAAAGGTGATTTGACGAATTTCGGTCTCTGTTGAGTTGTACTTTGAGCAGGCTGCGGTGTGTTTTGCGCCTGACCGAAAAGTTGCGAGATAATCTGCGAGTTTTGTCCACTACTTTGGGTCAGAGATCGTATCAGAGCTTGCGCGGTTGCTGAATCTATTTCAGGTTGATTGGGTTCCGGGGTGTGATGTAAAACAACTTTACCGTCTTCTCCAACCGCTAATCGCAATTGTCCCGATATTGCATTCTGCACAGGCATCTGAAGTTGGGCAACAAGCTGACTATTGAATGTCTGTGATACAGATGCTTGCGTGTTCGTTGTATTTGTTGCAGGTACTTGGATTAGATTCTGAGTGGAATTAGTAGGAATTGTTCCTTGCGATGAAAGTTGGCCCAACGATTGTCCGGAATTAGTTTCACTTTGTTGCGAAACTTGACAAGGAACCTCGGTTTCAGTTGTCAGTTCGGTATCAAAAATATCATCGTCATCCCCGATACCCGATATTTTCATAATACTGGCAAGATCTAGTTTCGGTGGTTCATCGTCTTTCCGTTTAGCCTTTTTTTTCTTTTTCGCTTTCTTCTTAGGAGGCGGCAATAAATTTTGCTCTGAGACAGTTTGTGTACACGAAGCATTGCCAGTGGTATTGCCAGAAGTGACTTGTGCGATTTGTGATTGGGGACTTTGTACCATAGCATTCTGAATTACGATGGAATTGCCAGTTCCTGAATTAGCTGTAGAATTTAAAAGTATGGCAAATCAATATTAAATTTTCCATAATACACTGAAACAACTTAATATTTAAATATCTCTTGTATTGTAAATAAAAAAAAAAAAGATGTAGAATTTAATTTAGTTGACTATAAATATTTCTAGCATTTTAAACATACATTTTTAATATAGATAAAATAATAATAATAATAATAGTGCTCTTATAATTATTTTTGCTACAATATTGCTATATGATAGTAAACTTACATGGTGCAGGACTAGATGGAGTATGTCTTATTACTGGAGAAGCAGTTGGAGGAAATCCATTGGGTACAGCAAAGAATGCAGGTGTAATCCCCTGTAGTTGCATACCTTGTGCTGTGACAACCCTTACTAACTGTTGTTGTGTTAACTATAATCATAAAGTATATTTAATTAATTTCTCTTTCATTTTATTGGGTACTCTCTCTTTCATCTTGTTGCCATAATTTAAAAAGATCTTTATCTCAAAATAAATTATATGTATTCCATTAAAATTATCTATTTTATATAAAATGTAAAACTATAACACAGCTAAATTTCATTTTACTTTTTCTAGGTTAATTGAAATATTGTAAATGTGTTACTACAATTATATATTATTGTCAAATTAAGTTTATATAAATTCAAAAAACAATTGAATATCATTGGGCAGTATATCATATATGTTCAAAATACAAAGAAATTTTGTTTGATTCATAAAAAATTAAATAAATAATTCTTATAGTATATAACATTTTTAAGATATTTTGTTTTCAATGAAAAGTGCGTGGTCGTTTCAATACAAAGATTTAATAAGCAATGATCATGATTATGAAGCATAGATGAATGAACGAATGAAACCATCACCTGTGCAGTATGTGTTTGTTGCTGCGCGCTTGCTGGTGTCCTTAGTATGAGTTGAACGCCTCCTGGTTGTTGCTGTACAATGACAGGTCCGGTTGACGGCAATACCTACATTCGAAATGTGACAAATAAATGAAGCATAAAGCAACTTTTTGTGATAATAGAAATGTAAGTAAGCAGTTATATAATAGATGTAAAGCGTATCAAAATATCTCATATAACATGGCCTCATGTATATATATTTTCATTAACTATATAATGAACATGCAGATGAGATATAATCAAAATATAAAAAAGATATAATATATTATAATAATAACCTGATTCAATAACAAGCCTTGCGCCGTTGGAATCATTGTTGCTGTAGTGGGACTTGGTTGTGGTCCAGCAAGAACTAGTTGTGGCTGAGTCTGTTGTGTTACCTTTAAAAAGAAAAAGAAATATATATTTTAAATATAAGATCTCATATTATTAAAAAGCAAAGAAGATTGAATAAAATATTTTATATATAAACGTGTAGCATTATAAATATTTTTGAGTTATCTCTAAAGATATGATAAGACATAATGTAATAATTTATTTACAATATGATTAATATCCAATTAATTTTACTATTTAACAACCTAATAAAGAGATGCGTAAATACGATTTAACTAAAAAATGGACTATACTTGATTTGTGATTGTAGTAGTAGCTCGTTGTGGCTTTTGCTGAGAAGTAGCAGCTTGTTGATTTGGTGGTTTTGGTAGAATTTGCGGCGGTTGCTTAGCGGGCTTGGCCGCCGCTATTTGGATTTGTTGATTTCCAAATAATTGGGTTCTAGTCACCAGTTGAGTTGGGGTGGACTGATAACCCTGTGGTGTACCATGAATTATTTGTAACACCTGCATCCCTTGTTGTAGTATGGGTGTATTAGGCCTAACCTGTGTGGAACGTGAAAAATGCAGTTTTAATAAATATATAAATATATATATTTATGATATGCTCTAAGATGATATTCTTTTTTTGAAATAAATAAATAAAATTGAAAAAGGGAAAAAGAGTATAAAAAAGAAAATACAGACAGTGGTCATCCAAAAACAGTTACAGGAGATACATATCAAATTAAAAGAGATAAAAAAATATAAATTTAAGTACAAAAATTTACAAAGAAGAAAGAATATCTAATAAAGAAAATATATACAAGATATATAAACTATATGTGAAACGTAGCTATATTATATATTTTTTTATTTATATAATATAAATATATTTTGTATATAAAATTAAGTATATTTTGGAAATTAGAGTAATAAATAATTTCTTTTTCTCAGAGAAAAAAGAAGATTTTTATCATATATTTTTAACAGATATATAAAATATGAAAAAGATTTATGTGTACACCTTTATTATTTTCACATCGTTTAAGACTTGTAATCTCTCCCAATTGACTGGAATCTTTAGTTATCCCTATTGTCAGATATAGAATTACTAATGTATACTATTAAGTACAAATAATGGCATGCAAAAAACGAATCATATTTCGTGTAATGAATAGTTGTGTTGTTGTATGTGGAAAAAATTTATATGTAACATAATCAAATATGATTGTAACAAAGATAACTAAACACCTCAGTCGACTGGCACTTCAAGTGATGTGAAAATGACAAGTTTAAACAATAACAAAAATATATTTTAACAACATAACGAAATATACAAAATGAAAGTAAAATTCATGAGAAAAGATACAATTAGAGATATCAACAGAAATGTTCTATTGAATTCACTAACGCATTCCATTTTAAAACTACAGAAGAGCCCAACTTAAAATAAGCAATTATAACATGTAATTTCAATATTATGCAGAATAAGTGTTCTTACCACAGGTGGACCAGGGCTACCTCCAGGCGCTGGGCTTCTATTGTTGAGAGAATTATTCCCGCCTAATAGATGAGGGCTTTTCGCAGGCGGATATGGGCTAAGTACAGGGCTCTGTATCTGGCTAACGCTCATCGGACTTTGCATAGGGCTTTGCATTTGTATATTAAAGTTACTATTCGAGGTCGATGTGCCGACCGGACTCGGACTATTTCGATTGGATTGTATCGAGTTTGAAGCCGGACTTCTAAGTAAAAGTCGATTAGGGCTAGGACTCGGTGTAGGTGGTGCTATATTAGACGCCGGACTCTTCAGAGGTATTGAAAATGGACTACCCGGCGAACTAATATTTTGGTTTTGAATATTTTGCATAGATTTAACAGTATTCATAGTACTGACCACATTTGATGGTTGTGTCGTGCCCGTTAATGCTACTGACGCACTTAAGCCAGGGTTTATCCCCTGCGAATACTGTCGCTGTGGTTGAAATCCAGTCGACTGGGAGGAACTTAAAGAAGAAACATGACTCAATGACATAGTCGGTTCATTGGATGCAGATATATGTACATTCGATGTTGATATATTTGATAAATTAGCGTGCATTGTACCGAGGTGTGCTATATTCGTAGTGAGATTCACGTTCGAAGCGTGATTCACATTTGCAGTGGTTGCATGAATCGACTCGCTGGGTGTGCTTGTGAATATGCTGGAACTCGTTAGAGTTCCGGAATTAGAGATTGGCGAGATTGTCGAGATGTTCGTATTAGGATGCTGCGATATAGCAGAGTTTGGTACATGTGCTATGTTTGATGATCCAACAATGTGCGGTGCAATACTTTGAATGCTTTGTATCGTTGGGAATGAAAACTGTGCGCTACTAGAATTCAAGCTAGTCGGCGTCAGACCAGTTGCCAGGGCATTTACAGGTCTATTAAGACCTTGGTTTACACCAGAATTTATACTGGTAGTAGTCAAATTTGTATTCGGATTAATAGCAGATAAACCAGATACACCGGAATTCGTAGCGGTCAAATTGGTATTTAATGTAAGATTCTGATTCACGCTCGATGAGTTCAGAGTCGTCAAATTTGGATTTACACCGGTCAGTCCCGCGTTTACTCCAGATAGCCCAGAATTAATATTTGTAGAATTTATCGTATTAAGCCTGTTTATACCAGTATTTACTCCTGTATTTATGCTACTTAAATCTTGTCCCAGATTGGACAAACCATTATTAATATTGTTTGAACCAATGTTGGACGTCAAATTGGAATTAATAGCATTTAAATGATTCAGGCTAGGATTTATCGCAGTCAGCCCTGTGTTTATACTCGGCAAGCCCAAATTGAGCAGAGGGTTTGATGTGGTGATAACATTGGAAGTGAGAGATGTAAGACTGGTATTTAGAAGTGACAGTGGCAATCCCATATTAAGGCCCACCCCAAAAGTGGGGGTGGCCGGGGGTAGGCCCATACCAGTCCCCGAGGGATTTATGGTACTCTGATTCAACTGATTTAACTGGTTTACGTAGACTATGTGATTCCCAGTTGTCGATCCATTTCCTTGTTCTTGGGGCTGCAAAAACGAGCAACATTGAAATAATATCATCAACCAAACTCACTAATCATCAACCAAAGTGACTTACATTACTCGATGTCTGTTGCAAAGCAAATGTTAATGACTGACCACTGGTATTCTGGGCTTGTAGTTGTTGTAACTGCTGCAACTATGTATAAAATTGGCAAATATTAAATAGTGATATTCATGAAGATCATTCAGAGAAATTTTATAAGATCTATTTATTTTGAAACTTTTATATATTTTAAATGAAATAGATGTATAGACATTTGAATTGACAAAATATATGTACAGAAGAAAAATACAATATGAGAAATACGGATTTTTAATTAAAATAAGCAATTGAAAAAATCTATATGCTTTTATAATCTTACTTGTTGTTGGGTCAAAACAGCAACTGGATTATTACGTGGACGTGCATTCGGGGAAGTTGTAGAGGATACTGAGTCCCCAAGAAGAGGGCGTGACTGAGGCTGCTGCATGCCCACGCAGCCCCTCTTTACTATGGGCAGCGTCTAGCCACCTTTTCAGCTTATTTTGTTTCTTTCCTATTAATATAAAATTCTAGTTTACTTATTATAAATCTTGACAGAAATGTTTAAAACGTAATTTATAAAAAAATTTCAAAATATATTTTTAAAATATATTATAATTTCAAAATTTCAAAATATATTATATCCTGAGAAAATGCTTCATTTATTGAGATTGATAAATGATACCAATAATAATTAATAATAATAATAATAATAATAATAAATATAGTTAAAATGTTTTGACTTTTCAAGAAATTTTGTATTTAGTGTCCAAATTTATTAAAATTTTATGTATACATATATGTATATGTTAACTATTATTAACAGAAATATTGTATTTACCAAAGTTGTTTAATAGTCGCAGCAAAAAGTATTTGCGTTTCGGCGCCACTCAACACGTCTGCGACCTACGTCTCCTGTTCCTGTCATGCATATAATTTCGTATTTTGTCCAAAGCTCAGGCAGCACTGTATTAATTCCACAAAGTGCTTATATCCACATATACTGTTAATGTTTCCAAAGATCTTGCTCCAGTACTAATCATTCTTGGCCATTATAGGCATTACTTTGTTGTATATTGAAAGTAGTTCTTTCTTGAACTACTTTATCCATTAAAGAATAACTGCTCAATTGCATTGTGGATATATCCAGACTTATATTTAAAATGCATCTGTCGCAGGATTCCATCCATTTATAAATGCAGCAATGTTACAATGTTTGCCCATGACAGCACATTCAATATATGCACAGAGGACAGTATCAAATGTTGTTTCATAAATAATATTTCTTTCCCATTACATCCTATCCCAGGTCTAAGAAGTAACTCACAGACATTCTTGGATATTTGTCAAATGTTTTAAGTGTAGTATCACAACGTTACGCCTTTGCTGGCCAGATATTCATCGAAGCAATTGTTTCTTCTTAATAAAAGTGTTTCTATTGTTGTTACCCACACTACACTTCTATTTGCACAGATTTTGTCTGCAACTTTTGTCCTGCAAAAAGGAATATCAAACTCAAATATAACAGATGCATATTAAAATGTTTATATAAAAATCAATATAATCTAGAAAATTCTTTCAGATTATTTCGCGATGAAATTAGCTTAAGCTACAAAAAGTGCTTTGGCAAACGGAGAGATAAACGAGAGATTAAGAAAACGGTGTAACATATTACACGAACAATCGAACGTTGCTACATGTCAAAGCAATAATAATGCCTAGTTCGTATAGTAATTTGAAGGAACCGGGAAATCTCGGTAAAACGATCACGGCCCCGAATTCGACAGCTGGAAGCATATTTGGAGGTTATAACTGGCGCGCCTGTGTGCAAGCATACGTGCCACACAAGCCACACTAACACGCACACACACGCATACGAAGCGAATCACATATACAACACCTCACTCTCACTTACAAGGGTACCAGCGGCGCGCGATTGCACACAACAAAAGGCCCGACTGACAAGGCGTAAACAAAAGAAAACGCGAGCATCTGGCGAAAATTTCGCGCTCCGGACGACCGGGGAAGCCGGCGGACGGCGCTGCGACGCGCGTGTTTGGTGACTGACGCGCAAAAATGCGCGTAGCGTCGCGACGAAAAATTGTCAATATTACCTCTCCGCCGCGAACGCGGTTTTGCCACCCCGTGTGTTTTCCTCCTGGGAATTTTCGCAAGTCTCGCGGCGATTTCCCTCCGTGCGATCTCGCGTCCTCGGCGCGGCTCAACGCGCCTCGTCCGAACGAAAACAACGCACACGGAGCACGCGCGACGACGATATTCTACTGAAAATAATAAACTTTTCAGTTACACGACAGTTCCATGTACGCGTTACACTATTCGGTGGCAACGGCCATCATGTATTTATCAAGGCTGCCATTGCAGCACATTGCAGACTATAAAATCCCAGATCGCCACTATCGCTATTGGCGACACCTCGAATTAACTTTTTGCAACCATGGAGGTACGAAATAACCGAAGGGATGCGATAAAACGTAATGATTCCTATACATGGTTAACGCTAGGGAATGACATGTGACTTACTTAAAATGGCCAATCAGCCTCTCGCTTTTCTCGATACGATAGTTCGATAGTGCGTAATGGGAAATGATTGGCTATCCCATATATTGCTTCTTCTCATATCTACTTATATATTTTCTATTCATATGATATAACCGCGCATGATTATAAAAGATTTAAAAAATGTATATATCTACAGAAATAAAATAACTTGCAGTGTATATATTCTCTGTTATCTAGATTATCAAATTACATATATTATCTTCTTTATTTAAAAAAAAGAGAAGTAGTTTCTCAAAATGATTTAAAGTAATGTTTAGTCCATACGTCTCGGTGTAAGCACACACACACACATAGTAGAATTTTAAAATATCTTTTACACATCAGTGCTTTTTAGTTGTAATAAACAGCAAATATATGTACCAGATATATAGAAATTATTTGAATAACATTATATAAGAAAATTTTTGTTTTTAAAAAACAAAAACTTATAAATAAAACTATTACATATATATTTATATTCGAAATTGTTATTAAATTGTTATTAACTTACATAATTATTTAGATGAAATACTTACTCTCATCTACATAAATTTATAAAATAGGATATATGTCTCCATCTTATTTTATTGTTACATACATTTTATTTTATCTTTAACTAGATGATTTTGCAATATTATTTAAGTGTGGAATACTCTGATAATTTGACACATAGATTCTTGTGTAAAAGATATATTTTCTTTTTATTTAATACTACAAGACTGTTAGAAAAAAAATATAGAAAATTCAATTAATTTCTATACAAAAAAGACCTATGCTCTATCATTGTTATTGATTACATGTTACACTTTGAAGAAATTTAGGATCCAACTACATACGCTACGACCGTCGCATGGTCTAGCTTGCCAGGTATCATAGATATCTTCTCTAGTGTCTTTTTTCTTCGAGATCTCTGCTCTTGCTTTGAGAGCTGTATCAATTGACCATCTTTATGTTGTGCATAATACAATTCCGTGTCTTCTAGAATCCGTCTTTTTGCAGCAGTTATGCGCACCTATAGGACAAAGCAAAAATTAGTGTGCTGCAAGAAATATTACTTAAAAATTACACACTCTTACCGCAAAGTCTAAAAGAAGTTCGCACAGATGTTTGGCACTATTGCATGGCGGTCCTTCTCCAGAAACTCCACGTCTCAACAGATCTTCCATCCTGAGTAGTGTGAGTTCATGTCTTTGATAAGCTTCAACTACTGGTAGATTGTTGCTATTCACATTATTACTATTACTTGATTCTGTGTGTCGGAGATTTTCTGTAGATTTTCGACGCGTTTTTGATCTTGCATCGTAACTCTTTAGCATAGCGTCAGCACCGCTACTATAATTTGGTAAGACTGCAAACTTTCCCACTACAGGATCAAAATTATCTGAAATTCCATCGCTCGTCAAAAATACTATATCTCCTCTTTCAACTTCCGTTATAGCCAGTGTTAAGTTATTCAATTCAGGATTAGAGCCATCTACTGGACCTAGAGCTCCTAAGGCATCTCGCATGTCTCGCATGCAGTGAATATCATGAGATCCTCGTGTTATCTCTCTCACACCAGTTTTCCTGTTTCGTTTTTACATAAGAGATGATTATCAAAGGCCTAGCACATTATGTGTTGCAATTTATAATTCGGGATATAATAAAGATATATATACCTTGAGTATACATAAGCTAAACTATCACCAACATTGCAGGTACAGGCAATATATTTCTTCTGGCATATATTTGTATCAGTACTTGAACTTGGCAGTGGAAGGATTGTGCATACTGTTAAGGTAGTAAGCATTCCTTGTTCCTGAAGAATCAGTGAATGTGCTGCATGGAATGAACGAAGTAATGCTATAAATACATCTTTTGTTGTTGTCATTTCGCTATTTATAGACGGGCAGAACAGAACTTGGTTCAAGTATTCTATACTTCCATGAACTGCAGATCTGGCCGCTATACTCGCTTTTGTACCTAAAACTTCCAACTGTAAAGTATCGATCTTATAATATTTAATAAGAATAGATTGGAATCATTGGAATATCAAGTTTTACTACTTTTAATTATATATAACTAAAGCAATGTATGTAAAAAGAATCAGAGCTAGTTATTTTTTCTGTGAATTGTTGAATGATTTTTTAATAAGTATCTGAAAAAATTTGAAGATGTCTTTTTTTTATTGAATATATAGCAAAATTATAAATTAATTTACCAAACTAAACTTTTGTATTTTTATATTTTACTTATCTTCCATTTATGTCAGTCTATCTTATATCTTTTTATAATATATTATTTCTTTTACCCCAATTGACACCATCCGCAAGGGCTAATATGGCAGAGCTTGGTCTTGCCACAATGCCAAAACAATCGGCTATTGGTTCTCCATTATTAGTATTATTTGTAGGATTTTTCTCATATAGTGTAGTTGCAATTCCATATGCGTTTTCATGAGGATTAAACCAATCAGTAACTCCAGCAATTTTAATATTTGATGTTGTTGATCCTGCAAAGTTTTGTATTGTTATTTTAGAACGATATAAAAATAAATATGCTTTACTAATGTCACTATTCTAAACTTACCACTTCTATACTGTTCATTCTGATCTAACATATCAATGTAATCTATATCAGTATCACTAATACTTAAATGTTTCTGTTGAAGATTGACTGCCGTAAGACCACTATCGGGACCAGTATAAGCTGCAAATATTTCTTCATTTTCTTGAAAATTATCGAGTTGTTTACTCGGCAATTCTTCTGGATTTCGGCCGTGTAAAATTGACGGTCCTTCTTGTTTTGTTTCCAGTCTAAGAATGTTGATATATTATAGTCATATTAAAAGAGAGTAAGAAAAAATTCTGAGGAATATTGCCCAGGTAACAATATGTAGTTTCATTTTCATATATATATATATATA
>NW_021849211.1:1661559-1670726 GCF_003651465.1 Formica exsecta
TATATATATATTATAATTAATTAACATTATCTAATTAACTGCATTTTTTATTTTAATGTTTACCCATTGAGATAACGTGTGATGAAACAGCCACCAGGAAATTCCTGAGTTAACGATTGCGGGCTTTGAAGTGACTGTTCCCCAAGACCTATACTCTCCACAGCCCCAGCCAAGTTGCTAATAGATAGTTGGCGCATAAAACCAGCAACTTTCTTCCGTAAACTTGGCATCTTTCAAAGAAGTCCAAGTAAAGGATACAGAGCAATTAAGAATGTTAATTATTGTCTAACATTACTTCACTTGATGACAGACTCATACCATAGTTATAGCTGCCAGCAACAGGTCTCAGATCAAATCTTAAAAAAAAATATACTAAATATAATATAGAAAGAAAAATGCAGTCTCTAAATTTTTGAAAAGACTTTCAGCAAGTACCTAAAATTTAAAGAGATATTTGTTGAATCTATATATGTTAAAGCTATATAAGTAAATTTATTAATAAAAACTTTTGTTTTTACGCTTACTCCAATCTGCATTAATATAAAGTTTAAAAGACAGACATGCATATTATCTCCCTCAAGATAAGATAAGAGTTTAATTAATACACTCTGTTAATGAAATATTTTTCTACATTAATTCTTTATATAGAGATTCATTATTCCAGAGTTCTTTTATTGACACAATTTGATTTATTGAGATACTTACTAAATCATATACGAATTAGGACAAATATCGACGAAATATATACACATATATATACATATATATACATATATAAAGTTTAAAGAAACTATAAAAATGTATACAGATGTATTAAAGAGAATCTATGAACTGACTGGCGTGTCAATTGCGTCTCGCATCGACAATAAGACGTGGTGAGAGAGTTACCTGGGAAAACTCTCACTGCGCGAGAATGAGATCACGATGCATGTTGCAGAAGCCTTTTTCACTTTACCGCCATATTGGCAATGTGTCAATAACCAACTGACTATACGAGAGCGACGGACCTAAACCACAAACACAGATCTCTCCTCTCACGATACTACAGTCACCAGTCACGTCGTCACGTCAACGTCAGCGACCGACGACCGATCGCTGCCCGTCACTCGCATGTGCATACATACATGGACATCGGAACGTTGTACGCGCGAGCGCGATTAATATGGGTAATAAAGCAATATCAACGGATGTCACGACGTCGACAACGTTCTCATCGAGGTACTTATACGTATGTATGTACGTCACATACGTAACGGAATCGAGAAATTGACATTTATTCTAATTCTCGTGTAGCGGCCAAAATCAGCTGACGACGAATCGGCCCAATCGGCCGTCAGCCGAGATAAAACGATTCGCTTTATTGCGCTATCGTCGCGCGTGTGCGTCTCAGTAGTGTGCGTTGCAATATAATAATATAATAATATATGCAACACAAATCGGTGTGATTGTACTGCGCCGCACCAATGACGACGACGACGACAACGATGACAGTTGTGCTCTTTTTTTGGTCTGTTTTGACATTTGACGAGTCAATATGGCATCCTCGTCACAGATGAGAGTCCGCAATCTTTCGCGGTTATTTTAGAGGGCTTTATTCTCGCTATTCCGCAAAGTCGCGTGTCGTATTTGGACTCGGTATTAAATACTTCTGGCAGGGAAATTCGACAAATGACGCGATTTCGGATTAATCGCGGTTATCCTTGATTTTAACACAATCCTCGCGATAGGAATGTTTAGTCAGTATATTAGTTCTCCACTTCCGCGTATTATTACGTAATCATAATATTTAAAACACTATCACATCCGAGCGATACTGGCAAGAATATGCACTTTCCTCCATTGATGTTCTGTTTTGATTAGGAAAGTGCCCGAGAAAGTTTACAGTTTCTTTTATACAATTAATTCGTGCACCATTCACGTGACGTTATTTTGACATACGTTTTGACACGGAAGAAAATTCTTCCGTTTTATATCATCCTATTTGACATCATATGATCTAATATGCGCGGGTATAATTTATTTGAAATATTAAAAAATGAAGATGTGAAATATATCAAAGTGTTCACGCATTTTTATTAATGTTGCATTTTAAAGGTACGAGATTGTGAATACACAGATGACTAATGTTGTATGAAAAGTCAATAGAGTAAAAAAGGACCAGAAATTGTTAAATGACAGCAGAAATATAAAATGTTTGAATCTCCAAGAAGTCTCCAGGAGGTTTGCATCGATTTCATCTGCGGTAACGTTCTAGGCTTGTGCGAGGTTCATCTCGGTGATACAAGTCTACATTCTTCCACTACTCCTAATAGTACCATTGTTTCCGGTAAGTGTCTGTATGAAATTATACATTGCAAACTTTGCAGAATTAAAGAAGCATATATTTTAGATCAACAAGATGTCTGTACATTGAATAGTAATAGTGCAGAAGTTGCTTTTGATACTACAATAGGTAGAACATTATCTAATGATGCTCCCTCCAACTCTGCAACTCGGCTTACCTTTAAGCATCCAGACGCCTTTTTGCCGGCCGAAGTGTCGGAGCAATTATTATCCAACCTGTGTGAAAAAAAAACTTTGTCCGACTTGACAATTACACTTTTTGACTCCAAGACCACTAGATTAAGGTGATGAGATTTAATTAAAATTTAATTAAAAGAAAGAATTTATAACAATACTTAATTTTCTTTTAGGCATGTACGACTGAAAGACGCGTCGACATTATCAGCTAAAGGCTTAAGTGTTCTTAAGCAACATAAAGTTATAGATTTAATAGTAAATGGACTTAAAATAACTGTTAATGATTTAATTAGTTGTTTAGGTGATTGGAGTATACAAAATCTTAGGTCGCTAAGTGTAGCTAAAGGAAGCTTTATGGATTTTTCAAGGTTATTATCAAGCTTCACACACATTACAACACATTTTTAAGTTGAATTATAGGAGATTGTTGATAATTTTATAACTTTGTACACATATTTTGTGTTGTAGACAACGCATGGTAGATATTGCAACATTAAACAAATTAAAGGCGCTTCACACCTTGAATGTCTCAGGGACAGAATTTAATAAACATGGTTTGGACATAGTAGTCGAAGATCTTCCCCTTTTAGAGAGCTTAGATATATCTTGTACAAGAGTTGATGATATAACACCGTTAAGAAAATGTAAAGATCGTTTAAAGACATTAAATATGTACAATTTAAAAATAAGTGGGTGTGGAAGTTTAATACCAGTATTACTGGAGTTAAATGAATTAAGGCATTTAGACATTTCCGATGAAAAAGATCCACATGGTTTTGAAGTTTTTGCACCAGCTAGGCCAAAAATAACAGATTTTCTAAGAGCTCTTAATTGTATGCCTTATTTGACGACTTTAGATTTGTCGGGTGAGTAGAGAGTGATATTTATTTACTTGACACAATATTATATTTATATATAATATTCTGGTAATTGTTCATGAAATTATACTTAACTAACGACACAAGAGGTTCTTTTTTTATTAAACAACATTTTTTATATAGGTAAAGATGATATAAATTCGAAAGATTTAAAAAATTTTATTGCATCACATGCACATTTGAGGTTTCTGGGACTGGTGCATTCTGATGCTTGTTATGATGAAAGTTTCATAGATTCGACACATGAAGATTATAGACCCGAACTTGTTGTAAGTTGACATAATATTGAAATTAATTATACAACCATACTGTCTTTATGTATTACTTTTATGCAAAAAGATTAGAATCCATAATTTTGTTACATTACACTTGTTATATCTTTGGACATATGTAGACTAACATTATTATTGATTATTGTTACTATTATTTGTACAAAGTTTGACATTTTTCATATATTCTCTATCTCTTGTTATTTTTGCCTCTTGTACTTATTTTATTATTTGTAATAATCTTATTATACTTCGTATATTGCATTATATTTTACATTTAAAAAATATATAGTCTCACTTGTATATATCATAGAGAAATAATTATAATATCCATATTTGACATCAAGTGTTCTACATCGTTTTATTATATATATATATATATATATAAGCAATCAATTTTCATTTGTGTTAATGTAAAATTGCATTGCTGAAAAAATGTTTATTATTTATATTCTTATCATACACAATTAAAAAATAAAAGGAATATGCAAAGGGAGTAACTTATAAATAATCAACAACATTAAATTGATAAAAGCATTTCAACATTCATAAAGAAAAATAAATATTTAATAGAAAAAAATTGGTGTTTAAAATAATATAAAGTATATTTATTTTTTGCTTCAGATTAGTGGTACAGCAACAGAATGTCAAATTTTGGAAGCTCTTAGAAGATATACATACAGGCCAATATATCTTCAAAAGTGTTTATTTAATTTATTTCGTTTAACACCAAATTTTCTCGAACCACGAGTCGATGTGATAAAATTAGTGTTACCTGGAATGAGAGAGCATCCACAAGAATTCCGTGTACAAATGGCAGCTACTGCGTGTATCTATAATCTCACTAAGGGTGAATTAGCTCTTATGATTCATCCATCAATACTTAAACAGATAGTTGAATTAACATTATTAGCAATGGAATCATATCCGACTAATCATCAACTTCAGAAAAACACACTATTGACTTTATGCAGCGATAGAATCTTACAGGATGTTGCATTTGACAAATATAGGTAGCTATATATATATGTATATTATATGCTGAAATTTTAATTATGGTTGTCGTATAGTGGAAAAGTACATCTTTTTTATTATAAAACTTACATGTGTGTGTTTTCATAATATATATCATGATAAAATGTTCTAGTTTTATTTAGATTCATTATTATTTGCAATAATATTATTCTTACATCTATATTCATTTTTATGTTGCAATAATTAAAAAATTAAAAATATTTTGTTAAATCGGAATATTACTCCTAACATAAATGAATGAAGATGTAATATATGTTTCTATAGTTTTAAATACTTTCTGTCACATATAAAATAAAACCAAAGTTAAAAATATCACTGTCAGGATAGACATACTAAAATTTCAGCATGAAAACAGTTTATATTTTTGTAATATATATAAATAAATATAAAAAAGAGAATTTTAATTTAATAGATGTGCAAGATTAGTTATGAATTGCTTATCAACATTTGATGATGCATCTATGAATCGTATGTCTGTGGCCATTTGCTCAATATTAGCAGCAAAGATATCGACTGTGGAAACATCTATGCTAGGTGCACAACCACAATACATGTTGAAATTGCTTTCAATGGTTAGATCTAAAGTCGAATCTAAACTAGTAGATATTACAATGAAATTTACATTAAGCGCTCTATGGAATTTAACGGATGAAAGTGCTATTACATGTAAAGTCTTTCTCGATGAAGGTGGAATGGAATTATTTCTTGAAGTGTTGGATAGCTTTCAAGGAGAATCTAGTGTAGAAACTAAAGTTCTTGGTCTGTTAAACAATATTGCAGAGGTTTGTATCAGGATTTTTACTAAATGTAAAATATAAATTTGTACACATAAACATTGTATCCTTAACGACATTGTATTAAGACACAATTTATTTATTCTTTACACTGAAAATTTCAGGTTGATCACTTGAGACCACGGCTTATGCAACCACGATTTATAAAAATGCTTTCTATGCTGCTCGATTCTGAGCACATTGACGTATCCTATTTCGCAGCTGGTATTGCTGCACATTTGCTTAGTGATGGTCCTCGATCTTGGCATAATATGCCATTGCAACCGAGTAGAGAGCAGTTATTGGACCAACTGGTTCATGCTGTAACTCATTGGCAAACACCACAAGGAGAAATGGTTGCCTATCGTAGCTTTCAACCATTTTTTCCACTATTACGTTGTACAGATGCATATCCTGTTCAGCTCTGGGCAGTATGGGCAATTCATCATGTATGCACAAAGAATCGTAAGTCTAAAAAGAATATTATTTTGCAATATAGATTTTATTAAAATTTAATAATCTATACATATATTCTATGATACGATACAAAGGCAAAAATTTAACAATGAGTATACCCTCCCTTTCTATCAGAATAATTATATAGCTAATTATGAAAGCAAGAACATTTTTTTAACATAATTGGCATTACTAAAAAAAGATGAGAATTTCGAGAAAATTATTGAAATATATATATATATATATATATATATTGATTATTAAAATATATTATAATAATCATATGTGCTTATTTTTCAGCAAAACGCTACTGTGTAATGTTAATTAGGGAAGGAGGAGTAGAAACGTTAAAACAACTTGAAAAGACATATACAGGATATACAAAACAAGCGACCTTCACAATTTTTTTGGAAAGTTTATGTCAATCAATTTTGGAAACCCTTGAATTAAATTCTTAACAATAACTCTGTTGCTTTTCAAAATCTAAAAATTAAATATCATGATATGCTAGTCAATGTCTATTTTAGTGCAAACCTTTATCCTGTTCTTTAGACCAAATAAATATGAAAATTATATGGCCATATGGCCATATTTATCAGAAAGACAGATTGCAATCAAACTACAAATAAATCCAAGATATTTTAATCGCAGTTGAGTTAATATTTCGAGGTATGTGCGTTTGTGTGTATGTGTGCGTGTGTGTGTGCTACACTCATTAGATCTGAATTGAAGATCTGAATTGAAAAATAAATATATCTCTATGTTACACAGAGTGTGTTATCTTTTATAAAATTGACACTGGAAAAACATTCAAATTACTTAGTAGTAATTGTATGGAATAAGTTATAATTTTTCATAGATACTAACGGATTTATAACTTTAAAATAAATCGCAAAATACTCTAATTCTAATAATACAATAGAGTTTCCTTACTGATTTTTACACCATTCTCTGTTATTTAGCATTTTTCTCCTTTCATGCTGCTTTATTATTACATATTTCATATTTGCCTTATTATGTGATTGAGTGTAGAGTGAGAAAGCAAAGAAACATAAAAGGAGAGGTACACGCACACACACAGTCACGTAATCATGTAAATGTGAAGTGGCGTAAAAAAAGAAACAGTAAATTAGAGAATAATCAATATAAGGACCCTATCATAACTTGAAAAAATGGGAATACGCGATTTAAAAAAAAAAAAGCAAAAAATCTGCATGCCTGCTGCGAATTTATTCTTTTGAACAATTTGTATTATTATTAATACTTATTAATCTTTACAGTAGTTCTTAAAATTTTATTTATAAATTTATTTTATATATACATATATATAAAACTTGCAAAAAATCGCAGAATAATCAACATAGTAATATGTTTGTAATGTTCCGAGATATATTTATATTTTTATGTTTTATTCAATAAATGATGAATGTTGGACTTAGATATGACTTTGAGATTCTAGTCTAATTAGTAACTTAACTACTTTCTTAAATTAAATGAGTTATTAATTATATTCAAATTAGAGATATAATAATCAGTACGTGTTTGTGTGTCAAGAAAAGATCAATATATTAATTGTATAAATTAACTATTTTATGTAGTGTTTGCAATTTTAATGAAAATTTTATTAATAACTGGTTGAATAACTGATTTAATATGTTGACACTTATCTCCCATAAAAAATATATAGTTTAAGGATTATTTTTGGATACTAATATCTGGTTAGAATATATTTGATATAATCTGAAAATTTAGACTAGGATCTCGTGTGAATTATATATACACATATAATTAATTGTATATATTTTCTAGAAGATTATGCTAATCTTTGTTTTAATGTAATTTAAAAAATTATGGGATATATATGTGTGATAGTTTTGAAATAATTATTATTTTATTAAATGTATCATACTTTAATACTACAAATTCAGATCTTCAATCTATTTTATTAATAATTATTACTTAACGGTGTCTTCATTATTAAATATTGATAAAAACATCTTGAAAATTAATTATGCATCACATGCCTTCAGAGATTATACAAAAAATCAGAATTTGTATTATAATAAGAAAGAAATATACATATTAATATTTAGATTATATCTGTTATTAAAATATTACAAATTTATATGAACAAAATTTATTCTTCTGATTATTACATGTTGACATCTAAAATGTAAAGAACGCCAGTTTGGATGATACTGAATGTTAAATAAACATGCTACACCATTTCTTGTTCTCTTTCTCTATTTTTTAAAAGTGTATTATCTCACTAGGATTGGGAAAGTTACTTTATAAAAAATAACTTGGTGCCAAGTTTTTTTAAAAAGTAGCTTATTAAAAAATATTTTTTATACTTTTTCCCCATTACTTCTCAATCCTGTTTTTCACATATCAACATTATCAATTTTATAAGGTTTAAATAAACAATAGATAAATAAATAATAAAAAATATTTTTTTTCTTTCTTTTTCTCGCTCTCCCTATGTGAAAATACACAAAGTGTTCTAAATAAGCCAAGAAAGTCTTTATTTATCCATTCATTTTACATTTGCATGTTACACATATATTATTAATTATTTTTTTTTCTTTAATGAAACGTAAAAATTGTTCATGAAATTTGTATTATCACTGAATTGATGCTGATGCTGCGCTGCACCTGCAAAATACTTAGCGACATGGAAGTAACATTACGAAATGTGGCTCGATCATTAATGTGTTGAAAGTCGGCTCTCCTCCTAACACAGTGGATCAATATTTCAGAAACATTTGACACGCATCTTACAAATTAGTAGCAATATGTTTAAGATAAAATTGAAGATGTATAGAGAGTTAGTATTGAATAAATGAAAGTTGCAGATGTGAAAAATATATGTAGTGTATAATCATGTAAAATTCACACAGAATAATTTATAATTGTTCGCAACTTTCACTTATCATGCATACAAAATTTACTACAAATTATAATTATATGATATTACTCTAAACATTCACTTTTTGTAGTTCAATCCTTTTTAGTGCTACTTTTCACATTTCCATAAAACTGACAGTGCATTTTCATATTGAGTAGATTCATATTTGTGCTATAACATGTAGCAATAGTTAATTAAATAATAATCTATTTTATTGTTCAATACTATAATATTTAGATATCATTATATGTATATTCATATCCAATTTCTTCTCCTATCTTTCATTGCTATAGTAGTCTGATGTATCAGCCTTATATATATATATATA
>NW_021849211.1:1672083-1681186 GCF_003651465.1 Formica exsecta
TTTTTGTTAAATATTATAAAATATAATTATGTGAAGTATATATAAATTAAACAAAACGAAATAAGAAATTCTGAAAAAATTTTTTTGAAGGTGGATACAAAAAATTGAATTCAGTTCATTAGAGAATTCACTAGTATAGTAATATATTGAAGCTTTAACAAAAATTAATTGAACTACAATAGTGAATGATCGCTGTTCTACATCTGTATTTTTGTATGATGATTATTAAATCAAATATATATGAATAATTGTGCCCATCTTTGTCCAATCTTTTTTTTCTTTTGACATGATGTTTTTCTTTCACTCTTTTTTTTCCATCGTATCAGTTTTTTTTTCTGTGGACATATCATAAGAATTTACTTAAATATCTTAGCCGCTTTTCATTGAAATGCATGATGATATATATATTTGCAAGTTTTTTGTGTGAATTGTTAGGCAATTTTCCACAAAAACTTACAATTTGCAATATTACATCTCACAAGGCCATATTCTCAACCCACAAAGAGAGAGAGAGTATTAAACATATAAATAATATTTAATAAAAATGTTTAATTGGAAATAGTAAAAAAATGTAGTAATTTTCTTTTTTCTTAATTAAAAAACTGCAGTACATATGCAATATAAAGAAATGGAGCGAAATAAAATATTACATTAGTGCAAGATGTTATTTCACAATTTTGTATGTATTGTAATATTCTTCACTAGTATAAATTTTCATCATGGCCAAGTGTCAATATACTGATGTAAGTGTCAATGTACTAATGTATCTAGATATCGATCCAATTATTTTTAATGAATAAAACAAATAGATAATTGTTAACTTTTTTATGATTCTTTGTTTTATTGCACATACAAATGATCGAGCTTGATTATATAGATACATCAGGTTAATGTATTAAGAGTCAAGTAATAATTAGTATTTAATAATAATTTTGCCGTCTATATTGCATTAAGGAGTGACCAGTAAATTATATTTTTCAATGTATTCTAATATTTTTATTTGTTTACATTAGAATAATGTTGATAATCTATTAATATTATTATTGCCGAATTATTATAATCCAAGTATGTCTGGTCCTTCCTTGAGTTATAACAAAATGCACGAAGTTAAGAAATTGTTCAAAGAAATGTTTTTTAAATATTTTTTTTGTTTGTTTGTTAATATTCTTTGAGTCTTTTTGTTTCTATATATATTCTTTTATTTAACGTTTTATTGATTTTTTTTTTGAGAAGCTATAAAATATTTAGCTACAATTAATCAGTTGCCACACTTTAAAATGGTCAATATGGCATATAATAACCACGTCTGTAACTCCTACAAAAAAAAAAAAAAGAACAAAATAATAGAATTTACACAAGGAAACAAAATAAATTGCTTTAAAAAGAAAAAATAAAGATATATTGTAGAAATTGCTAATGTATTCATTAAAAGAAAATAAGTCAAAATTAATTATTACCTAGGCCGCCTTGTAGGTCTATATCCATAATATGCACTACCACGAATAATCCCTCTAGTCATACCTCGATAGCCTCTTGCACCTCTGGGACCCCTGGTAAATATACAGACAATAAGATAGATATATATCACTTTACAGAAAAAATTTAAACAAATGTATAACTTTTTTATATATAAGATTATACTTCAATTTTTCTTTTTATAGTTTATAAAATTTATATATTATCTTATAAACCACGTCTGTAACTCCTACAAAAAAAAAAAAAAAAAAAAAATAATAGAATTTACACAAGGAAACAAAATAAATTGCTTTAAAAAGAAAAAATAAAGATATATTGTAGAAATTGCTAATGTATTCATTAAAAGAAAATAAGTCAAAATTAATTATTACCTAGGCCGCCTTGTAGGTCTATATCCATAATATGCACTACCACGAATAATCCCTCTAGTCATACCTCGATAGCCTCTTGCACCTCTGGGACCCCTGGTAAATATACAGACAATAAGATAGATATATATCACTTTACAGAAAAAATTTAAACAAATGTATAACTTTTTTATATATAAGATTATACTTCAATTTTTCTTTTTATAGTTTATAAAATTTATATATTATCTTATAATTATATATAATATATATTATATAAAACAGAATATTACCTATTTGTCATAGAGAAACCAGGCTTATTTGTTCTTTTAGGCATTACTTTAATTTGACGACCTCTAAACATAGATTCGTCCATGGCCATTGCGGTTTGCACAGAGTCGCGTTCGGCAAATTCAATGTAAGCAAAACCTTTGGGATGACCATCAAATTTATTACATAAAATTGTTACTCTGTTGACACTGCCACAGCCATGAAAATGTTGCTCTAACTCTTCTGCTGTAGCCCCATAATCAACCTGTATATATATAAAATATTGATTGAGAATATAAAAATGATATATTTAACATGTATATTATGTTGCAGATTTTTTAAGAAGCATAAATTAGATTTAACTTACATTGCCAACATAAATGGATCGATTGTCAACTTCCACTTTTTCTTCCAATGACATATTTAATGGGCTTGCTAAAATTAAATACATGATAAGAAAATAATGTTATTATCAAATATAACTAAAAAATGTATAGTTATAAAAAATTAGATTTAGTTTAGTGATAGAGTTGTCGCCTGAAAATCGATAATTTAATCCTGGTTTATGCCATTCCAAAGACTTAAGGTAAATTGAGTGTTAATATAATATCTGATTGTGATAAAAGAACAAAATCCATGAGAATATAAAACAATCTCATTGTAAAAAAATATAAAGAAACCGTTGCACACACTTTATCCCAACTAAAACAGAAATTCAAAAAGAGAATCTGAATCTGAACTAAAGTATGTGATAGTATGTAGTGTCCTATTCTTATATATAGTTCATAGAAAATACAAATTTATAAACTTACTGATACCGGGTGGACTACCCATATTCATTTGTTTATCCACCTCAGATTGGAGTTGTTTCAATTTCTCTGCTTCTTCTTCCATTTCTCTTACTCGTGCTTTAATCGCCTCTAATTCCTAAGTTATAAACAATATTTCATAAGTTAAATAATTTTTGCACAAGGAAAATTTTATTATGATTATATACTGTTGTCTCCTAGTATAATGATAGCGATTACTTACAGGATCATCAATATTTGCTTCACTTAATTCACGCTTAACACCATCACATTGCATGATAGCATCTCCATCTTGACCATTTTCAAGACCATCAAGACCATCAATATGGTCACTAGCCAAAAGATCTGACTCAGACATTTCTATAATGAGACAATAAATGAAAATTAATAATATTATCTTTGAATCAATGTCTAGAGATTTATAAGCAATACAGTATTATAATATTTAGTTAGATCAGTTAATGACATTCTTCAATATTGCCAAGTTTGTATACATTATATATTTGTAATATAAAAACTAGTCAGTATTAAAATATTTTCAAATAATAAATAAGAAAGTTAAAAGAGTATTTATAAATATTATACATTATATTTATTGATTTATTATTAAATCAAATCTATATAAATTATACACATCATTACTTTAAAAAAATCTGATCATTTATGTCTAGTAACAAATGTTGAAATGATTTATTTATTACTTAAAAATAGAAAAGTTGAGCCAATTTTAATAAGAATAGATAAAACAATTTTAAAAGTGATCTTTCTTTTTTAGTTATTTTCTTCCAAATAAATAACGTACATTTTTTAATAATAATCATAATAAATTATGATCCAAATTAAATTATATACTTCCAAATAATTACAGTATAGATTATAAGTAAAAATAAAAACAATTCCAACAAAATATCAAAGGCAGAAGAATACAAAAATATTCAGCAAAAGAATTGTGAACAGAACAATAATTAAGAGATGCTATTCAGGCTATTGGTAACAATAAAATAAGCGTAAATAAGACTTGCACATGTTTCAAGTACATTTGTAGATATTAAAAGATATTTTAATCATTTATTTTATAATAATAATTCCTATTAACAGAGATTTATTATTATAGTATATTTAAAATAATTATATGTAATTTCATTAAAAGTGCAATTTATTTTTTCTCAAAAATTGTTTCAAGCTGTCGAGCACAATTTTGTTTTTATCAGATTCTGCTAGCTTCGTACCATGCGATTTAATTTAAAATATCAAGAAAGACAATTTGACTTTTTATTTTTTATCTTATATTAATAAGAGTTTCTATCAGTATAATATCAAGAAATATGTTAGATTAATATTCTAGATATATGTAGAAAAGTGTTTTATGGTTCAATATACTTGTTTCTATCTTTTATGACTTTTTGCAAGAAATTGCTTATCTCTCTACATACACCTGAATTAATCTATAATTAGATTAAAACACAATAATCAGATCAAAACACATACAGACTTGCAAAATAAGGAAGATAAATGTTCATCATTTTCTTTAAAAATTGCAACAATGGCACTGCTCCTAGTCTGAGAACTAAATGAAAATTACAACTGCTTCTAGCCTAATATATAAAAATGACCAAAGTATATTAAAATGAACCGCAGATTTTGCTTTAATTTAATGAGCAAATTTAATAAGAATTATGCGTGCATTGAACTAGCCTGATATGTGTCTACTCTGCAGGAATTGTGAAGAAATTATCGTACATTATATCGATAAACAGTTGATGATATATATTATTTACTACATTCATGAGAAGTAATAAATAACATACGTGGTATATTCAATAGACGTTTGTGATATATATTACCCAAGAATCGCTTTAAAGCGACTTGCACCGATACTTCTCACCTGACAAAGTCGGTAAACGAGAACAAACGAGAATAATCAAGAATGATGCGACGGATATGCGACTATACTATAGAAAGAGCAAATGCAACGATTAGTTGGACTTTAGAGTGATGTTACATTTGTCTAGAAGTTCCCTATTCGACAACCAATCGTTACGTTCGATCATCTTGTCCACTATGGGCGTGTTCAGAAATTCTACCCGCGGGGTAAAGTAGAGTTTGATCGACCAATCAAGACAAAGAAATCTTTGCTCCTTTTATTCCGATTGGTTAAATGCTATTCTACCCTACGGGTAAGATTTTCGAACGCAACCAGTAGTTGCGTCTGTATATCCGCTCGTTCAAAGTTCCAATCGAAAACCGTTTCCTCGCATACTTTGCATTATTTCCTCTCGGCGAATCGAAAATATAACTGATACACGTTCGTCACAATAGGTATGCAATATACTATACTATTGTTCTGTAATTAGTTAGTATATCGATTGAACTTTTCTTAATGTGTTTGGATATAACGATCGATAAACAGAAAACTCGCCATTTTCGAATTTTGCAGCGCTTTTATTTACGCATATATAATTCTAAAAAATCATTAAGATAATATAAAATATATTAAATAGAAAGTATTTTAGTTAAAAAACAATTCCAAATTATTTCTCAAATTAATACTAGAATAGTAAAAATATTTTGAGATTAGAAAGATTATTTACATTATTAAAAATTACACATAAAGCCTAATTTCACGTGTTTTTTTATATTTCTCTAGTTACAATTCGTCATATTTGATTAGCCGATTCTAAAACAGATTTGCATTGCAGATATATCTTCAATTTTACATGTTATTTCTACGTCTTGACATGAAATTTATGTTAGTGTCAAAAATGCATATAACGACTTATATAAAATTATCAAACAAATGTTTCCACTCGCGTGATTGGTCAATGAGAATAAGGGAATCTTTGCCTCTCTGACCTGATTGGTCGATCAAACGGTTCGATTTATGTCTAGTTTCAAGTGGAGTGAACTTTGCGATGAATATCGATTGCGAAATTGCGATTCTCGAAGTAGAGTCAAGGAAGGACGGAGTCGAGACGGAATCGCGGTCCGATAGATTCTTGTCGTTCGGTATTTCTCGCGAGTGTTATCTAAAAACGAGTTTCAGCGCGCGGAAATTGATATCGCGAGTGTCTTTCGTAAAGTTGTCGCGACGCATTATATAAATGTTGCGTACAATCGCTACAATCTTAATATCTTAATGTCGGGATCTCTCAGTGCCAGTGGTTTGCGTCCGTATGTCCGTTAATTCAAATAAGTTCCGATGGAAAACCGTTTCCTCGCCTATTTCGCGTTATTTTCTCTCGGCGAATCGAAAATACAACTGATGCACGTTCATCGCAACAGGTACGCAATATAATATGCTATCGTTTTGTAATTAATTATTATATCGATTGAAATTTTCTCAATATTTGGATATGACGATGGATTAACGGAAAGTTCGCCATTTTCAAACTTTCTTTGCAGCGCTTTTACTTACGCATATAATTCTATAAAAGTATTAATATAATATAAAATATATCAAATAAAAAGCATTTTAGTTAAAAAACAATTTCAAATTATCTCCCAAATTAATATCAGAATAGTAAAAATTACACATTTATTATAAAATATGGCATGTTTTGATCCTAAAGAAAGCATCGTCGAGAATACTTTGAAGACTGTTTTACGAGAGTTATATTATTTTTGAAAAAATGGCGTATTCACTAACTCCCTCTCGACAATGTTGCAGTACAACTATATATACAAATGTGTAGATAGTAATAGAAGGTTATCCTGTAAATATTTATATTTTTATTCATTCTCTTTAAGAAGGAAATATTTACGTGATATATTAGCAACAATCATTTTATTTTTGTTTGACTCTGCACATGAAACTATAATTCCATCACCAAGAAAATGGAGAAGAAACCAAAAATTATTGTCTTTGATTTAGGTACAGACAAAATTGTGAATGTTATAATTGAAACGTATAAGAAATTTTCAATAACTTCGATTAGTATTTGTTTTCATTATATTTTGCCAAAATTATTTAGAATAATTTCTATAGATAAATAGACGAGAGAAATATTAACTTTCAGATTATACTTTGTGGCCATTTTGGGTTGACACTCATGTAACTCCTCCATTTAGAAGAGGGTTTGTACATTTTTTCCTTTACATAAATAAAAAAAGTGCAAAAATAATATTATTTTAATAATTTACTAGACTTAAAAGAAAGATGAAATTTTAGAACACAGAATAAAGTAGTAGATGCACACGGTCATACAATAAAATATTATACCAATGTTCCTGATATATTAAAACTGTTATCAAAGGAAGGATATGAACTCGGTATAGCATCACGTACATCAGAAATAAAAGGTGCTAAACAATTATTAGATTTATTTGGTTGGAACAAATATTTCAAATATGTTGAAATATTTCCTGGTAGCAAAGTCACACATTTTTTAAAGTAAGTTCTGTTCTAAAACTTGTTTTGTTGTATAGTAGTATAAAATTGAGACTTAATCGAATATAATTTCCAGCATTCAAAAGAGCTCTCAAGCTGATTACAAAGATATGCTTTTTTTTGATGACGAGACCAGAAATATCATAGAAGTTGGTAAACTTGGAGTACATGCCGTATTAGTTAAAGATGGTGTAACTCATCATGTTATAAAAAATGCTCTACAATCATTTAGCAAACAATGAGAGTTCTTAAACTCTGCTATAAATTTATCTTAATAATTATATAATTTATAATATTAATATAATTTATTATGTATAAATTAGCTGCATCTTTCTTTTTAATAATATTTACAAAAGATTTATTGACAAAATTTCTATCTTGATGAAATTTTTTGATAATATACAAGTATTAATTTAAAATATCAGCAAGAATAGATAGTACAAATTATTATACAGATTTATCAATAGGACACAAATATTTAATCATTTATTCTGTGATAATATTCTATCGGACTTTTAATAATACCATTATCAATACTGTCTTTGCATAAAAGTCTCAAAAAAGCGCTGCAAAGAACTTCTGGACTTTTACTAGACATGTTATTTATAAGTCTGTCTGCTTCATCTTCAGTTAATGAAGTGTGTAAAAGATTTTTGAGTGTATCCACATTAAAATCTTTGAAAGGACAACCACCTTCGTACATTGCACTAATACCACCCTGCAATATAGTTTCAATTTAAAAAAAAAAAGACCTTTTTTGAAAGAATAGTTCTATTTTTTTACTAAAAAGGAACTATTTCTGTTTTAATATATTTGGCAGCTTTACATATGTAAAGCTTTTGAGTTAGAAAAGATTTTATGAAATTTTTATACTTACACAAATTAAATTACAGTCAGGTGTCTTATAATTTCTTCGAGATCCTTCTAAACCATACATATGTCTAATGCTATATATGAATTTTTTTTCATTTGATTGCCAATTATGTGAACATATTGAAGAACAAGTATGTGGCTTGGAATATTCTTGCTTCCAAAATATGATTGAATCTTCTAATTCCATCCCAATTTCTTTTAGAAAAAGGCTATAGTATAAGCGAGCATAATGACTAAGACGATGTCTGCTTCTTAACACAGAATGTAAATGTTGCATACATAAGGGAAATTTTTGTGCTTTTGCGTCTATGTTATCAATAGTTATGTTTCCATGAGCAGCATTTTTCTTGAAAAGATACGATTGAACTTTTTGATTTAAAATATGAAATCTAAGATCATGTTTTATGGTCTGTAGTGCTTGTTTCCTCATGATATTCAGTTCATTCATTACATAATTACAAAATAATGATTGAAGTACTTTTTTCCAGTTTGAACAATATGTAATAACATTTCCATTTTTAATAATTAATTCTCTTTCTTTTAACAAGTTTGGAATCAGTTCAAATCTTACTGAAAAAAAAAAATAAAAAAAAGTATTATATAAACTACATAGAAACAGTTTATATATTATAATACTCACTTTCATATTGAAAATCAGTGCAATCATGACAATTTGATACTAGATGTTTAAAAATTAAAGGTTGCAAGTAGAATTTGCATAACTCAATCAGAGTTATTTCAGTTGCAGTCTTTTCATTTTTAAATATTTGCATCTTCCATATAATTTGTTTCAATAATCTGTGTAGTTGTCTAGGTAATATATTATCTAATCTATGTGTAAATAACAATGATTCTTTGGTTATCCAGTATAAATGTAAATCTGACGATGCACAAGCTAATAACCTAAAACAAAAATAGCAAATTATTAGAAACATGGATTT
>NW_021849211.1:1684185-1701342 GCF_003651465.1 Formica exsecta
AATTTATTATGTATAAATTAGCTGCATCTTTCTTTTTAATAATATTTACAAAAGATTTATTGACAAAATTTCTATCTTGATGAAATTTTTTGATAATATACAAGTATTAATTTAAAATATCAGCAAGAATAGATAGTACAAATTATTATACAGATTTATCAATAGGACACAAATATTTAATCATTTATTCTGTGATAATATTCTATCGGACTTTTAATAATACCATTATCAATACTGTCTTTGCATAAAAGTCTCAAAAAAGCGCTGCAAAGAACTTCTGGACTTTTACTAGACATGTTATTTATAAGTCTGTCTGCTTCATCTTCAGTTAATGAAGTGTGTAAAAGATTTTTGAGTGTATCCACATTAAAATCTTTGAAAGGACAACCACCTTCGTACATTGCACTAATACCACCCTGCAATATAGTTTCAATTTAAAAAAAAAAAGACCTTTTTTGAAAGAATAGTTCTATTTTTTTACTAAAAAGGAACTATTTCTGTTTTAATATATTTGGCAGCTTTACATATGTAAAGCTTTTGAGTTAGAAAAGATTTTATGAAATTTTTATACTTACACAAATTAAATTACAGTCAGGTGTCTTATAATTTCTTCGAGATCCTTCTAAACCATACATATGTCTAATGCTATATATGAATTTTTTTTCATTTGATTGCCAATTATGTGAACATATTGAAGAACAAGTATGTGGCTTGGAATATTCTTGCTTCCAAAATATGATTGAATCTTCTAATTCCATCCCAATTTCTTTTAGAAAAAGGCTATAGTATAAGCGAGCATAATGACTAAGACGATGTCTGCTTCTTAACACAGAATGTAAATGTTGCATACATAAGGGAAATTTTTGTGCTTTTGCGTCTATGTTATCAATAGTTATGTTTCCATGAGCAGCATTTTTCTTGAAAAGATACGATTGAACTTTTTGATTTAAAATATGAAATCTAAGATCATGTTTTATGGTCTGTAGTGCTTGTTTCCTCATGATATTCAGTTCATTCATTACATAATTACAAAATAATGATTGAAGTACTTTTTTCCAGTTTGAACAATATGTAATAACATTTCCATTTTTAATAATTAATTCTCTTTCTTTTAACAAGTTTGGAATCAGTTCAAATCTTACTGAAAAAAAAAAATAAAAAAAAGTATTATATAAACTACATAGAAACAGTTTATATATTATAATACTCACTTTCATATTGAAAATCAGTGCAATCATGACAATTTGATACTAGATGTTTAAAAATTAAAGGTTGCAAGTAGAATTTGCATAACTCAATCAGAGTTATTTCAGTTGCAGTCTTTTCATTTTTAAATATTTGCATCTTCCATATAATTTGTTTCAATAATCTGTGTAGTTGTCTAGGTAATATATTATCTAATCTATGTCTAAATAACAATGATTCTTTGGTTATCCAGTATAAATGTAAATCTGACGATGCACAAGCTAATAACCTAAAACAAAAATAGCAAATTATTAGAAACATGGATTTTATGATCATTTATAATTTATAATCAATTCTTTTAATATAAAGTTTTTATAGTATGTATATATGTTATTTACTATTTTTTAAATATTTATTATATTTGGAGATTTTCTTTCTCCGTCTTTCTGTATAGAAATTATATTAATTGATATGTACTTACCGTAATACAAAATGTGCAATTTTATCGTAAGTAGAATTTTCTAGTAAATATTCAAAGTTTCCATCAAATTTATTGGTAGATCCTTCATATAGATGTCGTAAATAATCTAATCTAGTCAGAATGCAATCTTCCAAAATATGAAAAGGTATCTCTCCATTTGGAGGTATAATATAAAACATGTCTATGTCTATATCAATCATGTCAGAAAATTTAAAAAATTATGGTATACATGGAAGATATATCTGTAAAATCAAAAAAAAATATGTTGTAATCTTGATTACAAATCTGAATATTACAATAATTCTACATTTAGAACAAAGAAATATATGTAGAACAGTATTCAATTTTTTCTTTTTTTCTTTTTTGATGGTTTTGATAGTTATTTCGTTTCGTATATTTATTATCAAATTTTATATATGCATCATATGCATAAATTCTTATTCAATTCTCACTTTATAATTATTTAACCTTGTATATTCATACTTTTCCCATATTTATTTTTTTGATTCATGTATAATATTCATAAGATTATTACTTCTCCGGTTCATTATAGTAACCAGATTTTTTCAACAATTTAATAGATATATGTCATAATGTCATTGATACACGAGACTTCATTCACATAAACATTGACGGAATATATAGTACGAAAGACTTGCTAGTCGCGTATGGGAGTTGCGTAGCTTGGAAATCTATCGTGATGCCCTCTTTCAACAGATATTATGCTAGTGAAAGAAGTAGTGTGAACCACCGACGAGGTATATACCTTGTACCAATATAAGCATATCTGAATAATAATAAGAGAAATAAATAATAACGGAAACAAATTGTATGGGAAAAATCTTTTTCTGATTATCTTATTTGCTTTTTAAAAGAAAAACTATTCTTGTATGCATATATTTTAGTGCACGATTATTGATTATTGCAATAGGACCATATGCAGTGTAAGAAGAGAGAGAGAGAGAGTGTGTATGGGGTGATAGGATATTTTCATGAAATAAATAGTATAACTTTTCATTCCACTGTCCAATATAAATAGATTTTATCATTATGCTTTATGAATAATGGATAATAGAACTTACACGTGGCATGTTGGGTTTTTCTTTCTTTTTTTTATGAGATACATGTGTGACTTATATAAAAGATGCGTTTAAGTCTCTCTATGACGCACAATTGACGATTTTGATAAAATTTGTTCACACTATATACGCAGCGATTGATCGAATTTAATAAGTTTCTGGCAAAATTAATGAAATTGATAATTTGTTTTCGAAGTTTGATTTTTTATCTGATTGCATTAATTTATCTGATTGTATTAATAGACTATTGCATCTTTTCTCATTTATATTAAAGCGAGAATAATCAAAGAACAGCACACGTTGCATTTCCGTGTCAGGGATACACTTTAATCGTTATAAAGTGCCATACATGACTAGTTAATTTCTAAATGTACAGTGTATATATATACATATATACATATACATATATGTATATATGATGTATGTATATATACACACACATACACACACGACTACTGAGTAACATGTATACTTTTATGATTTGTCCCTTAATTATCTTTATATTATACAAATAATTCCTAGATCGTTGTACATTGTTACGTTACCGATCCGCGCTTACACGCAAAATTTACTTACATCTCTTCGCGATTGCTGCCTTATACGACTAATTAAAATATATAGATATATTATAAATACTTGTATTTATATATATATTTTTTCCCCGTTTATATATAGTCTACTTAAATCGAGTTTGTTCAAGCTTTATTACTCATAGACAATCTGCTTGATATTTACAGAGATTAGATACAAAATTATAAACAGTTCTTAGTACAAAATAATTTTATGACTATAACGATCAAGGTTCGATAGCGTACAACAGGCATGGGCAACTCATCGTGGCCGGTGGTCAGTTTCGTTGTAGTTCTCATTTCTTATTAAAGATCGAATAATTTTGTCGATTTTAATTCAATCTCTACATACACTTTCGTTTATCGGGTAATTTTTAAGAAGGAAATGTTTGTTCATACAAAAAAATATAATGTAAAATATGGCCGAGTCGAGTGATATGGCCGTGCGTTGCCCATACCTAGATAGAAGATATAACTAGATGAGCTCTTCCCAGTTTTCCCACGATTACCTGTAGACTCCTCGATATTCCAACATAGAGGTCAACAATCAGGTATATCGAAATCATATTTCTCATGTGTGTTCGCGTGAACAAAATATTCATACAACGATTGTATATTAATTTCATTGCCACGATCTTTAGCCGTAGTGATATTACTTTGTACGATGTAGTCATTGTGAAACTATGAAATAATTTTCAAATTAAACATGACGGTCGTATACGATATACGAATACATGATATTAATCGTGATACTGCACGATATTAATATATCATTATTAATGGAATTACAATGTTCATTTTTGTCCTGAAAACATGATTATCGGATCGTGCAAACTATCTCTCTTTCATGAATTGGCATATTATTAGGCTATGTTATATATATAAAAAGCACAATATCTTTTTCGTCTTTTTTCTCTTTGCGCTAATAGAATTATATAATTATATTAAAATTATGTTTGACTGATGAAAATCAGGTTGTTTTATAAAGAGATCATGTTTATAATAATTATGAAAATAATTATGAAATGCCAATTCTGTCGATTATAGTTTCAAGAAAGTCGCGATTAGTGCTAAAAATATTTTCTAAAATTCCGAGGCGCAAGCGTGATTGTCGATCATACGCGTTTAAAAATATATATCGAAGGAATTAGCGGTGTCGTGATAAGGATTTAGAGATATCGCTGCAATTAAAATTGAGCTTATTAACACGTAAGGCCTTTAAGAGAAATGAAATTTTCTATCAATCTAGCGTGTTCGTATATACTTTACAATGCTCGAACAAAATATCCGATTATTACTCGTTTCTGATATTGTATGGTTACCTCAGTGATGCCATTGATAGAGCTCGATTTGTTTAAAGGATATAATTAATTATCATTGGAAAAAGGGCACGCTAGGTAGAAATAAGTTATCTATATCATAATAGCAAATCTTTACATAGAGAAAGGATTAAGTATGTTTTGTTTGCATTTTATTTCATATTGCTCACTTCTTTCCCCAACGTTTGATTTGCAGTAAATTATGGAGCAACTGTGTAAGGTAGATTTATGGTATAAATATGAAACTGCTAGATGTTAACGTAAAAAGTCTTTATGTCTTTTTTATAATTATTTTGCATTTCAATCTTTTCTTAAAGAAAATTAAACAAATATTATCTGATCTTTTATCTGAATTATGATTTATAATAAAAATAAGATATATTCGAATAATCCTTTCGCTAGCAAGATTTTCGAATTGGTAGGTACAGAGAGATAGGTACGTAGGAATATACTAAATTATCACATGAGTAGACAAGTAAGTTACTCGTTAGCAGTAAGGGGCAACAATATAGCCAAAGGCAGCGTTATGCTTGTATTGGCGAATCTAAACGCAACTACAATTCATTCTTTCTATTATCATTCTAAAAGTAATGGCAGTCTGATTCGGACTAAAATTGTATCGACAATAGGTATTATTGTTTCAACTCAGTCACAATCGCGCGGTGCGAAAAATGGATTGGCCAAAATTTCGCGATGACACGAAATTATATATCTGTTGACCGGCGCTTTTATACAAAATTTAAATTACGCACTTAGAATGTTTACACTTAATGCATAATCGATGAGCTATTACTATTTACCTCTGACAAGATCAAAAATTGCCTATCTCTATTACCTCGTAATCCATATGAATTGAATTTTGCATTGACCGTAATTTTTTTTTTTTTTTTTTTTTTTTTTTTTCCCCTTAAGACATCTTGATCTCGGTGATATAGAAGCAATTCCAGTTACGTTTAAATTCAACGCGTATTTTAACTACATATGGCTATGCCTCCGTATCATCTACTCCTTATGCGGCAGTACATTTTAATTTATATAAATAGTATTTTTTAATGATATAACGGTAACATCGCGCCTATTCGCTAAATGTCGCATATAAGTTATAATAGTATCCATCTGGTATATAAATACGCGGAACTTAAAAGTCGATTAAGAGAAATTATCGGAGTCGAGTATGTACGATGGAGATAATGATACGGCGAGTTCATTGTTAATTTTCAAGTTTAAAACGCTGATTATGGCTACTTTCTATCTTCTCTTCGTGCTTTCTTTTATTTTTTTTTTTATTTTTAAGAAAAAAAACATTCCGATAGGTTGAACTCGTTAACTTATTACCTCATTACGAACATTTTGTCGGAAGTTAAACAATTCCCGTACGTTTTCACATTAATGTTAAATTGCAAGCGAATGTATAACGCTTTCAGAGAAGGACAGCTCGATTTTTCTGTCCGTTTAATTTCATTCATCATTCCCGAAAAATGCAATGATAACGTTCCTTACTACGGTACGCCTATCTGTACAATATCCTAATTTCATTGATCCCGCCTATCATATAAAGTTACAATTATGATGTGTCGTAGTCACATGATACGTAGTCTATAACCGTCTTTTAATGCAGAATAGGTAAAATTACTCTTCGTCTACTTGCGTTTACAACTTACGATAATTCGTCTAGTGTTCTAATATTAACGAATCCCACTCACATACAAGTAGTTAACTGCGATTGCAATTAGTGATATCGTTCGAATAAACATGTATTATCGAGAAATCTTTACAGTCATTTCTGGCTGTCTTTGAAGTTATTTAAGTATTCTCATATGCTACATTTCACACGGATCTGTTCACAAACAAAAAATAGCATTAGAAAAAGACGATTAATTTCTTCATCATCGAAGAGAGACAGAAAAAGAGAGAGAGAGAGAGATAACGTTATTACTACACGATAATCACTCGTCGTTTCGCGATATGTTTCGTGACGATAAAGAATTTCGCGATGTAAATCACATGTAGATTCATCTCACAAGTAGGTTCAAAATATTTGGGCGATATAATATACGTTTTCAAGGAGAGTAAAAGAGAGGGAGAGAGAAAAGGAGAAAATAGGCACCCACACGTTCATAAAACACACTCATTGTCAGTTATAATGCTTTACGATTAACTCGAACAGTTGTTCTAGCGTCTAATATCGTAGCTGCTATATTGCCGTACGTCGATGTGATTCACATTTTTGCATTAAACCCTTAATCGAAATGATATAATCCCGAAGGAATCCTAATATTATTCTTCTTAAGTAACGATCCCCTTCCTATTCGCGTAATTGTCGCGCCTAGTGTAGGTACCCACCCGTGCAGGAATGTTCACAGCTGTATTACAGTTATATGGTATTGCTCCTAAGTTCTCGACGATTGCGAGACGATTTTCTTCAACGATCTCGCAAACATCCGTCTCTCTCGATAGCATCGGAGATTCTCCACAGAGCGGCTATCTACGATGAGTTAGTTTTTATTCTGCTCTCGTCCGATTGTCGTATTCACAGATTCGTATCCGTCTTTGCCTTTCTTTACATTCGAGAAAGAATTCTACGCTTATTTCGCTATATAGATCGTTGCACAATACTGTCGCGAGTACTCGCGTCGAGATCCGATGTCACATTCTCGCGACGTCGGGCTCTAGATCGATAAGATATGCACTTTCGTTAATAATAATTTTTTCACGGAGCATCAGTCTCGTATTTGCGGAGGCACGCGATAGCTCGAATGATTCGTTTATGATGAGTTCCGGTATAGTGAATCATCGACTCTCGCGTTTACTCCTCTTCTATCTATTCTAACTTTATTTTCTGTCCGTTATTACACGCATTATTACTCCGCGAAAAAAAAAAAATGTAAATCGAAATAAAATTGAAGGACGATCGATTTCTGTCATAAAACTTCAAATCCCAGTCCCGTTTCGTTGACAGGCAATAAAATTCCATCGTTGTACTTATCTTTTCGATGTCGTGATATATATTTGTCTTCTTTTCACGCTATCATCTTTCTTTTTTTTTTTTTTCGCCAGTCGTTCTCACTCACTCGTCGTTCGCTCCTTGCAATTCTTCGAATGAGGACATTGCCTGCACGCTCGTCGACCCGTTTCAGAACCGAACTTGTTCCGATTCGCGGGATGATTATTAAAAACGTCGCGCTTGCTCAAGTTCGGGGCTCAATATCAGGATGTTGGAGCGTATCCAAGATTTTTACGCTGCAGAAAGAGCGATATTTCACGGAAAGTCGGTCTCTCGTTCTCCTCTCGTCGCCAGCATTCGAGCATCAGATCGTAGATGTCCTTGGAGGAGGCAGTTGGTCGCGGTAGATAATCAAAGACATTTCCAGAATCCTCCTTGCAGTCATCTTCGGGATTAACGTTGTTGCAATCGGCGGCGTGATGCAGTTGCCGCAGGCTCTGCACCACTTCTTCGTCGGACAGGTGCTCGTAAGGGACGCGTCTGCCGAGGTTCAAAATCTCCCAGAGAGTAACTGCGAAAGCCCACACATCGCTCTTGGTCGTGTATTTTCCCTGAAAATTAGATGCAATTCATGTTATTGTATTTTGACGCACGGTTTACGGTTGTTTCACTTGAATAAATTGTTATATCTCGATATCCGACACATCGTAGAGATAAAATCGTATAACTTACCAGAAATATTGACTCCCAAGCCATCCATCGTACCGGCAACGGCATAGTTCCATCGACTTTGTAGTAATCGCAAGCGTACAGTTCATTGTCCGTGCCGAAGTCCGAGATTTTGATATGATAAGCCTTACCGACCAAACAATTTCTGCAAGCAAAATTATGATTTATAGAGAATACGAGATGATTTTATCTTTATTTTATCGTGACAAGAATCCACGTTTTTTTACATTTCTATTTTTATTTTATTCGATCCTCGTTAATTTATGCCAGATACTCGTAATTGTGTGCACGAATGATATAATGATTGGACTTTAAAATAGTTTTTGACCTTTTAGGATATTCCTGGATGCTGAATGGCATATTATAAATAACAGTCACTCGAGTTTGCGAGTTTTTGTTTTATGTTATCGATTAGATTAAATACTTTTCGACTCACGTTTGTGAAACGAAAGAGGTGCAACCGGATTGATCTCTAGTTGATACATACGTGGAGTGCATAGCGTGCCCGCGTATGCAATCTGCATACGTATACGCATTCTGTGCATCGTAGTCAACCGGAAGCGAGAATGGTTGTCTACATACAGCATTTGTTAGTGAACTCTATAGTATACTGTAGTGAGCTTTCCCTATATTATCCTATAGAAAATCGGGACCAAAAGTAGAAAGAGACAGATATATTTTTAATTAAATCTCTACCTCTTTTTACAATTACTACTTGAGTTAAAAACTCTCATCAGATATTTAGCAATAAAAGCGATACAGCGATACGTAGCTTTCAGGAAATGTCCTGGTTTCATTTATCAATTTAAACAATGAAATTGGAAATGATTGTGAATTATTTATTTTTCTTTCAATGCGTAAAATACATAGGAAGTCAATGTGTTTGATTATGATACTATAATAATTTCAACCAATTAGCGAATTTCTGACAAAGATAGCGATCCACACAGCATACATGCATCCTTTTCCATGAATTGGGTCATTCCCCCACCCTTGAAGGCTCACTCCAGTATGTTATAATCAGCTCAATGGCATTTACTCACGAATGTGGTCGAGCTACGTTTCCTGTTTAAGCACACAGGAATGAGCAATTGTACACAATGCATAAATAAATTTTGTCCGTCGGGCAATCGAAAAGTATTTAATCGGATTGTCGCGCAACGATTATTGTAAATTGTTCTCTATAAGAGAAGATGTGTAACGATGAAGAGTATTTATTCGACAACAGCCGCGCTGAGATAACAACATATTTTAATCTTGTTGTTAATATTATAATACATGAATATAGAGTTACTTAATCTTATCGCGTTTGATATTTCATCCACTCATCCTTTGAGCGGGTTTCACGAGAGGTACGTTCGAGGATCCCCTGAGGAGAACTTAGAGACGGAAAGCATTCATGCAACTCGGCTCAAAGCTCCAGACATTGACCGGCTCGCTTTAAAGACGAACTAATCTTCGCTATCTGAGAAACGGCCAGCCAAACGTTATCCATGGAGCATGGGTATAGAATAGATAGAATCAATTAATTTCGCCGATAGAACAAAGCTCCAATTTGGCGGCAGAACCTGGTTAATTAGGGGCGCTTTATCGATCATTGCTATTGGCTACTTCGCCATCGGGCTATTGCGTCGATGGGGTTGACCCCGGTCCTCCCTGTTGCAGAGTACGACAGTAATGCAATAAGCCGCGTTCACGCCTCGCATTGAAGCTGTTGCAGTATAAATCAGATGTGATGATCTCCGCTCTATAATCTAGTGGTTAGAACTTTGATCGCTCGCATTAATTTCACAAATAATAATTCTGAAAGAGAGAGCACGTAAGCAAAAAAAAAATATATATATATATATATACATTAAGAGAAGGAATATTCCATACTAGAATCTTACCTCTTAATTTTTACTACTTCAATATTAATCGCAATTATGAGATTATTATAAGAATAATCACTACTGTTAGAATGTTTTAGTTTATTATTTTAATACTTTTTAATTTCACAATTTATCTATCTTATTTATCTTTTATTTTAGTAGTTTTCTTTTAGTTAATAGAAAGGAATTTAAATTTAGAAATATTGAGAAACGAGGATACATTGATGATAGTACATTAGGCTCACTCGTTACAAAAATGTGAAGAAGAATCATGAAAGATCGAGTCAAAATTAGGCTAAGAATATGACGCAAAAGGCCTTTTTGCCTCCTATAATCGAAATCAGAACAAAGGCAGGCTTTCTTGTCAAAGAGCGAAATGTCTACATCTTTGACGATTTCTTTGGTGGATAAGGAGAGACTCGTCTCTGTCATTGTGCAAGTTGCACAAGTTGAAGTTAAATTTGGAATCACTTTGCCATTTGACGCAAGGACCGGCACTATTGTTGATAGGAACGAGAACATTAAGTGTACTTGGCCGATTGACGCGGCTGTATAATGAAGTCGAGATTCCGGCAAAGTATCGATGTTCAAGTTGAATGTTCGGCCAAGTTGGATTGAAAGTTGAATATTGGATATGCTCGTTGCAAAAGAAACAAACGGCTTCGATCAAAGTGTGGAAAAAGGGCGAGAGTGCGGCGGGGAAACGTGAGCGTACGGGAAAAGCCGTTCTTTGAATTTTTAACCGGTTATTCGAACGCGTAAGCTCTCGTCAGCGGAGAATAAAACTCTCGCGCACGGTTTCCAGTATCTTCGAGGGCGGATAAGGAGAATTGTAGCATCCCCTCGAAATTGCACTCTAGATTTAATGTTAAGTCAGCGAAACCGGATGATTGTTACGAATAAATGTACAAATATCGAAAGTCTACAAATGTTTAAGTCGATATTTGACTATACTTATCGCAAAAAGCATGCTGTAAGAATAAAGAATGAAAGTATTTTTAGATTTTTTTTAGCAAGATTTTGAACAAAGCTCTTCGTTTGCAGCAGAGCGTAATGTTTGTGTAAAAAATTTTACATTTCTACATTAATAAACTATAAGAAAATCCTATATTAAAATACATGTTAGAGAGATCTTTGCCAAGTAAATATTATTGGAATTAGAATTGTAAATGCGAAAACAAAACCGCGTAATATTACAAATGTAAGAATCAATAGTAGAAGAGAGATACCAGAGGTTCGATATTAAGTACTATCTACACTTTAAAGAAAACTCGCCCGGCATACATTTGCGATTCAAAATAGGATGAAGGAAATCTCTTTTACCGGAATGCGAAATACCCACATACAGGATGCAGGCTTTTTCCGTTTTCTTTTTCTCTTTTATTTAAATGTACGTCTATTCGTAATATCTGCCCCGATATAATCAATCTCCGCCATTAATAAAATAACATCATTAGCGTTTACTCGTGATATCGTCCTACAATGAATCGTGAGATTTTACTTTCGTTCGCGTGTAATATCACTTATCTTTATATCTTTTCCGGTTGGACAAACGCTCTTGTACGCGAATTCACTATCCTTTCCATCTTTTAAAGCATTACACACAGCTATCAATTTTCTCATTCGTTCGTATTCCTTTTCTATCCGAGCCAATTGAATTGCATTACCGTTTGATCAGCAATCGATTCCTTCTTTCTTTTACACTTGGCACGATTCCGACACAATGACTCTATAGCTATACGCCGCGGAATCGCGAATGAAATAAGAAGCCGCGATGGATTGGCAGTTTGTCTCGGGCGAGGTACATTCTTGTTCTCCGATTCTGTTTAAACTCCACAGTTTAAAATTCTCCGCCGGGGGGTTCGATTTAAATGAATAAAAATGTTTCGGTTGGCTCTCTTTCACATTTATCGCGACAGAAAAATCGCGCGCAGAGATCGCCCGATAGAAAGGGCAGAAATGCATTTCGAAAGTATCGCGTACGCGCCATTGATATCCGCAATGTCCATTTCTCTTTTGACGCCGCCAGTCACGAAGAATTTATGCCCCATGGTGGAATTCCCATACGGTTGCGTATTTCACTGAATATCGTCGGTTCGTCACGCTGACGTGTGCGATCAAAGTGGAAGTTCAGCGGTGCCATTAAATTCTGATTAAATTTTGATTAAATCCTAGAGCCTGTACCAAAAGGTATCGATCTATTTGCAATGCGATCGGATCGTATCGCGCTTTTTTTTCTCACAAAAGCACAGACAGAGATAACGCACCGCGGTTTCGATGCGAGTGCCACTAAAATTTTATAAAGCCTCATGTGTAGCTTGTTAAAAAATTAACTAAGGGATTATATAGCTGCCGTAATCGCACAAGCGTGGACATTCCATTCTCTCGCGAATGCTGTTGAAAATATTTTGAAATTTGTAGCGCCATTAGCATTCTGTCGTGAAAATGCCAGTAACATAAATTAAGTATCTTGTTTCGAGTATTACAGTGAACACATTATTTGTCAATTATTGTGAAAATTATTGTGAAAATCTATAAATTTAAAATAATGACCACGTCGAGTTTTATCTATATTGTATAATCTATATTACTTTATCTTCTAAATTAGTGCTTTATTGATTTAATTGTATTGAAGCACGTGGAAGAGAGAGAGAGAGACAGAAATGACACAGAAGTAGTTTTGCCGATACTTCTGAAGCTATTTCTGCAATCGACGATTCAAACCCTGTTCTTAAGAGTGCTGACAGAGTTGATATCATCATAGAGACTTCGCGCAAGAAATGTTTTTCGCTTTACTATTAATGTTTACGAGCGAGAATTTGAGAGACACTGTCCAGCCGGAAACTAGGTCCCGCGTGTTATGAGAACTCGACTCGGTTTGCGTGGGTGTGCGAAAGGTATACATATATGCACATATGTGCATCTAAACGTCCTATCGATTCGGCGAGATGGCCATTGCATTTCAATAACAGCCACGTAGATGGACTTCGTTCTATATACAGGTTGTACTTCGTATTCGTCGACTGGTGGTCATCGCGGTATTGCTCGCTGTATACATTATATGGTTTGAGGATCATTACGAACGTTTCGCGGTGCGAGTAATATTAAAAATTTGCAGCTTAAATGTGGAATTTATCCGAGAAAAACTATGGAATTTAAAAGAAAATATATATAAGGAAATAATATGGTTATGGTAGAAATGTCATGACGGAATAATTAATGAATAAATGATGCAATTTCAAATATAGATTTTCAAATTATGATATTTTATAATTGGCATATTTTTGTGTAGTTTGTATATTTTTATAAATTTTATAAATGTTTGCATATTACCTTTTAATCAATGGAAGATTAAAGGAGAATAAAACTATCTTACTCGGCAACTTCCGTAAGGCATTAGAATTTTATTATCGGCACAAGGTTCTTAATTTTTTAACGGCCACGCTTTTAGCGAAAAACGTATCTTGATCGAAAGATATTAAAAATGTATGAACTTGGACGAAAAAAAGCGGCGGCCTTTTCTCAATAATCTCGAGTTATACGTAATATCGAGATAATAATTCATAAAACATATAATGTAAACTACCGATCGAAAGTCTACGCGTTAATTTCATAATATATTCCCGCATTACTATTAGTCTTTTTAGTAATTTATTGTTTAATAATAATTAGTGATATATTAAATATTAACCGGTTATTCGAACGCGTAAGCTCTCGTCAGCGGAGAATAAAACTCTCGCGCACGGTTTCCAGTATCTTCGAGGGCGGATAAGGAGAATTGTAGCATCCCCTCGAAATTGCACTCTAGATTTAATGTTAAGTCAGCGAAACCGGATGATTGTTACGAATAAATGTACAAATATCGAAAGTCTACAAATGTTTAAGTCGATATTTGACTATACTTATCGCAAAAAGCATGCTGTAAGAATAAAGAATGAAAGTATTTTTAGATTTTTTTTAGCAAGATTTTGAACAAAGCTCTTCGTTTGCAGCAGAGCGTAATGTTTGTGTAAAAAATTTTACATTTCTACATTAATAAACTATAAGAAAATCCTATATTAAAATACATGTTAGAGAGATCTTTGCCAAGTAAATATTATTGGAATTAGAATTGTAAATGCGAAAACAAAACCGCGTAATATTACAAATGTAAGAATCAATAGTAGAAGAGAGATACCAGAGGTTCGATATTAAGTACTATCTACACTTTAAAGAAAACTCGCCCGGCATACATTTGCGATTCAAAATAGGATGAAGGAAATCTCTTTTACCGGAATGCGAAATACCCACATACAGGATGCAGGCTTTTTCCGTTTTCTTTTTCTCTTTTATTTAAATGTACGTCTATTCGTAATATCTGCCCCGATATAATCAATCTCCGCCATTAATAAAATAACATCATTAGCGTTTACTCGTGATATCGTCCTACAATGAATCGTGAGATTTTACTTTCGTTCGCGTGTAATATCACTTATCTTTATATCTTTTCCGGTTGGACAAACGCTCTTGTACGCGAATTCACTATCCTTTCCATCTTTTAAAGCATTACACACAGCTATCAATTTTCTCATTCGTTCGTATTCCTTTTCTATCCGAGCCAATTGAATTGCATTACCGTTTGATCAGCAATCGATTCCTTCTTTCTTTTACACTTGGCACGATTCCGACACAATGACTCTATAGCTATACGCCGCGGAATCGCGAATGAAATAAGAAGCCGCGATGGATTGGCAGTTTGTCTCGGGCGAGGTACATTCTTGTTCTCCGATTCTGTTTAAACTCCACAGTTTAAAATTCTCCGCCGGGGGGTTCGATTTAAATGAATAAAAATGTTTCGGTTGGCTCTCTTTCACATTTATCGCGACAGAAAAATCGCGCGCAGAGATCGCCCGATAGAAAGGGCAGAAATGCATTTCGAAAGTATCGCGTACGCGCCATTGATATCCGCAATGTCCATTTCTCTTTTGACGCCGCCAGTCACGAAGAATTTATGCCCCATGGTGGAATTCCCATACGGTTGCGTATTTCACTGAATATCGTCGGTTCGTCACGCTGACGTGTGCGATCAAAGTGGAAGTTCAGCGGTGCCATTAAATTCTGATTAAATTTTGATTAAATCCTAGAGCCTGTACCAAAAGGTATCGATCTATTTGCAATGCGATCGGATCGTATCGCGCTTTTTTTTCTCACAAAAGCACAGACAGAGATAACGCATCGCGGTTTCGATGCGAGTGCCACTAAAATTTTATAAAGCCTCATGTGTAGCTTGTTAAAAAATTAACTAAGGGATTATATAGCTGCCGTAATCGCACAAGCGTGGACATTCCATTCTCTCGCGAATGCTGTTGAAAATATTTTGAAATTTGTAGCGCCATTAGCATTCTGTCGTGAAAATGCCAGTAACATAAATTAAGTATCTTGTTTCGAGTATTACAGTGAACACATTATTTGTCAATTATCGTGAAAATTATTGTGAAAATCTATAAATTTAAAATAATGACCACGTCGAGTTTTATCTATATTGTATAATCTATATTACTTTATCTTCTAAATTAGTGCTTTATTGATTTAATTGTATTGAAGCACGTGGAAGAGAGAGAGAGAGAGAGAGAGAGAGAGAGAGACAGAAATGACACAGAAGTAGTTTTGCCGATACTTCTGAAGCTATTTCTGCAATCGACGATTCAAACCCTGTTCTTAAGAGTGCTGACAGAGTTGATATCATCATAGAGACTTCGCGCAAGAAATGTCTTTCGCTTTACTATTAATGTTTAGGAGCGAGAATTTGAGAGACACTGTCCAGCCGGAAACTAGGTCCCGCGTGTTATGAGAACTCGACTCGGTTTGCGTGGGTGTGCGAAAGGTATACATATATGCACATATGTGCATCTAAACGTCCTATCGATTCGGCGAGATGGCCATTGCATTTCAATAACAGCCACGTAGATGGACTTCGTTCTATATACAGGTTGTACTTCGTATTCGTCGACTGGTGGTCATCGCGGTATTGCTCGCTGTATACATTATATGGTTTGAGGATCATTACGAACGTTTCGCGGTGCGAGTAATATTAAAAATTTGCAGCTTAAATGTGGAATTTATCCGAGAAAAACTATGGAATTTAAAAGAAAATATATATAAGGAAATAATATGGTTATGGTAGAAATGTCATGACGGAATAATTAATGAATAAATGATGCAATTTCAAATATAGATTTTCAAATTATGATATTTTATAATTGGCATATTTTTGTGTAGTTTGTATATTTTTATAAATTTTATAAATGTTTGCATATTACCTTTTAATCAATGGAAGATTAAAGGAGAATAAAACTATCTTACTCGGCAACTTCCGTAAGGCATTAGAATTTTATTATCGGCACAAGGTTCTTAATTTTTTAACGGCCACGCTTTTAGCGAAAAACGTATCTTGATCGAAAGATATTAAAAATGTATGAACTTGGACGAAAAAAAGCGGCGGCCTTTTCTCAATAATCTCGAGTTATACGTAATATCGAGATAATGCGTATGAAAGGGAAAAGTTTCTAGTGCGAGAAAGGAAAATATCGATCGTGAATATAACAAGTATTAGACCATTATGTCGGATTGTGAGGAAGGTGCCTATTGTGCGTTCAAAGTCGCGCGTTCCTGCCAGGAAAAACTCGACGGAATTACTCTGCGCGAGTGGTCTGCGAGGAACACAATGCCAAAAGCTGATCCAGATAGTTACGACGATTGAATGCGCGACTGGGTGAAAAAAAAAAAGGGAGTGAAACGCTGACATTTTCCGTCGCCGATATACTGAAGCCGTACCAGTATTCATTCACGAAAATAACTAGCCGCTTGCTCTTCTCGCTGCATTCCTCGCGACGATTCACTAACAAATCGTTGATTTCCCATGCGGTTCTCGGCTCGGTTTGTTTGGGGGCTTATGGAAATGCACTGCACGGGGAGGTGTGGGGGGGGGGGGGGGGGAAATA
>NW_021849211.1:1702582-1780751 GCF_003651465.1 Formica exsecta
GGGGGGAGTGATATAATTCAATTTCATCCTGAGAGTGTAACAGGGAGAATCGATATCGATGCCCCGTCGTCCCGTTTTAACGAGTGCATCGCCGTAGTAAAATCCTCCCTCTTCGCACATACACGTCCCCCGAGTACGATCGCATACGCGACGAGAGAACATCTCTGCCAGTTATTAGACTGTGCCAATTAAAGCAGACGGCATAGTCTCGAATCGGATTGAAAGGCACATCCGTCGAAAGATGATTTTCGACGATTTAAAGCCCGATAGAGCGAACGGCGTCTTGTTAATCGACGAAGCGAAAAGCGAGGCGGGGAAAAATACATCCAACGGGTGAGTGAGTTTACGTCGGCAAATAAATCAAGAGCCATAGCGAATCCATTTATCCTTTCCGCAATAACGTAAAAAACATGCCGCGACGTTTACGCCGCGTCGGTACCTCTTTCGTGAGTGGTCTCGCGACCGACTTTTTTGAAATTACTTTTCAATAAATTGCACGGCGCGAAATTGCGTTTTTCAACCTGTTTCCGCGGCAGGGGATCATCCCCGTGAATTATAACTCCCTTCGCGCGCGCGCATGTATTGCTGCTACCGCGAAAGCTTTGTAATTTTCTTCGCGTCGACAGAGAAGATTCCCTTGTTTGTAGTCTTATCTGCTTGACATATACATCAAAGCGAAAAGGACTTTCTATTCACTCCTGTATCCAAATATTTGATGCATTCTTTAGTCTCATCTAATCAAAATTATTTGCAGCTTTGTAACAGAGAAAATTAAAAATATAATGTTTGTTGAATATATGAGATAAAAAAATATATGTAATGTATAAATTTATCTTGATTTTTAAGATACATACGTGTATATTACAGAATTATAATAAGATGCATATATTCGTCTAAATGTATTCGCTTATCTATAAGTTTGAATTGTTTAATGTATAGATCGCGTACTTCTATGCAAACTTGGAATGAGAGTTATAGAATGTTTAGATACAGAGTGAATACCGGTCGAGGATGATAAAGACGCGTCCGTAGAGTGTAGGTTTATTCTCGGGAGATGAAAGCGAATCCGCGCAAGAGAGATTCGATTCGACAAAGTCCCATTGTACTCACCTAGTAGCCAGATCCCGATGAACGAAGTTCAGGTTCTCCAGATACCGCATGCCCGACGCGATCTGCGCCGCCATGTAGATGAGACAGTTGAAACTGAAACGACGACGAAGTGGCGTGAGTTTCCTACGACGAAGTTAAGGTATTCGCACTTGTGAATCCTCTCTCGACCGCCGCCGCCTCGGAGAGATTCCTCCGAGGTGTAGGTCGACGAGAATCCGGGGACTGTGCGTCGCTCACGATTAATAAACGCGTCAAACTCGCGCCGGGGAAACTTATTGCGTGTTAACTCTAGCGAGGGCGGTTCGTCGGAAATGAAACCGAGCCCCGGTTCGTTAGAGACGATTGCGGCACTTCGAGAGCCGTAATCTCGAATACTTTAAACCTGGTTACAATAATGCATTGCCGGCAATGTGTTATCTACATAATAGGCTATCGATTAATATCAAGTAATGAACAGTTAGACTTTCTTTTTTCAAACTAGTAAAATTATACGATGCAATTAGCCCTTTTCGTAAAGTAATCGCGATTGCCACGGTACTTATGATGCTATTTGTTGGTTTTAAAATGATTTTGACATTTAAAAAAATTATTTCTGAATTGCAATGTTAATCAAAGTATTTAACAACAAATTTTTATGCTTTATATTTTCTTAATATCGTGAATACCAATATCAAGATTATTGAAAGTATCCGGGGAATGACATTAATATTCCTTTATCTTTAACGAGACTTCAGTGAAATATACATACAGTCTCAATATGCGAAATTACAAAGTTTTGATGCCGTTATTAAATATGTTAGGGAAGCACAAGACTTATCTTCAATGCAAAACTTAATGCCATTTACTGGTTTTTTATCATATTATGAGAAAATCCGGCGTGTAAATTGGAATTTATAATGTCTATCAACTCAAATTACGTAAACGCAAAGCTCTTTCGAGTGCTTTGACGTGAGATTGCGAACAGATCAATATCGTTCGAAAATCTTTATTTACCTTTATTTTGCATTAACCAAGTATATTTCCTTTCTCGACAAAGCGATATTGCTTTCAAATAGTTTACTAACACGGTTGTATGCGCTCGGTGACCTCCCGCCAATTTTATTCGCGAAAGGTACTCCAATTTGATATTTTTTTGAAAATATTGTATTGTTTTTATTGGAACGTTCAATTTCTACGGCAGTTACACGAAACATTCTGCACGCGTGCCATTTTTTTTCGAAAAATGACAATGGATGTTTTAATAAACTATTCTTTCGTTATATCAATGAAATAACAAGCCAACAAAAAGATAATTGAAACCGATATATATATATATGTATGTATGTATTGTATCGTATTCTAGTAGGAAGATAAAAAAAGAAAAATTAATAATTTTCAAATTTACTCACCAATAATTAATTTCAAATAAAAAAATTAATGTTTAATGAACTAATTTTTAAATGTCGATTAATAATTGCAGAAATTGGCGTTATAACTGAAAGAAGAAATTGTTCTAGGTGTCTTCCTCGCCTAAAACTAGAATTCGAATGACGATTAATGTCACATTATGTCACTAGAAAGTTACCTAAGTGTCTTGACGCCAATCGGCATGGAATGTGCGTCTTCGGCAGTGATGTGTGTCTTGAGAAACTGACAGAGATCCCCGTGTTCCAGATATTCCATCACCACGCAGTAGGGCTCCTCGCGGTAACAGGCGCCCAGAACCCGAGCGATATTGCGATCTTCCAGAGCAGCTAGAATCCTCACATCTCTTTGGAAGTCCAATCTGTTCGAGAACAAGCCAGTTTCCGTGAGTCATTATCACAGTGAATTACCATTAATCATTAATTAAGATTCTCTTTTTCTCTGCGAGAATTTTACGAAATGGAAAAAGTTTGATTATGTGTTTCATTTGCATTTTCAATTATCGTGTTTATCATTGTGACGATTACATCGTGCATTACTTTAACAATTATTATATTTACATAATATTCCAAATGCATCAAATTTTAACTGATTCTTGAAAATATGCAAGTGCGGAAAGCGCTTTATATGTATAATGTTAGGGCAGCGGAAAGTAAATTTGGTATCGTATCGCTCTAAAGTAACAAGAGTCTCCGGCGATCGTCTCATCGTAATGATTCTCGTATCGCGTGACGCGCTTTCTGCATTGCGGGTCCAGACGTTGGTACAGCGTTAACGACCGTAGTTACCGTCCAGTTCGTTGGATCGCGACGTTATTTCCGGATAAGAGAAGCGTTTTCCAGAGCGCGAGCACATATGCGCGTCGGCCGACGTTATACCACGCAGCATCGTTACTTCAGGCTTACTTACGATCGACTTGGTAATGGCACTCTCGCGTGATAGCTTAATGCGGCCGTTAACAAAACTGCGGCGCCCTGTGCGTATCGATTTGCCATAAACTTCGAATCCCTGGCTGGCTGGTGCGCGCGATTGTCGCGCGGCATCTCGCGCCGAGCCCAGCGTGGGCGAAAGGTCCCCTCCTGTCCAAGGTTGACCACTATATGCAAAATAGCCCGTTTAACGTTGCCGCGGACCCTAAGCCGAGTTAATGACGTCGCATTAGCCGAAAGTTCGCGGTACAATTTCCTCTCCCTTGCGTCGACATGTTTCCGATATTGCAACGGCTGCGTTTACGGTACCGCGAATGCGTATTCGGCGTGTGATATGGGATAGTTTCGGTCAATTAATTTTGACTTCGAATATCCCTTAATCTTTTCGATAACAATTTTTAGCAATGCCACACGATACAATAAATACGAATAATAATTATATGCGTAAAAAATTGTACGGGTGTTTTTCCGGATGTTATACCCATGCTGTCGATATTTCTCGAAGATGACGAAATTTTATCGCCGCAATTTGGACTCCGTAGAAGTGATCTGCCCGTCGTCTCGAACGGATATGAACCGGTGCAGCGTTGAGCCGACGCGTTATTTTTAATAGAGTGTCAGCGCAGGTCGCGCACCGCGACACGCGATACCGGGCTTGACGCATAAAACATTTCTTATCTGTCGTCAGCACGGTCTCTTCGGATGCGGCCGAATGAGCAGTCGCACGAGCGCGAGAGCATCCCTCGTTGTACTCTTCTCATTTATAATCGCACAGAGATCTTCCACGACCGCAGTCTGCTCGGACAAGCAGACGTTGCAAACCACCGTGCAAATAGACAAGATGTGACACTCGATAAAAAATTGATCTTAAATACGCTGGCACGTAATAAAAAAAGAGAGACGCCAAATTAATTATATTTATATAATAAAATAATAAAATTAAAGTAATAAAAATATCGAATTGACGCGTCCTTTGTCTTTTGTGTAAAAGTATAAACTTGGAGTTTTCCACAGCTGTTCTCGTTTTGGCGCGAAGAGTGAACATGCGGAGTCACGAGACACTATAAGTCATCCGCGCGATAGGAAACTTGTTGCGTGAGCGGACGTCGAGAATCCGCGATACAAGGATCGTTCGCGCGAGATAAAATACGGGCCTCGGAAAGACTGCGTTCCGTCACGCCGATATACAAAAGATTACAAAGGAGACTCTAGGGATTGTTTCTATCCGCGCGGATTACTAAAAATCTCGCGATCTCTCTTCTCTTAATAAAAATATCAAAGTCCTTGCACGAGTTTCGTTAAATTCTTGATTAAGCGGATTGATTACATAAAGACTGATTCTTTCGAAGATAATAGAATAGCTATGAAAGATATCTAGAGACATAATGATAAATAATAGATAGTGAAATTAATTACTTTTCGTAAAATGCAATATGCAATTATTGCATAATGATAAATAATATATATATAGATAGTGAAATTAATTACTTTTCGTAAAATGCAATATGCAATTATTTTGTACACAACGCGGCTGCATTATTAAGGATATTTACGAAATATAGTCATAGCGCGATTTCTGGCAGCAAATAAATATGTGGACGCAAAATCAGCCAAATTGTTAGCTATTCTCCATCACGCCGCAGACGTCCGACAGATTGCTCCAAAGAGTCGAAGAAATTTCTCTTTGGCCGATCTCTGTCGAAACGCGAACGGGTGCTGAACGACGCGGCATCCAATGGGAGAGGGTCGTCGATTTTCGTCGTTGCTCGTCGAAAGGAAGCTTTGTCATCTCTACTACTACGAGGTCTGCCCATATGTCGGCCCGGAGTGCACGCCAAAGTCCCCGATACCCTATCTCTCCCGGTCATTGTATGCAAATCCGTTCCATTCGTGGAATCGAACTGGCCTTTTTCTGATGTCTGACGCGATAATCGCGAGAACGATCGTCCGAGAACGGCGGTATCCGGACGTTTCGTCGCCGCGGGGTTTCTTCGGCGAATGCCATGCCGCGACGCGGAATGTCGCGAGCATTTGCTCAAAAAAATCTAATATGACCGCTCGTCTTTCAGCTTTAAATTTGATATGCCCCCCACGAGGATAGCCTCTTCCGACTGTGCAATTTAGTCTACTGCTCCTTTCCCTTTCGACCGCCACATTTTTGCGCGCGTATATTCCGTTGCATTTATATCATGCATGCGCGAAATCCCGTTGTTATGAAAGAATTTTCTGTTAGTATTGCTTTCAATCAATGCATACGCAATAAGATATGTAATATCAAGTTGATCTTCTAAACGCGTTCGGAATATATTCGAGGAACGGTTAATGCATAAGAAATCTGTTGGATACGAACATATATCTTGATCTAGCGCTTTGCGATCAATTTGTGTCTCGCGATGCGCTCTGGAAATCGCACCTTATTTTTCTTCATCGTTTAGATCAGGCTATAGATTCTGTCCGCTTACGAAGGCAAGATAACTCACGATCTATCGGTCGACAGATAACAACGGATGCTGCATAAAATCGCAACCGGCCAGCGCGCGTAAAAAGCGCGTCTCTCTACGTGACTCTAAAAGGTTTATCGTCCTATATGCGGGGGAAACGGGTTAGAGAGGAAAGCATGCACGCTCAATCGAGCGTCGCTATAACGAAACGGAATGTAAATTGCGGCTTCCATACAGACAGACGTGTATACTTACTTTTCCTTCTCGCTGGCTTCCGGCAGTAAAAACTTGACGGCGACGAGTCGCTTGCCGAGGGTAGTCGTCGTTCCGTATTCCGGAATCCCTTCAGCTTCCGCCACGTATACCTTTATGTGCATAATTTGTTTGAATTGCGTTATGTATATGCATAAAAATGACCGGGATAAATTCAGGAAAGGCCGAAATTCTCTGTAATTTGCCGTGATTTTGACGAACCTCGTCGTACGTGACTTTGCATAAGCCGGCTTTTTACTAACTTCGTTCATTGTTAATATTATATATTATCCGATTATACAAGTTATAATAATAATAATAATTCTGCACGAGAGTGCAGTGATACATGTACGCTTTCATCTAGCTTTCCAATTACACGGAGCAGACTGGGAGAATTTTTTTCAACATTAAAGATAATTACATACAACTTCGAGAAAATTACATATAGATGAAGATTTAACAAAAAATATTTAATATTCTCCTCTGCAGTTTCTAAATTCTTTGACATGTTATTTTTAAAGAGATTGTAGGATTTTTTTTTGCGATACAAAAAAATTTAAGTGAATATAAGCTAAAAAAAATTGATACTTTATTTTCACATTATTATAGTTTTGACAAAACGATTCGCGTTTTAAACAGTTTCCTTTTTACCTCAGGATACAGAATAAAGAAGCGTGTATTCCTTTCATTGAATAATGATGCGCGAAGATACGTTCCGTCAAAAAATTCCATCAAAAAATTCCGTCGAAATCCTAGCGATAATAGTCCATAGGTCTTGCAGCGACAACTAACATAAGAATAATCGGTCATCGTATGCACATTGCGTAACGCACCACGACTACTGTATCCTTCCGCGATATTACGCGTAAGAGATTCGACGATTTCCCACCGGACGAAGACGATTGATTTGGCATGTCGATCGAGTCGAGATCAACGTGTCCGATCTCGCGTCAAGTCCGCACAATCGCGCGTGCATGCGGATGCATTCTGTCGCGCGGATTTCTGACGCGGCAACTGGCGAACTGCGCGAAACGAAGCGAGCGTTTCGATGATCCTCCTCGTCATTAACGATGCGTCGTCCGGTGCCGGGAGGAGGAGAAGGGTGCGGGAAACAAAGGGGAATTATTAGCCACTGTAACGCATCCTAAACTGATTATCCTCGACGACCCCTGACGCGACGAGGCGTCATTGTGTCGGGGAAGAATAACGCGTCCCAGGCACTTCGTTAATCGACGTATTGTTGCGCATCCGGCGCACGTTGAATCGCCCGGACATCCAACAAACGGATTGATTTCGCGATCGTCGTCCCGACGGAGGAGACAGCGACACGTTGCATCGCGAATTTACGCGAAATAGTTCGTCGCATTTCAACTTGCTTCTATTCGCGTAAGCGCAATCGTAACGCTGATAAATCGTTTTAACAACATAATAAATATTTTATTAAAATAATTTTATATGCGGCTTAAAACGAGAGATAGATAAAATGTTTAAAAGCTTAATAAATTGGCAATCGTATCTTATGTTTTCGTCTGTCTAAATAATTCTTAAAATAAACTAGAGAACAGTATTAATGCGGATGATATGAACGCAGCAATTAATCGTTACATATTTTTGAAATTTTTGAAGCTGAAGTATTATTAGCAATTAATTGCAATTGATCAACGTATGGGTCGAGGCTCGCCGATACCAAACGATGCATGATTTTATTCAGAAACTCGTGACCAATTGGAAATATATACTTATTATTCACGGGTGTAATAACAATGTCATTACCGTTCCGAAGGCCCCTTCGGCAAGCTTGGAGAGCATGCGAAGGCGATGCCGTGGGACGTCTCTTCAGGGCCGAGAGTACCTCCTGTTGAGTCGGCGACTGCAACACGAAAGCGCAAATGCATTGTGCGGTGTATCCGGACGATAATCAACGATCTATGATCACGCTAGTCGCGCTGGGGCGCATCGTGGGTATCGCAAGATCTACAGCCATCATTCGACGAACGGCTTTACCTCCTTTCGACCCTCGCCTTCGCGTTTCGCGGATTATCGAGTGTACGAGAGAGAAAGAGAGCACACGGAACTGTAGTACGACTTACAAGTGTTTCCATTGATCGTGAACTTATTGTCGATCGGTAAAAGCCGACAGTCTCGTAGAATGTTAGATAAGACGCGATACATCTCGCGTTTTTTTCATCAGGATGAACCTTTTCCTAAAGGCGAATGTGACGTAGGAAGATATATTAAATAATTTATATTACTTGCGAATTTTTCGAATAATCAGAGTGCACAAAATACAGCGCGATTTACATTGTTGACAATGTCTATATTGATTGTACAGTTAGAAGGATATACCTAAGTGATCGCAAAGATCTCGTTCCAAAACTTGATGCTACCATAAATGAGAATGACATGAAAAGAAATAATGTCGAATGTACCGTGTATTTGCCGAGTGATCGTCGTTTTACGGATAACAGTGAATCCGCCGAGAAGGATGATTGGCGTTGCTACGATGCGTCAAGGCCAGACGCGACACGCGGGGTGAAATGTTTTGACTGTTTCGAGTGGCCCTGTCGGATGTCAATCATGCGCAGACGTCTCGACGTAGACACGGGCACTTTCGAATCCGGAGCGTCCCGTTCCAAGCATTGTGCTCGGATCAATCTCGATTCACGCCGCGGAAACCGTACACAAACCGCGGTACCAGATGTGTCTATCCGCGGGACACACGTGTATCCCGACGCATAGAAAGGACTCACTCGACGGTGAAGAAGCTGTTTGCATTCATGACTTTGAGGGAATCGATCGTAGAACAGGACGGCAAATGCTTAAATCAAGTACTCTTCTCTATGTGTAGAATTTCGATCCTAGAGACTATTACGGTAAAAAATATCATTCAGTAAAAAAATATATACATTTTGAATGTATCTAAATCATCTGCCGTATGACTATAACGAGCGCCGACTCCTTGCATTCGTGAAAAAATATGAGAGAATAAAAATCGTTACAAACTTTTAGAGCTCCCTATTTTTTTTTTTTTTTCGCGAGATATTTTATTGATGTGATTTTATTTGAGGTTCTCTGTAAAATTAAACGCGTCAATAGGCAAACAACCATTCGTATAAAATTCGTTTGTTTATAACGTATATTTCCGACGCGATGTCATTATGTTTGTAAAATCTACTGGGAGTGAGCTTCACGTCGTGGTTCTTAAAACAAAAATTATCAAATGCATCATGAAATTTTGTATGTACGAGCCATGTGTTCTCGCGCAGATACGTGATACTCGACATTGGGATGGGTGACCGTGAAATCAATTCCTATCGCGTAATATTTTTGTGATGCTGGTCGGATGCGTCCCGCTGCTGGAGGCGGGGTGATCGAAAACGTGATTACGCGACGCGCTTTCTCTCCGCAATTAACGGAGCGAACTGGCCCGGAAGCCGCCGGACCGCGTAATGATGATACATTCCACGAGGGTTGCAGCGTATCCGCGAAAAGGGTTCCCGTCGACGCGTCCTGTCGACGGGAGTCGGTTCACAGGCAGGCCGGCCGACGACGATCGATCGATCGATTTCATCGCGGACACCGCGTTGACTGCGTCGCAGTCCCCGGCTTTATTTCCGGTGCGTGTCGGACGAACCGCGATAGCGATTTATTGTCTAAGCAGAGCGGGGGCGGTTACACGTCGGCCGTTTTTGCATCACCATTCGGTAGTTCGCTCCAATTATCTTTCTACGAGCTCCCGTGTCGTTCCTGCCACAGAGATGATATCTCGCGGGAACCGATCGCGAAGATCACGGCGTTAATTATTTCCGTTTTGTGACATGATAGTGTGTAGTACGACTAGCATATAATACAAATATTATTTTTATACATTAATCACAGATACTAAAGATAAACTCTTATAAAAATAATGTTTGTTTCAAAGAGTATTTATAAAAATACTGACAATGAGAATTATGGATACTTATTTAATAGGACGAATGGAAGAGATTTTGACACGTTGAATTTTGAAAATATAAATAGAAAATATAAAACATTTTTTTAAATTCTAGATTATAGAATTTAAAAAGTATTAGTTTTGGAAAAATCTGTAAATAAGACTCGTAAGCACACAAAATAAAACACATGACTTTCGCAGACTTTATTCTGTTGATGAGTTTTATTCTTATCAAACATTTTTTATAAACTAGCAATGAATGGTACGCAGATAATTGCACGATACACGGAGAAAATTTTACAGTACAATTTACATAAAAAAATATATTCTCTTTTACAACTTTTTCTTTTACTTTATTTATTGTAAAGTTGGAATATAATGACATTAAGATATTTATTACTATAAAAATTGTAAATTATACATTTGTTTTATTGTTTGTTAATGATTATATATTTGTTTGTGCATCAACATATTTGAATAATTACAATATTCCTCCTCTCCTTGTAAAAAATATAATATTATTATATAATGTATATATATAATCTCTCTCTCTCTCTCTCTTATTAAAAAAATATCGTGATTTTTCTTATATATTAATTTGTTCCACGGTTACAAAAATTATGTTATATTTTTTACTACAATATTTTCTCCGTGTAGAAGCCATAATGTACAATTTGATCACTACGATATCTCTACGATCTATTATCCGAACATGAAAGGTGCATAAATGCGAACGAACCTTTTGTAAAGAGCTCTCGCTGCACCGTACGGAATGTTTGCCGATCTCCAGCTGATCGGTATCGTTATGTATCAACGGCCGACACGAAAAAAAAGCATCTGTCAGTATCGATCACGCGATTTTAAATTGACCTTCGGCCGCGCGATCCCGTGATTCTTTTTATACCGATGGAGAACCCAGGGGATCGTCTCGCGTGTTTCATGTCGACCCGGAGGGGTTTCTGCGCTCTTTTCCGCCCTCGTGCAGTGTTCTGGCATTCTGGATACGAGCTACGTTATACTGTACCCACGGGAGGTATATCCGCCCCAAATGTTCCGCGCTCGTTCCACCATATTGATTTAAATTATTAATTGTGAATTTATCTCCGTCCAGGGCACGGAGAGTTACGTTTAATGCCGCGACAACGACCCGCATTTTTTTTTTTTTTTGCTGTTTATTTATACAATGCACGGCTAAGATCAGTCGGGGTTAGTTATGAAATTTTAATATCGTTGCCTTTCTCTTTCGATTACTTTAGATCTTTATCATTCTTGCGATATCCACGATTGCATACTTTATGCCAACTAAATAAAGATATAAAATATAACCGATAAGAGATTATTATATGTTTAAGAGATATTTTTGCAATATCGTCTAAAATCAAAGATAAATAATTTTTAATTTTTATCGAAATTGATTGACGTTGATAATGGAGATTTAACGACTCATTAACTCTTTTCTCGATTTTTTCGTTATTGTTATAACTTTCTATAGTCTCATGATATTGATATTTAAAGTGTTTGATAAGGATTTCTACCTCGTTATATTCCCGGTATTTAAAAATTGCAAACTATTTCTTTATTTCGATTTATATCGAGATCTTTAAGTCTGCCGGGCTTTTTTGATAGATATTCTCGTTTTTCTCGTTATCATTATAACTTTTTATTATCTTTCTATAGTATATCTTAATGTCACAGGATATTAAGATTTAGAGTGTTTGATAAAGATTTCCACCTCGTTTTATTCTCCGTACTTAAAAATTACAAATTACATCTTTCTTTTTATTTCGATTTACATCGAGATCCCTAGGTCCTTCGGGCTTTTTCGACACAGATTCATCGTGAATTAGTACACAGATTAAACAATGCGGAATTAAATTCGTAAAGAGCTAAAAATGGGAATACAAATGACTCACCTTCTTGTCCTCGGTCTTGGTGGCCCGCGAGCTCTTGGAGAAGAGGCTGTCCTGATCGCCGGTGGCGCTGGAGACGGTAGCCCCGCGGCCGGCGCCGGCGTCCTGATTGAGGAGAGGCACCGTGCCGAGTTCCGGTACCGCATAATCGTACGACGTGTCAACTGCACCGTTCGCGTACACCGCTGCGGATGATATAGCAAAGGAGGAGCGAGCGCAGAAGGGGATGGTGTATTGATTGCGGTCAGGGCGAATGCTTTGTTGCCGGGACGTATGTGGGTGCACCGCCGTTGGCACAGGAGCCGCGACGATTGAATGTGTGCGTTTTGGTGTATGTGTAGGATGTGCTGCGTATTCGCGTGTGTGCGTAATCGCGAATACGTGCCGTATAGATATTGGTGTAGGCGCGTTCGAGCGCCGCATACCTGAGTGATTGATGTTGGTGCCTTTGTTGTTCAGCATCATGTCTTTCATCTCCATAACGACGGTGCTGTAGCTGTAGTACGGTGCGTACTTTAGCGCCTGGTACGGCTCTTGGTAGTCGTCCAGCTTCACGATATCCAGGAGACGATTGCCGAGATCGCGCGGCAAAGTCGGTAGCGAACCGCCCGCGTATCTGAAAAAAAAAAGGAGGATCGATTCGAGGTTGAATATCATATAAATTGTCAATTATTTATTCAATTATTTAGTCACTTATCCTGTGTCACTCGCGAATCGTATAAATTGCATTAAAACGTAATATTATATTAATACAATCTATAATATTAAATATGATTCGCGTATCGTATTTAAAGAGAGAGGCATATTTACAAAATATACCGGTCTAACTTTGATTTTGTGGATTGTAAGAATTTCTGGTTTTTAGAAGCAGCATATTTTCAACTCGTGAATTTTAGCGTTACACGTGCGCGGTCCGTCAAAGACCCAGCGTAACATTCGCACGCCTACTTGAAGTTACACGTTACACGTTCTCTTTTGGTACGAAGCTCGCAACTGCAATATCGGATTGCACAAAGCGAGCATAGAGCTCGGGGGAAAGGGAGAGGATCGATGCCGAAGCTCGTGCGGGATGCTTCCGAGTTACGAGGCGACCGGAGGATCTTCTCTGGAGACATTCGTGCCGCACAAACTCGATATATTGCCCGAGGATGTCCGTTATTGGACGTTATTGGACGTTCGCTAACGAGCACGCGGTGGATGGAAAGTTTATTGGACGGCCGCTGCCGTCATCGTGCTGAGCGTGTCCTGAGCGAACACAAACTTGGAAGAAATGAGGAATACGGGTTCGCGTACGGGTAATCGTGTATTATCATTAAGCGCGCTTCGCGATGCAAAAGCGAGTGTCCGATAACTTCCCTCCCAATGATCCTATATTTGCCTGTCTAGACATCGATAGTCGCGTAATGAACGTCGAGAATGTCGATAGAAAATAAATAATAATCATTCAAAGTTCATTCAGTCATTTTCGATAATTGATAAATTTGATTATTGTAAAGTTATTAGATATTGATTTTAAGTAGAAAGTTGGATGATTTTAAATGTCAAGAATTATTTTAAAATTACTTGATTTTATTTTATATTTTAGCAATCCATATTTTAATAAATTGCAACGAGATTCTAATAATGTGCTTAAAAATTGAGAGATTGCGAGAAATTATATTTCACTATTTTTATATAGATTTTTGTTGGAATAATATAAGACCGTGCGTCAACTTTAGAAGCTGGCCTTTTCAGTCCTTTATTTTTGCATTAATTAGCAAATGACAGGTAATACTCTCACCTTTCGTCGTCCTCCAGAGTATACGCCATCAAAGCCGCGCCTTTCTCGACGGTGGCGCAGGTAGAGCCTAGATGCGAAGGGGCTTTACCGGTCATCGGACTGGCGAAACACTTGCGTTGCCTGTGTCGCGAGACAATCAGAAATATCGCCACGGCGAGTGAAAGTATCACGGCGGTCAGCACGCCGATCACGACCGCCATATACGTGGGGTCGTCGTGTTTCGCCGTCGAAACCGGAAGCTCGCCCTCGGCAGCGCCGTTCTTCTCCACGAAGACGTCGCTCTGAATCGGTGATTCGGTTGTCGGTGCTTCCTCGGGCGTAAAGTTCCCGTGTGCTATGTCTAAGTAAAAAGAAAAAAATTTTTTCCTCGTTAGATTAATTATTCCTGTCGCGCGCGTCTGTTTTTAATCTCGAAATTGAATTAAATTTTTTTTTTGCTAATAAATTATTACATATATATTCTCGACAAATCCTCGAATATATTTATATCTTAATTTTTCAAATATACGATTTTCTAAACATATACTGAACAGAATATAAATGCCCAATGCAGCGTTCGGTGAAATTTGATACACTGTAATGCTTTGTAATATTATCCATAATTATCGTGGTATTATACGCTTGCAATTAATTATTATTATTATTATTATTATATTCGATATTAGCATCTCTGTTATATATTATTATAAGCTATATGTTGCTCTATGTATATTATATTAGATTTTATCCCATTACTTAAACTTTCTATATATTCTAAATTCTTTGATGTAGATACATATATCTATAGTTATTATCAGAAAATGAATTTATTCTCTCTTTTCCGCTGTTTAAAATTCAATAAATACTGTTGACGCAAACTTGAAGAAACCGTGCACGCTTTTCTCACAGGAGGACTTAGTATCTGATATACGCATAGAGAGATTAACCTAATCGTGCGTAAGATACATGCATAGATCTGCCTTTGAGGACTAAGGATTACAAAACTTGTAAGTGCGAGACAGACGCGCGGGAGCATATGTGGAACGTATAATTAACCTATATGCGCTTTGACGTATGACTTTACTAAGGATGCTGCGAGGATATAGAGAAGTTCGTTACGGGGAGGGTCGTTTGGTTCACTTCGCTCGTAAACGTGAGAGATAACGTTCCCCATTTATTATCATCGCGATATCGCATGAAAGAGACCGGCGGAGCTTTCATCGTATAAACATATTATATTACGCTTTTGTCGATGGGCTGTTTTGTGCACAAAAATTGCGTAATTAAACTCCCGCTGTTTGTTCTTTCGGAGCGTAATTATACACGTCATTCTCGTGGTGTTTAATAATGCGCTTTAACGAAAAACGATATGATACGCTTTTCCGTTCTCTCGTCAGAGCGGCAAAGGGATTACGTTTCATCTTGCTATAAATAATTACGAGATGAGGGAAATGCATTACCGATAAAGATTACTTTTAATGCGAAGAATACATTGATATCACATGTGCTCATAACATATAACAATGTTTTTATCCATTATTCGTATGTTGATTTTTCATATTGCAAAATTAATATTTTGGACTTTGTGCAAGTGAAAAAAATAACATCTAGCTTGTTTCTCTATTTAAAAATGATAGTATTTTGAATTATTACTTTTCGACGCGTAGACGATTTTTAAATTCTATTTTCGTCAGGGTTGACGTGTTCCTATTTCGGCGAATACGGTGTCACCCATTCCTGTCATTGTACTTTACGCGCCCGGCCGGCAGAACAAGAAATAATATATATAGGAAGAAACCGAAACGGAAAAGAATCACGCACACGGGAGCAACGTGCACGGATTCAACGGCGCAGCTTCCTAGTTTGCCGCTGAAACCTTTTTGTGTAGCACACTCGCGTATGGAATTCTCCAGCAAGTTCTTGTTTGAATTTTTTTCGCAGACGCGCGCTACGAAAACTATTTCGTCGTTTTACGCGCAGTAAAATAACTTCATTTTGATGCAATTTCTGCAAGATTGGGTGGGATTATCTTTCTAAAAACTCTGCTCTTCTATTTCGCAGAATTTTAGCATAATATATGATTCTCTTGCAAACTGCATATGTTGCAAGAGAAAATTAATTACAATATTTAATGTTAAACGTACTATCATATAATCACGAATTCTACTACGGTATATTTTATATTGACGTTCTGCATATTAGTAAATCAAATAAACATCCGACCGTGTCATGACCGTGCCATCGGCAGTATAGTAGTTCTCTCACACCATTTCAGTTATCAAATGATTTAATGTCTCGTATATGCAGCAGTAACTGGCATATTTTTAATTGGTAACAACTAACAATTCATTAGCAATTCATTAGCAATCAGGGAATAATTTCAAACGATGATGCACATGCTGAATATGAGGAGAGAAATTACATTTTGCTCTTGGGGGCGATGTTTACTCGATCGACTAATGAGCTCATAATTATCGACATTTGATTGGCAGTTTAGATAACTTGAAATCGATTCCTTTCTCTTGTTAAGAATTCGATATAAAGCCATTATTGCTACAACTGTAGCATTTTCCAGATAATATGTTATATTTCATAGTAATTACTTATTGAAATAAAATTTTATTATTATCAATTGATAAAACTAATTTAAAAAAATTTTTAAATGAAAATAGTATAGTTAAAACAATTTTCGTTTAAAATGTATTTTTGCTATAGTCGCTAAGATTCAAGATTGAGAAAGAATCTGAATAAAAACGACTAACTAGATCTCCATAAATTTGATTTTTGATGATTTTTATATCAAAATTATTTTTTAATTAGTTTTGAATAGACAATAATAAAATTTTATTTCAATAATTAATTACTACGATATATAACATATTGTATGAAGAATGTAAAAGTTGTAGCAATAATGACTTTATATTGAATTTTTATCAAGAGAAAGAGAAATCAATTCCAAGTTATCTAAACTGTCAATCAAAAAGCATCGCTTAAACATTATTTTAAAATATAATTTCAACAATTCACGAAGGCATTCTACAGGATCCGCTTCACGTCGCGGCGAGATTCTAATTTAAGAAAAACGCGACGAAACGCGTACTTATTTTCGCGAGAGGGAGAGGGGGAGATCTCTCTCACGGGAAGAAATCTCGGGGGTCGGTTTCACGGAGAAGCGGCCGCGCTCACCCGTCTTGAATTTTCCGCGAGAGTCGTTTTGGAATATCCAGCGCTGCGCGCGAGCAGGAATATAAATTTCTTCGTGTTAAGAATTCGATATAAAGCCATTATTGCTACAACTGTAGCATTTTCCAGATAATATGTTATATTTCATAGTAATTACTTATTGAAATAAAATTTTATTATTATCAATTGATAAAACTAATTAAAAAAAATTTTGAAATGAAAATCGTATCGTTAAAACAATTTTCGTTTAAAATGTATTTTTGCTATAGTCGCTAAGATTCAAGATTGAGAAAGAATCTGAATAAAAACGACTAACTAGATCTCCATAAATTTGATTTTTGATGATTTTTATATCAAAATTATTTTTTAATTAGTTTTGAATAGACAATAATAAAATTTTATTTCAATAATTAATTACTACGATATATAACATATTGTATGAAGAATGTAAAAGTTGTAGCAATAATGACTTTATATTGAATTTTTATCAAGAGAAAGAAATCAAATCCAAGTTATCTAAACTGTCAATCAAAAAGCATCGCTTAAACATTATTTTAAAATATAATTTCAACAATTCACGAAGGCATTCTACAGGATCCGCTTCACGTCGCGGCGAGATTCTAATTTAAGAAAAACGCGACGAAACGCGTACTTATTTTCGCGAGAGGGAGAGGGGGAGATCTCTCTCACGGGAAGATATTGTATGAAGAATGTAAAAGTTGTAGCAATAATGACTTTATATTGAATTTTTATCAAGAGAAAGAGAAATCAATTCCAAGTTATCTAAACTGTCAATCAAAAAGCATCGCTTAAACATTATTTTAAAATATAATTTCAACAATTCACGAAGGCATTCTACAGGATCCGCTTCACGTCGCGGCGAGATTCTAATTTAAGAAAAACGCGACGAAACGCGTACTTATTTTCGCGAGAGGGAGAGGGGGAGATCTCTCTCACGGGAAGAAATCTCGGGGGTCGGTTTCACGGAGAAGCGGCCGCGCTCACCCGTCTTGAATTTTCCGCGAGAGTCGTTTTGGAATATCCAGCGCTGCGCGCGAGCAGGAATATAAATTTCTTCGGATGCAATCCCGACGTGCGCTTTGTGTGTGAATCGTCGGCGAGGGCATTTCTCCGAAAGTCGGTCGAGGCAAGCGTACTGCGCGCGAGAGAGGACCAGCCTAGGAGATCCGAAAGGAGAAATCACGCCGGCGGAGTTTCGTTGCTCGAGCACCTCTAGCCTCTAGGAGAAACATCCCGCGTGTGGCATTCCGTCGCGAAATTCCCAGCGGGGTTTATGCTGGGCGGAAACAAAGCTGTCGCCGCGTTTGATATTGGGTGGCTCGACGAGCGTCATTCACTTCGCTGGGACGAGCCACCCGTTCTCGACGCGATCCCGCACATGAAATCTGATATTAAACATTCTTTGTGCCGGTGGGTGGCCGCCCGGGATTGAATCGGGAAAGGACTTTGCCTCGCGCGGAGGTTGCATCGTACCTCGGTATCAGGATTACCGCGCCATCTCAATAGAATTGACTACGCGCGATATCGGTTATACTTGCAATGTAAAATAGATGATAAATCGTTGCTTCGGTAAGAAACAAGAATGTAAGAATATTCACTATGGTTCTTGTACGCGCGTTTATGCGAACAAAATTTACTCGATGGATATCGTGTGGTAAAATATTTCTTAAATGCGTGCTATAATCGAAAGGATGTTTAGTGCCGGGTAAAAATATCCTATAGTATTCATATTTGTCAAATCACATATATGATTGTAGGACTGTCCTCTTTTAAAAAGGATAATTTATATAATTTTCAAAAAAATAAATAGAACATTATTTCACACATAATCGATATTATATTGTATTGATTATTGATAATTATGAAAGACATGGCAACATCTTGATATATCTGTATCAAGTATAAAACGAATATTATTTTACGAGATTCGAAAATGTAAAATATGTTCCTTATTTTTTTCATCTATATAAGAAATACATTATCTTAGATTTGAAAATATTTTTATTATATTTATACCTTTTTGGATTTAAAATGCAAGGAAATGTATTCGTATCACAAAAGAAATATGTGTAGCTTTCACAGCTCGACGAGGGAAGCAAATCTCCGCGATCGATATAATTTACGTCCAATTGGAGCCGTTAGATGAAATTAGCATCGAATTATCCGGTAAGCGCGTCTCGAATAAATATTTTCCAAAGCGTGCTGGAACCCGCGCGATACCGACTACCCGTTTAATTATAGCGTCACGTTGCGCCCTGCGATTATTTCGCCATCAAAACAATAACAGAGAAAGAGAGAGCGAGAGAGAAGAGAGAGGGAGAAAACGAGACGCATTCCGACTGCATATATACTGCCTAGCGACGGAACCTAACCAGATTTATGATTGGATCAGGATGTTGGGTAACATGGGTGGGCTGTGAAACTTGCGCGAATTTTGCACGTATAAATTATCGCCCGGGGATACGCAATGAAACGTCGTGCTTTCTTTTTCTTCGTTTCTTTAACGGAAAGAAGAGACGGCAACGAAATAAAAGTAAAAACAGAAAGAGAGAGAGAGAGAGAGAGAGAAAAGGCCAGCAACTTCGTCGTCGTCCTCGTCGTTGTCGTTGCTACTGCACATGTTCATCGCTCGCGTTTCTTTTGCCTCCCAGCTTAGTCGGGCGAGGATTCGACGACGACAAGACACGTGGACGTCGACACGGTGCATGTGCAAATGTACACGCGCGGCTCGGATGCAGCTGACGCTCGACGTCAAATGCAACTAATGCGCATCTTGATCTCCGCCGGCATTTCAGTCGCCGTCTTTTAAGCTGATTTTCGGGATGGAAGTCGCACAGCCGCGAGCTTTGTTCCACTCGTGACCTCGCTGCCGATCCGGGGATTCTAATCGGGACCGGCGATCTCGTCGATGCGGGGATAAGCCCGATTTGCCCGACGAAACCACCGTCGGTGTTCCGATCACGTCAGATGTCACCGGCAATCGTTGCTCTTTGTTTTATTCCCGCGGATAACGCTGTGATGGTTTTAGAGAGCATTGTTTTCGGGCCGCCGCCGTGGATCGCGTGGCGTATGCGATGCTTTACACGCTAAATAATCGCGCGTCGAGGCGAGATAATGTATGATTGTTAGTAGGTCAATACTTTCGAAACTAGCCCGTGCACGAGTTAATCCTTGACCTGTGATATATTACCGCGATATTGCTGCATCGCTCCATATTCCGCGCGCACATATTGAGAATATAGGGATATTCGTAATACTACTCGAGAGATGGCATTTGTAATTTAAAACTAGGTAAGCATTACAGATGCAACATACAAAGATAATAAAATAAAAAGGTGAAAGTATATCTGGGTGGAACACCGCAGACCGATATCGCGGATTAAAGGATTCCAAACAACTCGGATGCTGTTCTCCAACAAATAATGCGATCGATAAGCTGAGCGATTGCACGAGCGTAATGAATTTGAACAGGGTCTGTTTAAAAATAAGCACACGATTGGCTCGGTACTCGGTAAGTCGTTATCGGTTATTTCGCGATACTTTGGTTACTATACAAAGCCGCGCAAGAACGTCGAATAATTACGCGGTAATAATCCCCGTCCGATAAGGATAAATTAACTTGGCCAGGAGCGCCGCGACCCTTTACGCAGAGAGCGGTGTAGTCCATAAGGATAATATTAACGAGCCAAGTTTAAGTACATTTTTCGCGTCGCTCCCGCCTTTGTCAATTAATAATCGACTACCGGAAGAGAGAAAGAGAGAGAGAGAGCGCTTTAAGTTGGTCTGAGGGAGTTTCTCCGATAACGCTCGAAGCGCCAAGTCCTGGGGAAAGAACTCGTGATATATCAAGTGAGGGAGAGAGAGACAGACAGACAGGTATACTATATTTGAAATATTTAAAAAACCTCTAGTGTGAGCGATCGCTGGCAGTGAATCATTTTTAACAAATGATTGGATGGGGGAAGCGGTCGCAGCATATATATATATATATATGTGTGTGTGTGTGTGTGTGTATGTGAGAGAGAGAGAGAGAGAGAGAGAGACGGTGACTTTGATTTCACGAGGAATGGCCAGTCTCCTCGTATTTCTTTGTCCAATTATGTCTGTCGACGTTGGGGGCGGATGATGGGATGGGGTTGGGGAAATCCTTGCAGGACCTATCCGAAAAGGAAGAGGCCGCGAGAGGTGCATCCATTATCTTCTCTCTTCCGACTGCGTCCGGAGGTGCATCCATTATCCATCCTTCTCAGAGCGGAATCGGACGATCGCTCGCCGGTAAATTGCGAGAAAATATACGAACGACGGTCGATAAACTTTTAACGAGTTTCTTTTGTGCCGGGCGCGTCAGCCGCGCGGATATCTATAAGTCTCGAGGATTGCGGATCCGATTTGAAAGTCCTCGTCGATTCTTCCATAAAGAGGGTCACTCGTCAAACGCTCGGAGGATAAAATATTTGTAAGTTGAAATGAGAAACGAGATTTTTTTTTCCTTTTCACGAACTGTATAATTACGGGAGAGAAGGGGGGGGGGGGGGAAGAGATTGCAGGTTGACGTAATTTTTATTGATGTAATTAGTAATTTTACTGTAATTTACATCTCTATATAAATCCGGATTTTTTGCATCTTTCGAAAATATTCACAAGAAATCTCGCTTTTTAAATGCGTATAAAAATAATAACTTTTTCACTATTATATTACTTCTTACGTCATAAAAATACATCGTAATATAACTGCCATATCGTAAAATTTTCCAACGTAAAAGAAATTATAAAACCAGAATAAAATCACGGGAAAGCTTTGTGATTTTTAAATGAGAGAAGCAGATGTAGTACTGTAGTAGATGTAGTACGGTATTGTACGTCTACATCTTCATAACGTCATTGCGCAGTTGTGCTGCGGGCATTCGTTTGAAATATCATAACGACATGCTACCGGAATCCTTCTCTCTCCCTTCGCTATCATGCCATAGGTCCCCACGAGGAAACTCGAAATCCCACCCAGGAATACGATTTCCTCCCTCGCGGATACGAGAGTTGTAATTTACAAACATCCGTCACAGAGTGGTCATACTCGCGGGATGTATCGTTAGCCTGTATCATTTTTCTTCGTCTTCTGTTGCTTCCGTCCATCCCGAAGCCAGCCCTTTTCGAGCTGTGTCCTTTCCGTAAATGAAGGGGGCGATTCGACGCACACGATTTTCACGCGGTTGTATGCGAAAAAGATCCGCACGAAATTATCTGTCAAGGAAGTCTGGCTCTAGGGATGGTCAAAGGTAAAAGGGATGTTGTACGAAGGTGCTGTCCAAGCTAGGACGCGACTAAATTGCTAGAACGAAGATTGAACGAGGCGCAATCACGATGGATCGCTGCATCGAACATGCAGGATTCGCGGTGTTCGTCGTCACTTTATAAGATGCATCGATGCAACGATACTTTAAAATTTAGTTTAGTTTCGAAACATTAATGTTTCTTCTTTCTTTCAGAATTATATCTGGAATTTCTTTTATAATATTATGCAGTCATCAATAACTTATCATTTTTAAATTATGATAACGTCAAGAGATAATTATGTAAAAATTGACGTTTATAAAATTTTCTCGATAATTGCACGTACATCATTAGTAACTGTACAAGTCTTCTTTGTACAGCGAAGATCTCCATTCTTCGTTTCTTGCTTTAATCGACGGATCTTTTTATGCGACATTCTCGTCACGTTCACATCTACGCGAATCCGTCCTGAAAGATGCGTATTTCGATGGCATACAATAATGCACGAGGAAGACGAGCGTTATGAATGTACTAGGGACAGAGTTTCAGGTTTCCTCGCGCGATTTATATGATCTTGTTGGTAAATTCGCTTGACAAACAACCTTCTATACGCGAATATTTCGAACAAGGATGCTTCCTTATAGGAGCTGTCTAGTTGCATATTATTATCTACATGTAATAGAGCTCACAGTTATCTATGAGTACGTCTCGCCCGAAGGCATACGAGTTTCTTCTATGAAATGCTTCTTCGGGATTGTTATCGAAGGATACTTTGAACAATTCCCGGCCATTTTTCGTCGCCGATCGTTATCAATAATTTATCGGCCTTCAATTATATAACCGTAACTCGAGAATATTGTATTTACGAGTTCTTCCGTCGTGAAATATCGCGCAAAAAATGAGGATGACGATTTGATTTAACGATCACTTTACGTTTATAAAAATATAAGATTTGTAGCTATCATCAAATGCTTTTAACGATAGTTTGCGCACGAGTTTATGTGAAGTATAAATATTGATCACATGCGCGCGCACATACACACATACAAATTCCTATATCTATGTAATCGTCGCACATTGTATTATTTATCATTATGTACATATAATCTGAATAAGTTTCTTTTTGATTACGCGAAAAGCTTGCGATTTATATTGTAGGCGAATAATACGATAATTTCTAATACGTCTTATTGTTATCAACCGACACGATTAAATTACCTTAATGATCGCATTGATAACTGTTGAATGGTTTTCTGTATGTTAGCTTCATCATTCTTATTGCGATTTGCAATGTATTTTATATGCCTGCGAAAAAGAGCCGTCTGGCCTGCGTTTTTGCATATATCCTTTGACGTAGAAAAAGAGCGGAGAGCAGAAGGAAGCGAGTAAAGAGTTTTGTGCCCGCTTTATGATCTCGTCGCTACGTCGCTAAGTCCTCTCGGCAAACGACCCTTTGTGCGTAAATACCTTGAATAAGAGCGAGGATGTTCTTATCTCCCATTAGTTCGTCGCGTAATTTCTCATTACAATGCGAAGATTACGGTTTCCTCAGAATTACTGAATTTTAGTCAACGAGCCAGAAAATCTGTTCCTTCCTGCTTCAGTTAACGTTACTTCCGCTCGAAATACTGCACAGAATTATTAGTATGATCTCTTTGAAGATTCATTACATATACATATAAATGTGCAAGTAATACGGATGTGGTTTTCCTAATTAATGCGAAAATGTTTCGAAAACCTACGTAAAATTTTCTTTACGTAATAATAATTACGTTAATAATAATCTTCTTTTTCAATATTGTATCAATTCGTATTTCTTATTAGTCGTAACTCATTTTCTAAAATGAGTTTTTTTTCTCGTTAAAATGGAGGAAGTATATATAAAAAGGAAGATTTTTTTTTAAAATGATTTAGATAAAAATTCGCATTATTGTTATATACAATATAATGGTTATATATGTAATATTGTGCAATACGATTAACAAAGAAATTTTTTTCATGTGAATAGAACGGAAAAAGAAAGCTATATCATCAGCGAGCGGTTNNNCGGTTCATCGTGTGAATCTTTATAATAGGGTTTTCGACGATGCGAAAGCTACTAAAAGTTATCCTTAACATGGACGATGTACCGAACTTATCAAAAGTTTTGTATCGCCTATAACCGTTCGATGACTTGCTCACCTGCTTTTCTATGCGTTTCTATGCGAAAATCCTTCTTTTGGCAGGGGAGATTGAAGGGTGACTTTAAAGGATGAGAAATGATCGCGATCTTTCAGCTTTGTGTCGCGTTTCTCCTGCACGTTCGCTATGTATCATAATACGTGACATTTTCAACCCCCGTAGAATTACCATACGTCTCTTTATAAATCAGATACGAGCAGTGCTACGAAAATATTCTTATCATCATATTTATATCGTTTTATTAAAATATAACTTGTGCGTCTTTATAATATAAAAATACTTTTGTGCATTAGAAATTGATCAACAAATTTGTTCGTTTTTTCCCGCATGTTTCTTACACTAGAAAAGAAAATATTAATGATCTTTTTAACCGACATGATTTAATTAATTAATTATGAATATATATTTTATATGTGAAATAAATGGTTTTTATCAAAATAATTGCAATCCTTTTCAGATATTATTAGGAAGAAATGTTTTTGATCAAAGTATAAAATATTATCAAAATAAGTAGATGCGTTATTCGAGTGGCATTAATCGATAATTATTTCAAATTCGCTTAGTCATGATCGTTTGTTCCACTCGTTTACTCTGAACGGAAGCTTTCTCTACGTTTTCATGCAAAGCGTCTTACGATAGAACAGGGTGACGCTTGAAAAGATAAGAAAGTGTGACTGTGCAGTTTTGCAGTATAATTGCACGCTTGACCTAATTGTGTGAGTACGTTTTGTTTCTTTGACCTCTCAATCGATATAGATATATAAAATGCATGCAATTAGAGCATGCGTATCCAAGTGCTAGATAAAAATATCATGACTTGATTCCACATTCTTGGAACTATTCATGCTGTGATTTATTATGCAAGATGTTCCAGAAATGTCGGTTTTAATTATAATTTCGGATCAATAACGCGTGACAACTCGAGATATAATTTACACGACGATATATATATGCTCCATTGTACGTGAGAGATCTTTATGCGATATTCTGTAATAATGTCGCTATTACGCAAATAGACAACTGCAATATAATTTTGAAATTATATTAGCTAACTGAACCACGTATGCAAATTTTAGATATAATATTTAACGATAAGAATTTTACGCGACGCGGTATTTACAGTATGTATAATATCGCTGACGCGTCCTTTCTTAAACGCTCTCCTGATTATAAATCCCCTTTATTCGACATCGGCGTACTGTAAACGCGGATAAACTCCTCGTAAGATGCGATTTTTATCGAATCCGTGTTAAATCAGACGGAACGCGGGAACGGTGGGACGAGGCGAAAGTCGCTTTCAGAATCGTGCGCATTCGATATGGAGACATACTCCCCGCGATTTATATCTCCGTTGATAAAGCGCGTTTCCTCTGTCTAACGTTCAGTCGCGTATCTTCCCCAGGAAACCGATCGTGAAGAAAAGGGAAGTTGATTTCTATCGAGTGAATACTAAATCGAATTGCAGTCGATTTTTCTGTACGCGCGATGTCAAAACCGGAGGGTTGCCACGTAAGGAGACAGGTGGTATAGATTATTTGCATGTCTCCCATCCCGACCATCGTCCGTTCTGGAATAGCTGCCTGGCAGATATACGATAAGCCATTGTCAATTACTGCACGTATCAGTTTAAATCAACTTCGAGATTTATTTTTTCGATGATTGACAGGCGGCAATCGGTGCTCCGAGGGAGCAAAGACGGAGGAGGAAGGGAGGGTCTGGTGGTTACGGTGGTCTGGTTGTGCCGAATTGGAATGAAATGGCAGAATCGCAAAAAGAAATACATTCTCCATCTCGTCCTCTCCAGTTACGGTGGAGGCTTGTATCACGAAACGATTTCGCGTCACGAGCAGAAATTTTCGTCCCTAGTTCCGCCGCGATGCGATGTCCCGCGTCTCTTTTTTTCCCATGCCAGTCATTGTTTTTGTCCGTTATGGCGCGCGGATCAGCGTAGAAATATATATCCTCTCGTTCGAGGGTTTTAATGTATTCCAGAATTTCGGCCAGGCACGTCCTACTGGATGCTGTCACGGGATAGATGGACGAGAGATGATGGATTCAGTGAAATTAAATGACGTATCGCGTCATCTCTTTTTAGTTACGCGTCGTTCTACCTCCCACCTCCGTAAAACATCGAACGAATAAATTTTCTGTTGCCCTAGTTGCCTCGATCACGATTATGGAGATTTTGAAATATTGAATTTAAACTGTACGTTTGTATCGAACGCTTGCGCGCGCGCGCGTGAGTCGACTGCACAATAAAGTTTCATAAATTTCTTAAGAGAAAACATTACGTTTCTCTCTCCGACTTCGCGTTCCTTCGGGTAAAAAGATGACGCACAATTTTCTACAACTGATATACGTTTAGTTGTGCTTCCTACATTTTAAAACTTTCATTAGATGTTATTATTTCTTTCCTAAGATACATTTTAAAGGCCATAAGCTATATGAAAAATTTTTCCATCTTATATATATATAAAAAAAAATCATATTTCAGTGAAAAAATTATTTTTTTTTTTTGCGCGATTTATATTATTAATATTGATTAAGAGTTTATAAAAATATAAATCAGCTATTTTTACGCAATACAAATACGTCTTGCGATACAGTTAATTGTCTTACCAGAATCGAAGGTTACTTCGCTGACCATGATCCATCGATCCGAGAAATGGAGTCTCAGCTTAACGAATTTTCCAACCCGATGATGAAGTTTGATTGTGATATTTCGGGAAGTCTCAAAGATCTTGTCCTCCATGTAAGTATAGGTAATAGGTTCTCCCGTGTAATATTTTCCGCCAATGCTAAAGAGTATGTCGACTTGAGAAAACACCTGTAATCCAAAAATCAAGAAAATACTTTAAATATCTTGAACATAAATTAGCACATAGTACTACGTAAATATATATGGTTGACTAAGCAAAAAAATATAGGTTGTCTTATTCGAAGAAAATATTTGTCAATAAATAACTCTTGAGTCGCGAGAACGGTAATGGTACGGATTATGCAGTGAATAAGCGTTCGAGTAAAATTTATCGTACGTATTACGCGCATGAGTGTCTCGTCGGCACGAAAGAGGAAACACAGTACATATTTCGCAACAGCAAAATTCCTATTCCGCCTCTCCGAGCTACTTTTTCAGCTTCTGAACAACCGCATCGCGCGCCCGTAAATTTTTGACCGCGGATGTCATTTTTCAGGGCTGACTACTTTCTCGTGGTCGTAAATTCATGGACGACGATCTGACAGGAAAGGAATTCCGTCGTCACGGAATGCAGGCCCTTCCTTGCTACTCCCCGGCGGAATCGTGGCCGATGGAGATCGCGTCGAAAAATCGCGCGACCGAGAAATCGATTTCGATATTGATCGTCGAATTCGTGCGATTAAGCCGCGAACTAATCGCGTCGCAACGGCGGCAAGGAAAAAATTATTCTTGCTACGGTTAAGAGATTAGTTTCAACTGATATGAAATAAAACTGATTACGCCTTAGTGAATATTAGGTAAAATGGGTACCAGCGTGCTTTGACATTGATGGATAGATTCGACTCGAAAACCTCACCGTTCAAAGAAGATTTACCGACAAAGTAGAGTGTGGATCGTTTTCACGCGAGAAGCGAAAAGCTGTGATACTTTTGAAAATGTTATAAAAGTTTAATGTGTCCCTAAAGTTCGATGGAGAGTATATGATCTAACCATAAATCAACTATTATCCGAGGTATTATCCGAAGTCGCGCGGACCTTTTTGTTAGTAAAAGTGTATCGAGATAACATACATACAATATACACTCGCTCGTACATCGAGCCTGAAAATTTATGTTCCTTTTTTTCTTTTTTTATAAAATGGATAGAAAAATATTATGTTTTCTTCGCAATCCGCAAAAGGTGAAAAAAGAAATGGAGCCGCATACATACGATCGTTGAAGGTACCGTGAACGATCGAATTTCATCGCGGAAATACCGGTGTGGGAGAAAGCGCAATGCGATTGCCTACATAATTTCGTGTATCCAAACGATGCCGCGTGCGCAAAGTGCCTGTTGAATATTCGTAAGTCACGGGCTATTTGAAATTCCGAATATCTAACGACAATGATGACTATGATGACGTTGCGGCGGATAATCCGAAATTCCGTAAGTTTCGATTAATGTTGAATAATTTCTGCGAGGCTTAAGTGAACGCCGGACTCCGTGACTCCGCGCAAGCATGTTCTTGGATGCCTTTCATCTTGGCTTACGCCGTCCATGATGGCTAGCGGACCCGAGCAATTTGTCGAGGAATTCTGTGTGTGCCGTATTTCGTTGGAATTGGAGCGTGAAATATCATATCGCGTAAAGTTGATTGTTAAGAAATATAATATGTGACGGAGTTGCATATAAGAGCTTGTAAAGTGACGGTTCTCTAAAAGTTACCGAGTTACCGAGTTACCGAGTTCGATAAATAAGTTTCTTCTATACTAGATTTATGTATCACGCGTAAAAATCTGTAGAAAATTCGATATTCATGGCGGAAAACTTATTATTCGTCAGAAAAAAAATAAGACTGTTCCATAAAAAAGCTTTGCTCTGAACCAAAACGGCAATCGTATCGTATTTAATTGAAAGACAGTGAAACTTTTGTCCAACAACCAAGATCAATAATGTTTTTATCTCAACGCAGACACATGTCAGATAATAAAGTGTCGCCAAATTCTACCATGATGTGTCTGTGTCTTCTCGTTCTCATCTCGTATTTTACTAGGTTCTATAGTACAGTCGTAGGAGAACCTCCGGAATACATTTCCAATGATGCGGTAGACAGAGAGTCGGCCTATCAGATTCGGTTATCCTAATCCGCGTCATGTAAATCCAATTTCCAGAGGTTTATCTCGCGGCAATGGCAGCCGGGAACGATATATACCGTGAGGCGGGAAGACGCGGGATTCGACGGTAACAGCAGTATCGACATGTCGATGCACCTTGCGCGAGACAGGCGCGTGTAGGTGGTGTATGAGGATAGAGTCGCCATAAAACTCGTTTGTGTACGAGCTTTCCGTACGAACTACCGAAAGTCGTTGGGAAAGAGATGAGATATACATTCCACATGTACGCGCGTGTAAATTATTATTATATATATATATATATAATATTTATAATATAATATTTAGAATAAAACACAGAGTGTGTATGTCAATATGAAACACTAAACTTAATTATAAAATGTATTTCAAAAGAAATATGCGTGAGTTGCTAGTTGTTTTAAAAAACAAAAGAGTATTTACAGTTTCGTTGAATATGTATACAAATGCTTTATATCTGTATATTTACATAACCGATACCTTTTTTCTGACTATTTATGTATGTAGGAATATCAAGGAATTGAGGCATTTTACTGAAAAACACATAAATATATCTGAGCTTAGGAGAATCTCGCGACTAAATATAATTTATTGGCGGAGTGTTATTAGATTGCAGATGCATCAGCTCTAAAAAAAAAAAAACGAGGAAACTATATGTATATTAGAAAGAATTCTCTAGAATAATTATGACAGCGCGTATACATTCCATTTCGTTCCATTAGTCGACCATGAAGTTTTATGCATTACGCTGAATAGGTAATGCGCCTTCGTTCGGCCAAACACGTACCGTAGGGAACGTCCGTCAGGAAAATTGAAACGGATTTTGAGAGAGGAAAGAGCATTCGTAAATAAAATCGGCACGCCGAACGCGCGGAAGACCGTTATACCGACCCAGGCGCGCAATCACGCGAATTTATGCACTTTGACGAGACGGCATCTCTTACACCGAATGAGAGGAGGTATTTGCCGGAATATCAGACAACGAGAGGATTCGTCTGCGACGAACCTCCCGCTCCTCTCTCCGTTCTCTCTACCGGCGAAACGCCGGTAAATTCATTCTTCGCAAATAAGCAGATTCATCTCTCTCCTTTACTCTTATTACATTACGACGAGTAGGACGCGCACTCCGGAAAATTACCTTACTCCAAAATGATCCGCGCGGGCGATTCTGCGCGAATTTGCAGCCTCGGCGGAGGCTGTTTTGATGGCCGGCTTGTACCGCGGTCCATTATCGCTCGCGATCAGAAATATTATTTGGATATCAAGAATGCGCCAACACAGAGAGGGCAGGAGAGGGAGAAAGAAAGCATAAAGTTCGACGGTGACCATATAACAGAAGCGCTCGGTGATTTATATGTTTATAAGATCGTGCGTGCTCATCGTCGCTGGATTTTAACGCTTGTGGCCTGTATATAAAACCAGTCGACGTGAAAGGGAATTCGGAGGACGTTGATCGGGTGTTAGGTGCCGCTACGTCGTGGGCACCGGCCACGAAGAGGTTGCAACATGGTCGTTTGGAGGACCGCTGACCGCTGCATCAAAGACCGGGCGCATTTATGGCGGGCCGCCGTCGTAGTTTGTGTGCCAATGTAATGGTGAGCGTAGTATGTGTATGTGTGTGTGTGTGTGTGTGTGTGTGTGTATAAGGGACTTTGTAATTATTGGGTTTAAGCGAAGGTTCCGTCGATTTTTCAGCGCGCATCCCGATTATCCGAATTGGTTATCGAAAACCCATTAGTACGTACGCTCGCGATGAGGTGCTCGTTTTTATCATTCTTTTATTTTCTTTCGCGCGGAGGATGCGGAGAGCATCGCTCTCATAAATTCCGTAATAATTCTTCGATGTATCAATACGCGGGAGCTTTTAGTATTTCTGCAAACGAGCTCTCTCGATCTCTCAGCTGACTGAGATATTGATTTATGAGCGCGCATCATCTTATATCACGCATTTCCATACATTTCGCGAGGAATCTATTGGAGTGTTTCGACTTTCAATATCCCCATGTAATATATTTGTATTCTTACATTTTATACGGTTTTATCACGCGAATAATTGTTGGTCTCTTACGCGATACACGCCGTATGAGTTTATATAATATTTCGCGATATGTAAACGCCATTCGTTATAGTATCGTTATAGTATCGTTATAGTATCAGTCTACCACATAGCTCGGATTATAAAGCGTATAATCCATTTATAGTCCATCTCGTATGCATACACGTTTTTACGTTACTCGCCCCGCGCGATAAGGAATATCGCTCGCGGTATTCGCAGTGAATTTCATCTCGCGTGGCTACATTCTAATTTACGTTTAACAGGCTATTAAAGTTTATATACATTCGGCGGGAATCTGGGATGAAGTTGAATTGTAATACGAACACTACGGGGGGGAGGAGCATGTTTGGGGAGGGTGATCACTGAACCCAGCATCAAAGAGTATACGTACCCTATCCTATGCGTTTATACCGCGATCGCCCGCGTTCGTGGCTGTATTTGCGCTTTGTGCGAGATATTCACTGTTCGCATTGCTAACGCACGCACGCGCACGCATGCACGCACGCATGCACGCACGCACGCACGCATGAGTACGCGCTCGTGGATTTTTGACCGGCGCCAAAAATTTTCGATTTTCGCGGCAATCGTTCTGCGAATTCCGCTGCTACAACCGGATATCGACGGGACTCCCGAAAAACATCGAGCGGTTTCACCGCGTTTCCAGTAACACAAAACTATCTGGAGCACGTTCCTATTTGAAGAATCCGTTCACGACGCACTCGAAACACTACACAAAGTCCGTTTAGATTGCTGGGTCAGTGCTTTCGTTAACAGTTTCCATACGTACAACCGATGCTACCTAATATTTCCTACATAATATTCACTTGCGTTTGCGGTTTTACTTGAAAAATATTGATCGTTATCTTTTGTGTCTAATTAATTTAATGATTAAAAAATTATTTGCTCATAACATGTGGTGATTTTTCGAATTAAAAGAAACTACACCGAAATAGCAAAAAGTTTATTTCTTCTCTACGAAAATTGATAATATTTTTACAACTATTAATAATTGTATTTTTTAAATAAAGTGTATTAATAATAAATATTTTTGGCGGTTATAAAAATTAATAATAGTTAGATGTCTACGTAAAATATGACATTACGACATAATCTCTTCTGTCCCCTGCGATTTCAGCGCGAAAGAATTATTCGGGGCAATTTTACTCGGATCAAAATTCGGGTGCTTCCGTTTCTGGCAACGTTCAATAATCTCCTATACATATTTCACCGCACGCGCCGTCGAACCTTTAAACGAACTGTAGCATATGACAGAATACGCACGCGTGTTTAAAGCGGATTTGTCTCGGATACGATGAAACATGCAATATATACGGCATATGGACTGTGTCGTTGGAGATCTCACGTTTCCATATTTTCAGTATGACGTTACTGGATAGCCAATGTAATACATAATTACGAACGATATGAATGTTTGTATGCTACATACGTGCTGCCATTTTCTTCCCCTTTTCTTCTCGTTTATTTCCCGTAATATTTCGCCTAATAATGGACATTACTTCTATTCTCGGGTATTCTCGCGATTATTGTCCCCTATCTTTTATTATAATCATGGTATCAAGACGCAAATTGTAATGAGAAAAGTGTATTATAGCTTTGATATAATAAAAGTACACGACTCTGTATGTAAATTGCTGACTATCGTAATACTATCGAGTCATCAAATCTACGTAGGACGACTCGGCGAGGTTGCGATTTGTGGCCAAACGGAAATTACACAATGGATCGAATCATAACTCGGCGTAAGCACGAAGAATCTCTCTTTATAAGCCGCTCCCGCGAACTCATTTCCGCGACTACAACGCGCTGAATCACGGATATGGCGAATGATGCGAAAAGTTTTCTATCTGCCTCTCAAGAAGCATCCGGGAATTGTTTTTCTTCCATCAAGTATCTCTGCTCAAATTTCCCGACTTGCCCTTAAGTTTCGTGAATAAAAGTTGAAATTACGAAACAGGGGTATGGAAACGTCTGGGTTATGAAGGGTGTAAGATTCGCTGGAGAAATTCCGCATCCAGCGCGAAAATCACGACGTTGATATTTACAATCGGTAAATAACTTTTTACGCGTCTTGCGCATTTAATAACACGATTTATTAGTTATATAATTGCTATTATATCAAAATCATCCCCGCAAATATATCAAGGTTTTCCGTGCTTAAATTCCAACTAAACAACGCATGTCGTAATAACATGTGTATATGAATTCCCCATTGGGATTCGCAAGATTCCTCGTGAAATAACGCGGCTAATAGCCGACTCAATGCGCAGAGACCGTGGCAGATATCAAACTGCCGGAATTGTTGTTCCACGGTGTATTGATATTCAATGGGCGTCTGCCTGATAAAGCGTCGAGTGGAATATTCAATCAAGCGTGACGGTGAGAAGGGGGAAGAGAAAGCGGGGTGAGGGTGCATCTTGCCGACCAGACGCTGCGCGACTTAGGCGGATGGTGATGGTAAAAGGTGGAGAGGATCACGAAGAACCCGTGGATGGCGAGCGTGTTGATCGACGCTGCTTGCGCATTCCTGACGAGGACTAAGGAATAATGTCGCTAAAGCGAAGGTAAACGATTCCTCGGCGTCAACGAGTTCACGAAGGAATCTCGGCTGGGGAAAGTAATTCGATATAGAAGCGGCGCGTGCTCCGTTCTGATCACCTGGATTCTTTAGGTTCTCCCGGATCGTTATCCGTGCGGCGGAATCACGACGAACGATCCAACCGATTAGACGTGTGTTTAAAATGGAATATATTTTGTTTAAGGGAGGAGAACGAAATCTTCGCGCGCATTTTTTTATGTATCTCGGCTTTCGATGCGAGTATATCGCGTGCATTCGGTAATCTTTTAATAGAAAAGATTTACGCATTACGCATTACATCATATACTTTTACGTAATCGTAATAATAATGTATTATTATTTAAAATGTCACTATGAATGTAACGAGTTATATAATTAGTTGCCAGATTTTTTTGCGATATTAATTATAGCTATCTATATATCTATTTAATTTATTAATTATATCTATTTTTGTTATTTTAATCATATTTTTATATAGAAGAAAATGAAGATAATTATCTTCGTTGTGAGTTAATATATTTAAATACATCTAGCTATACGAACCTGGACACCTCTGGTGAATTCGTTATTGCAATAGATATGGACGGCGGAAAATTCTCTGACTTTGTCGAACTCAAACTTGATCTCGACCGGCTGGTTGCGGCTATCGTTTCTCCAGCCTACCCAGCCCTGGGCGCGATCGTTATCGTAGTACAATTTGAAATTATCAGGTCCTGTTCTGCCATCCGTCAGTTGACCCAGACCACGGCGCAACTCGCCGTCCCAGTGTCCGTCGTAGGTCGCGTCGAAGAATTCCCATCCGTTGCCCCTTTTATCGCCCTGGGGCATCGAGTAGGACACCACGCCGTCTGTGGAAGGAAAAAGTTAAGATACGATGTTGACCCTTTTATCCATGGCGATATACTGTCTTCGATTTGTTTGAGAGCAAGTTACGCGCGAATCTTAATTTATGACTGATAAACAAAGAGAATATATGTATATATATAGTAAGTATAAATTTTATATCGCCAGACAGTGGATGTATATATAATGTGTGTGTGTGTGTGTGTGTGTGTGTTGAGTAGAATTTTTGAATACATTTTTTAACGTTTGATTAAAATGTGTAAATATAAATTAAAATTGCTGTTTTTTAAACGAATTGGAAATTATAAAATTAATCATTTGCTGAATGTAAAAATATATCTAAATTATACTTTTTGCATCTTGTTAGCACGAAGCATTGCAGATATGTAAGAAATCAAGAATTGAGTTTTACTCACATTTCAAACTCATACTTTAGACTTTAGATTATTTCTAACTCATATCTCATATATTTGTTTAAAGTAAACTAGTAAAACAAACTGCTCATACGAACACATTTGAACGATGGTCTAACATGCGCGTTAATGATTTATCGCATTTCCGGCATTGGAAACATCTATTCGACGCCCGTAGCTAATTCGATTCCCGGGTGAAAACGGAATTATACGAGCAAGATTTTGAAAAGCAAATTTGCTCTGGCCGTAGCCAGTATCAGGGTTAATGGACAGTCCGTCGGGTGTACCGGTCCGGGGCAAGTTTCACGAAAATTGGCGAGTGCAAACAGCTTACCGCTCCAGTAACACCCGTAGAGCTCGACCCGCATGCAAACCGTCCGCCTGTGATAGCTGTAGGGCAGAAAACGGATCTTGCTCGCCCACAGAGGCGGCTGCAGCTCGTGCTTGGACTCCAAATACGTGTTCGTGTTACCCTTTATTACCTGAAAGCACAGAAAGCGCCGGTTCAAGTATAGGACAATTTCAGTTTTCGGTCCGGCATGGCGTTTGAGCTTTACCAGACCGCTCGGTGCGAGTCTCATTAGCCCTCTTTCAGCGACGTTACATTAACTTCGGGGGATATTTGGGCACGTGCGCCATTCCTCGTTTTATCCTTCGTTTTTATAGCTTTTTGTACTGCCGTATCGAACGATAGCGATGCCGACGAGACATACGAATAGCTTGAGAATGTAAAACAGCGAATTTTTACAACGTGCATCAATTTTCGAAATAAGATTTTTAAGATAAAAAATCGAGATAATTTTTAATGTATCGTACGTACATTTTTTTTAGAGCTAATAATTGTAACTTTAATTATATGTTATCTTATCCATACGTAAGAGAGAAAAAAGTTTACATTATTGACAATTATCTCGTTATTTATTGCGACCGAATCATTGCCATCGTGTTGCAGATTTCATACGTTAATGAATTTATGAGAGAGAAAACTTATATAGCGTCCTCGCATGTATCAATCAGTCAGCCTGGCAGGTCGGAAAAAGCATCCGACGCGTTACTTTATATCCCGTTTGGAATGTCGCGATTGTCTGACAGTAGTTGTTGACATTTATATCGTCCGGACAATGCCTGCGCTTCAGCAGCGCGAAATACGTCGGGTTCCCTTCCTCCTCCTCCTCCTCCTCCTCCTCCTCCTCATCCTCCTCCTCCTCCCTTCCCCCACTCTCTGGACATGGATATGTCCCGTCATAGAATGGACATTCCGTTCCACGGGATCAGACGGGGGCTAAGGACTAATTTCACTCTACATTCCACCGCGTTAGACACGTTCCGACAGAGGGGGGGGGGGGGAGAGAAGGAGAAAGAGAGATATACATGTGTGTAGATACACAGAGAAGCCAACACGGACCTGCGAATCGACGAAGGGACGAAGGGTTCGCGGCAGGCGTAGGAGGGGGACGGAAAGCGAGAGAGGGTTGAGTTAAACGTCCGCATTCCCTGATCCCCGTCGAGGCGGCGAACGTGTTGCCGTCGTTGACGACGTCTCTCTCTTCTCGAGCGTGCAGGGGCGACGGTGCAATATTGATTCCACGTTGTGGGTTTATGAATAAAATAAGCGGTTTATCCGACGGCGGTGTGTAGGGTGGTGTGTACCGTGTACAGAGGGTGCGGGACGTGCGGGCGGGTGGCACGGTCCCACGGGATCACGCGAAGTGGCGCGTTGCCCATGGTGAGTAGATAGCCAGGTACGCTTATGTACATAGGTATACGTGACGCGAACACATAGCAGGCTAGATGGTACATATTATACGGGGTGTATCGGAAGTTGTGCGCTTTCTCTCCTATAATTACAGGCTCTCCGATGGACTGGAAGATGATGTTTCTTCGGCGCGAGTCTGACGGCAGGATTAATTAACGAGTTATTTAACATTGAAAATTAAATTATATATAAATATATAATAAAAAATTAGAGTTGCAAATTGAATATATTTTAATAAAAATTTAATTCCGAGCTTGAATAAGATATTTAATATTAAAAATTGAAATATTACAAGACGGTAATTCAGTTATTTTCTCGCAAAAAAGAATAGGAAATAGAAAAAGATATATATAACTTTCGATACATCTCACATTGTATAGACACATATAACCGCGTGTTTTCTCTTAAGGAAAGCGTAAATGGCGTGTATCGTTGTCCGCTAAACCTGTATAAGCATGTGCAGCAGCAGTCTCGCAACACATAGTAGCGCGACAAAGCATTTTGTGGCAGGCACGACGCATTCTGCGCACGTCCCGTGGCCTAACATACGTTTTATGCCCTTAGCCACCTTCCACCACTTTTCGGTGTACCCATGCGCTGACCTCGACTACTGTACTACTGTCGACGTGCATGCTACGCTCTTCACGCAGATATCAATAATCTTCTTCGGACCGTTTTTACATAATACCGTTACATACGTTACTCGTCCGCTAACAGCTGATCTCTTTTCATCTCGTTTGCGAATTTTGAGAATTTTGTAATTTACTTCCTATTTTGGTTTCTTATCTCGCGATCGCTATCTCAAAATTGCGCTGCTACAGCTTCGCAAATTTTTGAGAACACTATTCGAGCATATAGCAAAGTTCAATTACCGCTATCAAGACATAAAAGTGTTTCAAAACTTTCCACTGGCAACCCTTATTTCCACCCGCTAGACCCGCGCACGGCCGTATTCTCTTTCCAGAAACAGACACTTCGAAAGTATTCCCTAAGGCGAGCCCTTACCTCCTTACCAACGGATAGCTTACTGCACCCTGGGTGAAGAACCTTCCTCTCCCTCTATCCGGGGGTCGATTCTTCCTCATTTCATGGCAACCAGGGACCCATTTCAACTGCGCGTTATGTTGCTGCCAGTTCTCACAATGGCGTAGCAACAAGATCTTGCATTTCCGATAGTTAACTGCCTATATATTATGTTTACAGAGTAAAATAAATGTCCGTATATACGTATTTGTCTTTACAATAGTTTGGTAACATATCAAAGTTAGCAACGACTGTATGGATAAGAGCGAGTTCAAAATATGAAAGATCGAAGATATTTTTGAGTAAGAGATATACAAGTAAGCATATCTTTAGTGGTAGAATATAAATTAAGAATATTATTTATGCAGAGATACACTGATAAATATTTTTTTACACATATATGCATAGGAACTAGATTTATTAATAAGGAAGAAATTTAATGAAATACTTTATATTATCAAAATATTTCACATGTCTCGGTAACGTTCAAATCGGTAAAATTAACTGACTTGCGTCAAACTTGATTACAATATATGTAATATTAAATACATGTATAATATCCATCATTTTCGATTTATGTCGTATTATTAATTTGCATTAGATCGTTGATTCATGAGAGTAATTACCATTTTCATGAGCTATTAATCATCTAATCATCATATGTAAATCGTCGAATTAAATGCATTTCATTCGGACGTCACTACACAAATATATGTATAAATAAATCATTGTGTATCATATGCATACATATATTATCTAAAGCGTTGTACGTGCGCGCGCGAGATAGGCAGCTATTATTGTTTATTATCTCACTTGCTAGAAAAAGGTTTCGAAGATTAGACGTTTTATCATTGTAAGATACGGCAAGATACTACTTTAGTGCCTTTCTAGCATAATCTCCTGCTTCTTCTATTTCTACTTTTGCGTGTCTGCGTGCTTTCTGCTGCGTGCCCATGAGGGTCAAGTGTTAAGCGACGAGCCATTACAGGTAATATTGACCTGTAATAGTCTTGGATAATGTTCGAGACTCTCTAGCCGCACGGAAAAGATATACACTTAACATTACTTTGTGTTATCGTAAAATTATAGACAATATATAATTCGTAATAATTTGTGCAAATTGGTATAATAACGCGTGTTTCCTTATATAAAAAAATATAATTCTATTATTTTACATATAATAAAAAAAGGATAAATATCCAAAAAAATATCGATATTCGATATATGTTGATAAAACACGTTGCGGAATTGTTGGCAAAATATGTAGGAGAATATGCAGTTAGACGGAACGTAAGATGCTTCTATGTCAAAATTAAGGAATGTTGACGGAACAGAAAATGAAAATAGTGAGTCCCATTTTGCAAACGAATGACAACCGGACGACGTGACCGAGCACGAGATGGGACATCTGTCCGCTCTTACACGTCTATCGCGTTGCTCCGGGGTTGCAAAATTATGCAGCTGGCACTTTCTCGAGACAGGAACGGGGGTGCACGATGGTGGAAAAGGGATGTGCACAATGTAAAAGAGTCAAGAAGATGCAGCGGCTCGATGGAACTTTATCGTGACGGCTTCTTCAAATCGTAATAGCTGCATGCGCAGTTTACGGCGGAAGTGTATCTCGTAAATATGCATCTCCGACGACGTCACGATCGAAATGCATCTCAAGGATGCTAGATGCGGTTATAAAGTTTCTAAATTCAGATGCCATTTAGAGGATGAGTCGCTTTTGCGAGGCTTTATCGCGATTGATATTGAAACGTAAGATTAGCCCCATTTTTCGTATTTTTAAATATACTCGTAAATATACTTTATTGTAAATATACTTTAGAGCGATCTAAAAATGACGAGGTATAATTCGGATGATGATGATTTGGAATATTTAAATTCAATTTCATCAACTATTTTCGCAAAAGACCTTCTTCATTTATTCGAAATTTATTAAATCTTTAATCCTTGTGCTCGTTATTAATAACATCTTCCTCTCTCTTTCTCTCCTCTTTCTCTTTCTCATCCTCTTTGTGTCCAATCTGAATAAATTTTAAGTTTTCTTTCATACCTTTTAATTATTTTTTAAATACTTTTCTCACGGCCCGCTCTATATAACTTTTTACATCAACTTCGCAAATGTTCGCTTTTGTTCTGTTATGGTTTTGGAAGACGGAAAGAGGTTGGCGAAAAAATTTGGTGAGCCAAGCGAACCGTGATCTTCTTTCTCGTACGCGATTTTGAAGTGTTCATAACTTATGCCCGTGTTCGTTTTTTGCCTGTCGAAGCGTCGCATAAAACGAATTTATTGCGTTGGCGTATGCATGTCGTGACGGTGGCTGTGCCGACGCGAATATTTTCATGCACTTCTCTTGAATGACGCTATTGGAATTTCGCTCGTCGATGGGCCGATATTTTTAGGTCGTCCTCTATCTATTACCGATTATGGTTCTACTATTCCGCTTCCATCGGCCTTTTATCCACAGAAAATATTCGTTTGATCAAAAACGCGTGTTGCTTGAAGGTAACTCAATTCGGTTTCTTTAAACAGGGACACAAATTTTTCGTCCGGATATTGGAAAGACATTCTCTTGCATTTTCTCTATATTTTTTGTTTATAAATTTTCTATCTCGTATTGTAGAAAATTTACTTTTATAAGAAACAATACAAGAGATCCATAAATTAATTTTGCGAAAATTATATAAAACTATATAAGCCTTTTAATTATTTTTTATTCACACGATATTCTTATAAGAAATACTCTCCACTTTCTACTATTTACTACTTCTTATAAGGAATACTCCAAATTTTATCTTCCATCAAGAATCTAATCAAAATATGAGGATATTTCAGATAAATCATTAGAGCCACTTTATTTTTGACTGTGATAGCATTTTTTTATCGCGAAATGTCCTGCCATACTGTTCTCGGAAAATCCGCGTCGATCTTTATCTATTATTACATCTGTTGATCTCGATATGCAATAAAAGCGTAACGTTAATGCGCGCCGTTATCGCGATGCGAGTTATTACGCGATATCGCGTTCGCGGGACATATCGCAGTCGTTGTTGATCCGGCGCGTAGGCGTATCTCGTACCGACACGACTGGGGCTATCGCTCTCGCACAGGTTACACTTACAATTGCAATTATACACACCGCGAAGCGTCGGGCACGCACGCGCGTGTCGTGACGTCGGTGAATTATCCGGACGCGTTTCGCTAATGTCCCCGGCTTCCTGTGCGTGCAACATTACAACCGACATCATAGTGACGGCAATATCGCACCGCGTTGCTTCCTTTATTTTTTTCCCCGTCCTCCACCCCGCCCTTGCTGTCGCGCGACTACCTGGAAACAGTGTGTGATTTAGGCGGAACCGGCATCGTCCGGGAATCAACGCGAGCAAGAGTCGCTTGCGTGTCCGCTCGCTCCGCACGCACGCATTCGTCTCCTCACGCACCCCATTTGCGCACTTATCCCCCGACAATTATCGGATTTCCGCACGAAATTCTCCTGCTCGAACCCACGCGAGGACGAAAGCCGACGGAGTCCGCCTCGGAAGGGATAACGATGGATCAAGAAGCTAAGTCTGTCATCTGTTCACGAGCATTTCCATAATTATCACTTTTGCAAAAGTTATTCCAAAGTTGCTTTTTAATCATATAGATTTTATGATTTTATGATTGAAGCATGCTTGGGGAAAATAAAATATTTATCATACGATTATAGGATGATAATATATTATTAAATCGTTGAATTTTCTGCAAATCGGATTTCTAAACTCGTTGAGTTTTAAAACTGTATATATTGAGATCTTTGAAAATTTTAATGTTTATAGTTAATAATGGGATGGTATGGCATTTCGTAATATTATAGCAAATTGAATAAAATTTTGTATATATTGTTGCGGGAATCGATAATATCCGCTTCATCGATAACCAACTAGAAAAAGCGTTATTCGTGTTGGTGGTACTCGCGTTTACTGCATGAACTTCCGTGATTAAGTGTCATTTTAAAATGTAACGCATAGAACACTCCGCGTTGTTAAAATCTGTGGAAAAAGAGGGTGACATGTCAGTTGCCGCGGGTCATTGTACTCTGCCGAGAACCGTGATTAAGAGCCATTTCAAAACTGATGGCAAATACCGATATGTCGCTTCTTTGAATGTTAAATGGGACCCCGCTCTGATTAACCGTACCTTTTACGCGAGTGTTGTTTCGAAGATTTTAATCATTTTATATGGAAGAGAAATTGTACAAATATAGAACGATATGATACGCGTCGCTCATATACTTTTTGTCCGTAATATTGTATTTTATTTTTACTCCAATCGAGAAACGTAATACACGTCGACATTTTCAGTTAATTCCGCGAATATAGTTTTTTATATCCATGCCAAAGTGATTTGTGTCGTCGGCATCTCGAATATGCTTTCAACTTCTGACACCTATTAAAAGTAATACGTCTCTCCTTAACTGCTTGCGTCGCACTAAACAAGATAACAAGCTAAAAGGTAGAAAAAGGTTCGGAAGCGGACTGCGAAGCACAGTGACGCTCATTAAAAACTATGGCTGCGGCGGAAGAAGTAAATGGGACATTTTCGATGTTCCGGCGTAAGCACCCTTCGCGAGTTTGTTTATATCTCTTAAGTGTAGTACATACCTACAATTACCGTCGACGCGTTCTTGATAAATACATCATTAAAATTTTTATCAACATGAATGAGTGTGTGGTCGATTATTTCCAAGCAATTTCCCGATAGTCGACAAGCAAATAGTCCATGCTTTCTATTTCTCGTCCAAGACAAGAGACAAGATATAATATTCGTGGACATGTGTTTAACAACGTGAACACGGTCAATTTGTAGATGTTCTTTCAGTTTCTAGCGTATGTCCAACGATACACAGCATGTGGTCCACAGGGAATAAAAGATATTCATATATTGTCTTCTTTGTAATGGACAATGTCCTCTGCTTTTATCTTCTTCTATAGCGTCGTCTTTTAAAAGATCCTTATTTTATTGTGACTGAGAATAACTACTTTTTTTTATAGCCATGTTTTCTTGGCAAAAAAATATATAAGTTGCGCAAATATTTTTTTAGTTATATATTTTTACTTAAACACAACAGATGTTTCGAACTGAGCAGTTTGGAAAATGTGAAAACGCTGTAATATACAATTCGTATACAGAATACACTTCATCTGTTTGCAATCAGAATCCACAAACTGTTGTTGGATAATGTTTGTTAACGATGTTTGCAGCTCAAAGGATGGACTTTGATGTGCTGATTAAAAGTACACCAATAGCATATATAGAAACATGAAAGTGTGTAATTAGTACTAAAAAAGAGATTAATGTTTTCAAGAGAAAATTCAGCGGCGGTGTATTCGGGATAATATGCAAGTTTGGAAAATTAATTACGGATGTTGTGGGGAAATTAAGATAAGGCATTATTTAGGAAATATGAAGGAGCTTCCATATATAAAACAATTATCTTATTAAAGATAATTATCTTATTAAAAAATTGCATACTTTTTCATACACAAGAAACGATTTATAATTTTGAAACATATATCTTATTCTTATTTCTCTTTGTTATTAAATCACATCGTGCTGCAATAATTTTAGCCATAATTACTTTTTTTCTATAATTACTCGTTTTTCTCACATATTAACAACCCGTATAATAATATATTAAAGCGGTTATTGTGTATTTGAGATCACTTATTTCAAACTTTGTTGACAATAAAAAATACATGCGCGCAATTATATTAATGAACTTTATAAAATAAATTATTTTTCAAGTATATATCGATTTTTCTATATAAAATAGAGTTCTATTATTCTCAAACTTTCTCTTGAATCGTTCTGTTTAATCGCATTAATCATGATATTTCGATGATATAGGGAAAATGTACATCATATATTCGTTAAAAAAACTGAGAAATTGAGTGAGAAAAAAAAAATATCATCATTTCGAGAAAACTTCTCTACTTCTCGCGGAACGTATCATTTCCTGCAGGCTGCGAACTGCGCAAGCTGCACTTGGGCAAATTTACTACGCCGGAGATTCCAAGAAAATCTATTTAATCTCGCGTCCGTCGATGGAGCACGGTCGATGGAAGCATGCCGTGCCGCGTAGACTAATGAGAAGTGGGGTCGGTTTTTGACGTGGGGTATTTATTATTGAGACGAGCGTTGCAGCCGCGCGGTGGAAGGAGTTAGAAGGTGTTTCTCTCTTTCTTCGCGCGATAGTGCGCGCGCGAGAGGGGATGAAAGATGGAAAAGAGAGAGAGAGAGAAGGAGAGAAGAGAAAGAGGGAGCGAGAGAAAAATCGCGCCTCGAGCTTTAATTACCTCTGACGGCCTTTTGAAGCTGTAGTGCCTGCGTCTTTCATCCCCTTTTTTCGTCACAATTATTATTAGTATTCTTTCTTTCTATTCGCGTCATTTCACCTCGGTGTGCGTGCGATGCACCTCGCACGCGCACACAACTGCGTACATCGGAAAAAAGATTAGGACTCCTCTTTTGTTCTCGAAACTGTTAAGGACCTCATGGTTTCTTATCGCCAAGCTTAGCGCACGAATCTTCGTTTTTCTTCTCTCGTCCGGGTATCTATGTGAAACTCGCTGGAAAAATTTCCCGCAGCGTGGTACGCGGGAAAGAGAATATTTGCTGTCTCAGGTATATTTGCTGCGGAAGCAAAAATTTCGCTTCCTTCTGCAAGCGTCTGCCAAGTTAATCTCATTTCGTCGTACAATAATTAGTCGAATTTCTCTGCATAACCACTTTACGTTTATCTTCAAAGAAAAAATATTTCTTTCCAATTTTATTAAAAGAGATTAAAAAAATTATTAATAAATATCTCTCTGCTGATATATTGTATACATACAATATTTTAAATCAGAGCAACATGGAATATTTTTTATGCATAAATTATCAATGTGTCTTTTTGTTATAGCAATTGTCAGATTGCAACAATATTTCACTTACAACAAAATTGATAAAAACATTTGAATCTTTTAGTATATGAATATAACGGTTTAATTCTATTATCCTTTTTCGGTTATTTTTTTACGATGGGGTAAATCTCAAATCAATTATTAATCGCGTTAATAGATTTCGTTTATAATCAGAAAACTGTATCAAGATTAATAATCGAATTATGTTTAACGATAAAGCGATGAATAATCATGAGATAGAAGGGATTATACAACGTTTGCATGAAATTACGCGGTTGAGCACCGATGACGATAGACATCATCTTCAGTATGTGCAACGGAGAGGCAGAATCCTCCGGTGCATTAGCGCCGACGCAAGCTGGCTATCAATATTAACAAGATAGTAATCGGACGCCAGATATAGAGATACGTTCGATCGATAACGAATAGCTGGTCTCTCGAAAAAGACAAATCTATACGGTACTGAAATGTTCGATCAGCGTCATCGTCGTTTTTCCCCCCGATTGCTAACCGCGTCGCGGAATTTTACACACGAGCAACTCCTTACGTGTGAATGCGTTCCAAAAGGATTACATACGCCAGGTTGATAATAAGGCAATGAATAGTGATGAGCCGGGATATGTCACACGCTCGAGGAACTGTATCTCGGGGTGGAATTTTAGATCACGTCATGTTAGCACCTGTTCAATTGCACGCCATTAATCATGCGTTTAAGTCAATATTTTTGATCGTTTTTCTGTTGTTCGCATATTTTCGAGATAATCATATTAATATGCGTAGCAAAAAATACTAATTTTTTGTTTGATGAAAATGATATTAAGAAAACTGCAAAAAAGTTCTTTTTTCCTGTTGATTAAAAAATTAGTTATTAATTGTTATAATTGAACGCGCACACCAGAGGGTAAATCAGTCCGTTAATTAAAATTAAATAATCATGAAAATTTCGACCGAATTGTTGACCAAACATATTTCCAGGAGGGTTGCTTTCGAGGCAGAAAACCGAGCGGGATAATCATAAAGTACTGAATAATCATGAAGTTAATCGCGCGACACGCGAGGTGCCTTCTCGACGACGAGAAGGGGGACACGACGAAGTCACGCGGTCCCCCGGCGCATTAGCGCCGGCGCGGATGGTCCATCAATATTAATAAGATCGTAACCGGACAGGCGGGCGTATAGAGACGGCTGATCGGATGGCCAATTTACCTAGCGGTTAGGCGAGATTTTTCGTCTCGCCTTTCAGGACGTGTATCGCCTCTTCTTAGCGCCGTAAAAGCGAGACCAGGGATCATCGGTGCATTAATGAGTGGGGAGCATGTTGCGCCGCTACGGAATCGCGCCCGAGGGGACGCGCCGGTGAACGAGGCTTAAAGTGTCGTAATAGCGACGGCGACGTGGTCCATAAACATTGGCTCGACGATGATGGTAGACGACATTAAGTTCACCGGGAACGTGTCCCGTCGCCGTTGGCGATGCTCGCGGTGCGCGGCTCCCTCAAAGGTAAACGATATCGGGGCCTCATTTGATGTTTGCAGTCGCCATCATGTGGACAGAATCTATTCCGAGCGAGTCCCCGGCTGATCGTTTGAACACGAGTATATATGGGGTGTTTTTTTTTTTTTTTAAACGTTACCTATAGATCGCTTCTTCCGAAAGCGCGTTTATCTATTTGACTATTTAACTAAATGTAAAGCGTTTACGAGTCGGGAGGAAAATACTTTCGTCATAAAGCATTATTTCGCAGCGAGATATAAATCGTTTCTGTTCAAAGAGCTTTGCCGGATCACGGAGAACTGTAGTTAAGCTTGAGGGGTCTTTATATTTGCGAGAGGTTCAATCTGGAAAATGCCCTAAGCGCGGTTAGTAAGCGCATCGATCGCGGTTCGTTGGTACAGATATGAACGGAATATACTGCCGCTAATGCATACTACACGTAATGCAGGGTATCCTAACTTTACGGCGTCCATCACAAACTCGTTCCGCTCACCGCAGCTGCTCCCGCTAATACTTCAACACAGGTTTCGCCGTTAGTTGTCGAGAGACTCGCGCAACGGATTTGCCCTCGCGAGCAGACAAGCCGAAGGCTTGAGGCGTAGTATCTACCGGTAGTGTACAGGCCGGGTTTCGACAAAGTGGCGCGCACCGACGTTACGAAATTAGCCCACGGATTCGCGATAAGCGGCTTACATTTCGAACAAGGATAATCCCGCAATCGATTCTCGATCGTCAGCCGAACACTTTGAAGTCGCGCTCGCTCCGCGCAGCCACGTTGCCCTAAAGCTTCTGCCTTGGAACGGAACGCGCTGCCCTGTCCGGATATACCGGAATAACGATCTCGACACCTTAGTCGGAGGAGCGATTATTTCGGGTCAATGCCCAGTAGCTCGAGACCGGGCCTATTTCGACCGTTGCCCTGAAACTGGCAGCTGCTGCAATTGGCACCGATAAACGCGCGAATCCGCGCCGGCATCGCAACATAAAGCACGATAGCGGCGAGCGTTTTTATCAAAATGGACCGCGTGCATCGATCTGTGACGTTTTGTCAATTTTCAAGAACCTCGTTGCTTTTTCGTATCGCTTTTCAATTTCTCGTATTCGATATAAAAATATGAGAAGTCGAAGAAAAATTTTTGGATTGATAGGATCCTTATTCTCTTCTATAAATATCTCTCGTATATATATGTTGCAAATTATTGTTAATAAAAATTGCAGAATATGTGCGCGAAAGATACATAATTAAACGATATATATATATAAATTTAAAATGTGCACATATACAAAGCACACATTTATGATTAAGGCAAAAGAACTATTAGTATAATTTCTCTATTTTAACAATTTATTATTGGATTAAACATGGTAATGGATTTAATAAGGTAATAAGCAGGTAATAGAGAATCCAATCAGTCGGACTTAACAACTCGGTTCGGAAAATGCCGAACAACTTCGCGGCAGCGTTCTAACTACGGACCGGTAATCTAGCGCTACGATAGAGAATCTTTAATTAAGTTAAGGCGCTCACCTCCTCTCCTTTGATGTCTCTATATCGAACCCATTTACCCAGTCGCGGCCTCCAGTATTCTAGCAGATATGCCTCTGCGAATTCAACACCCACGCCGTTCCCGAAACGGCCTTGGGTAGCGGTGGCCGTGATCAAGTGGATCGAATGAAGGTCGATCTCCAGCCATTCTCGAGCTTCGTTGGTGATTTGGTCCTTAGGACACCAGGCGCCACCAAGGGTCTCCGATTTCAATCTATAACATCAATAGTCGAGTATTGAATTCACTTTTAATTAATTTTCTTTAATAATTCCAAAAAGAATTTTTTTTTAAATGTATATATGTATAAATCTCCTGCGTAAATGCTGTTTATTATTTTTTATAACTCCCACGTGTCTTTATTTAAAATTCAGAAGTTGTAAAAAAGTTTGATTAAACTTTTAAATTTAACACAGTTTAGCCGCTATTTACGCTGAGACGTTTAAAATTATACAAACGATTCGTATTCTTAGCAATATGCTTCCCGTCCGATCATCGATTTAAAATGCCATCAAATTCCGAGCAGCCGTGTACGTTTTCGGTTCGGTCCGCTCATAAAAGTAACGATCTAATTAGATGTGAAAGTATCGCGTTAGTTCCTCGCCAGCACCGTTCATCTTGCGCTATCTGAAGATCAACCGACGCGCGGTCGACCATTGAAGTCCTCGCACCGAATTCCGATATTATCGCATTTACGTGCGCGAGAACTCGGAGATTTCGTGCTCTCTCTTTCTCTCTCTCTCTTTCGAACGTTATTTCGCTGACGCCATACGGGTTGCGCACACAACGTGAATCCGAATTGCATTTTAACGAAGCTTGAAAGATTTGGAATTAGAATAAAAGGATATTTCGAATTCTTTGTGCCCTCTTTTCTCGGGAGAAAACGCGCGTTCTTGTAACAATTCGACAATGTTTGTAGAAAACTATACATAAAGATTACGGAAAAATGATATAAAATAATATAAATTACCGTGTCATAAATATTATATCATTAATATTATCAAACTATTACGAAACCCAAGATTTAAAGGATATATTATTCGTTAGTAAGAGCTAGGAGAACACGAGAAAGAGAAGTGATGAATAGTCGCAAATGCAAACGAAAAGAGTAGGCTTTTCGATTCGCCGCTCGTTCTCTCGAAATTACCGAAAATCCGGAAGCTTATCGAGATTTCCAAAGTCCGGCCCGATAGTCGCAGAATTTACATATAGGCGGGAAATCGTAGATTCGCGAGTGACCACGTGTCATCTCACGCGGGTGATACGGGTCGGCGGTGGATACGCGGCCATTTATACGTTCACAAGCTGTGCTTCGGTTTTAATCTTCGAAGGGTCGAAAGCAAGGCAAGGAGAGCTCTGTGCCGGGGCCAGCATGAATAAAACATGAAGCGCGAAGCGCCTTCCCTAATTGCGTGGACCGTTTAAATGCTCGACTAAGAATGGTGCTCCTTTTCGACGTTATACGTCGAGAATACGTATAGTTATATACAGGTAGGTGTATTCTTCTCAAATTGCAGATTAGGAATCGCTGTGCAGTAACAATCTCGCAGACTCGACGTAAATAGCGCGCTTCCAACGTATTTCAACGTGCGAGAAAGACAACAATTCGCGACATTACGTCAATGAAAAGACGATCCTGTTTATACACGAGAGCCCTTTTTTACTGCTATTTAAATGAGATAGAAATTATAATGAAACGTGTATGCGCGCGAGATGATTATAATAATCTTTCTCGATAATGAGGAATATAAATAGAGCTGTTTACGATGCTCGCAAGGTTTACGTCGCGGCTGATGCACAAGGTGTTAATAATCATGCCTTGCGTTCGTCACTAACCGAGCATGATAACGCGACTGCCTGCTTGTCGTTATAATAGCTATGGCTGCTTTCGCCAGATTTACAACCTGCGTAATGGAAGCGCACCTCTTTATCGTTAACAACCGGCTCGTACCGGCTGATTAGCTGAAGGTGGAGCAATGTCAAATCGCAACTTCTACGAAGCTGTCTATCCTTTTGAGAAAATAAGGCTACATAAATGTCAATGTATTTCAATATATAAATTTTTAACAAGCTCGTATACAGAAACTTTAACAGAGTCCTTAACAATACAGCAAGCAAATATAATTTTCTATAAAAATTTTAATAGGCATTAACTTTGAACGATCTAAAAGAGTTATAGTTATAATAGATGCGAATTTTCAGGAAAAATTTTGTTTATGCTTGTAACGGATGTTTTCGATAAATATGTAAAGGGAAAATATTTTTCGTGAATTTCTAATATGCGTGTGGATATTGGTCGATATTATTTATATAAAAATCTACTGGTGAATTTTAATTTTCATTCTAGTACCATATCGATGATATTAGCGATCCAAACGGATTGAGATTGAACAGCGCGAGTTTAACGGGAACGAACGTTTAAAACGAAAATGTATTCAACGATGTTGAATATAATATTATACGATGTTACTTGATAATGATGCATATCATTAAGGAAAATAAACAAATGAGTTTGCATTATAAAATAATTATATACTGCTATTATATCGCTGTATTTTATACAGAAATGGATAATTTTTCACAACATGTTGATGCATTATAATTATAGAGAAGCATTATAAGAAATATCATAATGCAAGAATTTATTTCAAAATAAATATGTTAACCTTTCGGCAAGAATATGATTTTTTAATAAAAACTCCATGCCAAATTACAAAGTTTCGCTATTTAAACTAAATGTAATAAATGTAAATGTATGCAAACGCGAATTTGCTTCTACGAAAACACAATATCTCACTTCGCGCGTTATTTCTTTTATATCGTCAAAAATCCGCGGTGGTGTTCAAAATACCGGCGCTCTCTCGCAAGTAGTTCTATTTATAATAACTTTCCGAGAGTGGTCGCGAGGCAAGAGGAAGAATCGAGGTGTGTGGTCCCCGTGCGTTCCCCAAAAAAAGACGATCCGGTATAATCGTTCCCTCGACGGTGGGACACGACGCCGAACCACCGAAGATTCCATGTCGTCCGCACCGCACGACTGACACGGACGGACGGCATTAAATCGAGCGAGGCGAGAGAAGGGCGGCGTGGCAAACTTAAATTTTCCATCGCGTCAACCGCCTCGCGACCGATTCTCCGCATTCGCCGGAATTAACGGGCACGTGACAGCGGGACTGCTCTCTATTCGCGCGCGTTAACGCGCCGTCTGCATTATGCAAACCATCGAGATCGGGAAGATTGACGGACATCTCGTCGCGCCGGCGGCGAGTGGCGGAGCACGACGATCGATTGAAAAAGATGGAAAATGATTCGCGCGCAATTTCGTACGACAATAGCACCCGTCCCGTCAACCGCGGTCAGAATTTAATTTCGATGTGAAAAAAAAGGACTCGCCGTTATTACCGTTTCGACGACGACGTTGTCGGTCACGGGAAAATTGAATCTGTCACGCAGCGGAATTTTTATCGCGCGTTATCGTTACGGATTGAATGATCGTCACGAAGAAACGCGAGGAGTTATTTTTCAACTTAATGCACATGGCACGACAATAATGATCTTCGACATATAGTCGACTATGAAGGGATTCTTCATGTTACGTACTGGCTAATTACATTAAAATATTTTAATTAGATATTTCGCGTACTCTCAGAACAATTTTATCTGTGTAATTAAGTATTCAGGTCGAGAGAGAATATCGGTTCGTTGACCGGGGACGAATCCGCCGAACGAAATTATTCCTTAGACGTATGCTACTTTGCATTCATCTCTTAATCATATTTTCTCGATTTCTGCTCGTTAAATTCGTCTCAAAAATTCTGCTTTTATAAGGCGATAATTTCGAGTATTATTCGCGAATATTTACCCGCAAAGTTTTCGAGCTAGTTCTCCACGGACGCGAATAAATAGCGAAATGCTCCTGTCGTCGAGGTACACTCAATCTCTTTTGTTGATAATATCTATATATACGAGTATATATATATTCGAGTTAAATCGAATTAATCGCGATGCGACAATAAACCCGACGACTGCCGTATTTTCGCCAGCCGATGTAAGATGAGCGAGTCATACCTCTCGCGCAAAAAATGTTATCAAAAAGATGGTCCCAGCAATTTGCCAATCGAATCTTTACTAATACTTGCTGTTCGTCTCCGCCGCTATTTCCACAGGTTGTAAAATACATTCTATAGTGTGAATATTGCAGGATTAAATATCACTAAGCCGGATCTATTTGAAATCAGATTCAATTATTCCCTTCATGAAAAAATATTTTAGCTATCTTTATATTTTTATCAAATATAATAAAAAAGAATGTTCTGTGTAATATACACATTTAGAATATTAATTTAAATAGATTAGAAGTAAAAAAAAATATATATATCAATATTTTTGCCTTTGTCAATATTTTTAGATATTAATTTGTCTATTACAACTGTATTACACTTGTGTAATAAAATAATTAACTGTTTTCAATTAAAATTGTTTCAAGTGTATATTGGTTACGCACGTTTTGAAGAGGAAATAAATATCAGACACATCATTTCACTGGTACATTCGTGAAACATCAGCTAGATCCGAGGCTATTTTTGGAGAGCTCTTTGTCTGCGATGCTCCAGGCGTCTCTATTCCAATCATTCTCTGAAGTTTCAACTCGATGTTGAGAAGGAGTAAGATCGAAAATGGAATCCACTTTGGTATCGCTTGACGCGCAAAAGTCGGCCGCGACTATAAACGGCGCGCCTGCCTCTTTTATAACCACCGTCTTATCTCTGTGCTTTTCTAAATTATAGTGTATCAAGTAATGACTCTCTCTCTAAGTAAGAGCTATTACGCGAGCCTGTAAAAATTCGCTAACTCGACGCCGGCGCATTCTTTCCGAAGTAAATATCTTGTATCGTGCAGTTTCCTGCCGTTCCTCTATTTAGGAAAATGGTTCGTATCATGTTTCCAGCTGTTTGAGTGTATGCGGTGAAAGCACATATATGGAAACAACCATCGATTACCGTTCAAAGGTTTAGTAATATTAACAGTACACATTTACAACGCGAATAATAACAATTAAATATTCCGTTCTCCTGTTGAAAATAAATTTGCGAGCTTAATGATATGCATCGATGTAATTAGCACGTATAATCAAAGTTTGTCCGGCGGATAAATTAAAACGCGTACTACATTTTCGTTCCAAACACAAAAAATTACGCGGCGAAAGTCGTCTCGTGATTATTTCTCAACCCAACGTCCAATTTCTCCGAGCACTGCTATCTCGCTCGTTCTATGTTCCTCTCTCTACTTGGCGTCTTAATTGCACCCATTCTAGAAATGCCGTTGAACGGAAATGCGAAGAAAAGGAATGGCGGAAACGTGCGAAAGAACTTGCAGCTGCGCAATTCGTGAAAGGAGCGTGTGCGGTAGAAAATGCAATGTTGCTTTTTCGCGCCGATTGTACGTCAAAAATTTTTCATTCGATAATTGGAAAAGACGCGCTCCATTAGCTTCCGCGAAATACGCGTTCCGCGAAAACTATTTATTCTTCCATTCACGGATGATTTATCGCAGCTAACGGTGGTGTAAATCAGATTTTCAATTTCGATTGAAATCAACAAAGCCGTGTATTCGAGGAAAACGAATCTTTCTTCCATATGTCAGAAACTTTTTGTTCTCTCTCGCGAAAGAGATTTTTTTGGGAGCGTCAAAATGATCATCGCACGATAAATTGCGCGAGTGAAATTTGTCCTCTAACATATTTCCACGCAAGAGCTCCGCGTCAACCTTAATGCAATATTCAAATTATAAACAACTTGTGTATTTTATATTCCGAGTGTTTTCATTCCGAGAGATTTTTCTCGTGTAACCGACGCGCATCTCCAAACGCGTTGTTTTAATTCACGACAGCGGACGTTTTCAGTACAACGAGAGTCCGTGAAAGCTCGTGAAACACTCGGCTTCACATTTTCTATTTTTTTTTTTTCCCCTCCTCTATCTTTTTCCCCGAGCGCACGCCCTCGACGCCCGGTGGTGAGCGAGAAAGAAAAATGCGCCGTAACCGTGGTAATTCGTATCGGGGGCAAAATGTTCGTCGGCCTATCATCTCGCAAAATTCCGAAGAAAATGGCGGGGCAATTCCCTCTCTTCCCTTTCTTCTTTTTTTTTTTTTTTTTTTTTTTTACAACACAAAAAAAAGCAAAGAAGAGAGAAAGAACGAGCAGTTGTAAACGTCCGCGGCACCTCGCGCGCCCGAGGCCGGCCTGTATTAAATTAGATGGTGACGTGCACGGCCGGAGGAGAATCCCGGGTGTGGGGGCGCAACGGAGCTCATCAAGACTCGGAGGCCCATTCAGCCGGTCATTGTCTGCGGTAATGGAATGTATTAATATCGGAGAGCCCGCGGGGCCGTCGACTAACGGCTCCATGTATATACCACGACCTGGTGGTGCCTCGCGCGCGCACCCGGTTCGGTTCTCTACAACCGCGGCCTGCCGGACTGGGATACGCGTCCCGTGGGATGGAATATTCGTATAAAGCCGCCGCTGTGCACTGCAAACCGCCGGCGAATACCGGGGCCCCACGCATTAATATCTAAACGCGAGAGGGAGAGACGAACGAGAAAGCGAGGGAGAGAGGAAGAACGGGGGTTTAGAAGCTAGTTTGGAGCACGTACGCCCTGCCAGTTGCATCTCGTATTCATGCGTTGTACCGGCGGCTACCAGAGGCGTTACACGACCAACCCTTTTACCACTGTAGCCAGGTGTAATACTCTTTTTAGAATAGATATGATACGTCAAAGGTCCTTTTGTGATAATTGCATTAGAGGACGAGAGTCTCCTGCGAGGCATGTCTGTTGAAGGCGATCCCTGTTTTGCGCTACAGCTATTTTGCGAATGTTTGCGAGCTGTGGAAGGGGTGTACGAATGAGGCGAAACAGCGAGACAAAATGTAGAGGCGAAATGTAGGTGGAAATTAATTTCGAATGAAATTAATTCTACCGTCGTACTTAATCGTATATTAACTCGGTATAAAGCAAAAAGTTACGTTAAACGTGTATTTGTAATAAAGCTCGTACTAAAATATTAATTTGTTCGGAAATGTAGAACGAGGGTTTTTAAGTTTTCGGCAGCTATCACACAGTGTTGTCGTTGTTATAAATAATTGCGAGCGTAAACAGCACGCGACGCGTATCCAATAATGACGTAGAAATTATTAACGCAAAACAGAACGCAACGGCCGGCAAATCCCCGATCGACCATAAATTCGCGTCGAATAATTTTCGTCAGCCGCGCGATTAAAAATAAATTTGTTTTTAAATCGAAGAAAACAAACCGGCGTTCACCAGGGGTGGGGGAGAAAATCGACGATCGGTTTAACAGCTCTATAAATATTCATTTCGCGCGAGCAAGTGCCAAACGAGAAACGATAGCTATCCGAAAGGTACGCGGATTACTTAATTATACGTTGTTGCTGCGAGAATTTATATTCCCGCAGGGATAGGCGTTAATTTATATAATTAGATTTCATAAGCTTTCTCTTTCTCTCGCGCGGCCACCGTCGTCGGTGTTGTAACTTTTTCGTTTCACGGCGCGACGATAAGAGACGTCGACTAATCTCCGTTAGTTGTTGGTGTCTTCGCGCATATAAGCGAGCGTTAAAGCTACGCCCGTTAGATCAGAAATAATTACGTTCGCGGCCGCGTTGCTCTCTTTGTTCGCGCGTAATAACGTCTTTCGCCATAGACTTATAAACCTGATATTCCGGATTTTATGTATTAACGAGCACAACCGGGCGTTTCGCGAGAGCTTTTGATATTCATGCGCGCGCGTAGAGGCGTTACAATTAGCCCTTCCACGAAACGATATATTTACCTTGTCAACACAAAAAATCACCGCTTTGCTTTTAAAACGGAGGTTAAAACCAAGAGCGGAGAAAGCGATGCTCAAATTTATTACTTTGTAATAATAAAAACGACAGGAGAAAAGTAAAATTCTTTATCGTCTTTATGAATACATATTGCATTTCGAGTCTGATTTACGCGTGCAAAAGACGCGTACAGGATTTTTTTTCTTTGTACGCATCTCTACGCAGATCCTATGATATCGGACGCGTTATAGCAGCCAGATCGCGGGTGCATCGAGCGCAACAGAAGGCGCCGGTAGAGATACGAATGATCGATGGCGGCCAGGCAGGCTATCCCCGAATGAAAAACTGTCGCTTACCGTGCCAGGTGGGGACCGACGTTTCCGGTGTCGAAGCTGGAACTGGCGTTGATATCCGCGTCCGGGATCGCCCCGGACTCCATGCCGAGCGGCGCGATGCACTGGGCTGCAACAAACAAACGCGGCGTCGTCGAGGTTAGCCAGTTTTGAATTTATATGCGCCTCCTGTAGATCCACGAGCATCGGCGTGCATCACGGCCGGATCATAAACGGCTAAATAACCAGCTAACCGAGATGGATCTGCGCGATAGAGCCGGTTTACGTTCGCGTGTACAGTCGTCCGTGTCGTGCGGGTGGAAGTTACGGTTTGGGGAGACGGAGGGGGGAGGGGGAGGGGGGAGACAGTGGGTCGCCTCAATGTTTCCATATCTCCTGGACCGATCTAATTGTTTCATAGATGAACACAGCTGCCTTGCGAGGGTCGACTATACCACCGACTGCCGGTTGTACGGGATATCTTCCCGCGAGATAGCTCCGCGAAATATTTATTACGTCGTTGCGTATATTAACGTCGATCGTGCGTATTGCTCCGTGTTCTCGCGGACGACGAGGGAAAAATAACGTCGATAACGTGGTGGAGCAGTGAAAAGCGTTGCGGCGAATAAGAGCGGGACAACGTACGCGCGACTTTTTTTTTTTACGCCAGTCGTAATAAATTGACGGCAGTTTTTAGGTGAGATCGTCGTCCGCGCGCGTTTGATTTTACAGGCTCTTGCGGCTGCTCATTAATGAAGGTCATAAAGCGCTTTTTATCTTCCCGAAGAGATTTAATATCCGAAAAGAATACCTCCCCGCGCGGGCGCGATCGGTTAATGCCCCCCTCCTTCCGCGTATCTACTTCGACCAGCACCAAACGCCCAATGACAGGGTTAAGGGCCATCGAAGAAACGATACCGTCTACTTTGCATACATTATTCCGGTCTCTCCGGCTCGCGCATTTTCGAGAGGCGTTCCCGCGATCCGTCCGCATGTGCAATAAAGTTCGAACAAAGTATGACGTATGTGTTCGCATTCATATCGTCCGCGTCACGGCGGTATCATTAGGGACGATAGAAAATACATTTCGCGTTTTTTCTTTTCTTTTCTTTTTTTTTTTTTTTTTTTTTAAGTCCCCTTTAACCCTCCGACAACCGATGAAGTCACGGTCGTCCGATTAATATTGCATTCGATGCTTTTCCAGAGACGAGAAGGAGCCGCTGAAGGAGGAGAAGAAGATAACGCCGATCATCGACTCCGGACTGCGCCGGGAGACCTCAATCACCTTCGACGGCAAGAGGTCCATCTCCAAGACCGGCTTCGTCGGCAAAGACTCGGCCGTCTAGATATTCTTCCGGCGTACTAGATTGTTTTTTTTCAAGTCGCCATTAACCGCCCACGCGTTATCGGCCCTTTGTCTCGGAAACACAGAGCATGTCCGTTCACTCTAACGGACCGGATGCTCCGTCGCGCGTATTGTGTCAAAGCTGGTAAATTCACAGACGATACGTATGTACGGTACACACGTCGAGGCCTCGTAATTCGACAAAGGAGCGCATATCGAAGCGTAACTAATTCGGGCACGACGAGACCCGGTCGGTCGGGGGAGCCGTAAACGCCCGGAGCTTGAGTCCCATGTGCATGATGCAGCGCGGCATCGATTACGGTTTACACGCCAAGTAATGATACCATTACGCGGCACGGAAACTGTTAAAATTTCAAGTAGCTTTGGGCGGGTCCGACGACGTATGTACGTACGTACAGAACGTTACACCCGGCCGACAACGATAATGCCTAATGCCCGGATATCGAGTGCAGATGTAGCGTGTAGCGCGGTCCGCTTGTAGGCGGTGTGAGGGAGGAGGATGCAGCTTTGTGCCCGGGGAGCATAACGGAAGGAATCCGCGCTAAGCCAACGAACAGAACACGGGCATGTAGGTGGCCATTAATACCGGCGAAAGTTTGCAGTGTTCTTCCGACGATACCACTCCCTCTCCCTCTCCCTCTCGGCGCGAGACATCGATTTCTACCCCCATTTAATCCTTAAGACGTCTGACGGCAAGACACTTCATATAATTCTACTCTTGGTGAATGTCCGGTAAAAGACAGCAAGACTCGAGAAAACATCATCGATTATTTCCCAACTATTGGAGCGCAGATAAATTACGAGGAAAGGGAGGAAATCGTTGAGGATGTTTGGAAGGGCGCAATTATTAAGCGTTCCTTTATCGCGGCTACGATGCGATTTCTCTTCTGTGTCCGGAAATCTATTTCTATTAAGTTGTTTCTCGCGAACAAGGCTTCGCGGAACAAGGCGATTACTTATTATTAATACGATAAGATGGGGTACTCTACACCGTCTCGGAAGGGAGATTTTCTTTATGTGAGAGGTAATCTTTTTGATTTATAAAGCTATCCTTTTTCATGAAAGTATATATATATATATTCAAACCGATTATGATATTAATTAAAAATTACAATAACACTGATCAAATGTATCAAATATCGCGATTCGAATTTTTTGAAAATAAAAGGTACTGATATTAAATGAAAATAAACACAAATGATATTATTAAGCATTAATTCTATATTATTCATCAAAATTTTTTCCGTAATGAAGGATATATTATTAAATACAGATTTAAGTACAATAATCATTTCTTATCGAGATGAAAATGTTCAAACTCCGCCTACTCGAAAACTCACGAGACATCGCTAAATATAGGTGGACGCGATTCAAATGATAAGACGCAGCGTCTTCAGATACACAAGATACCCTAATGACCACGGTCAAAGCCGATCCGGGATCGAAAGTTCGTCGACTGCGGCGGCGTAAGTTCTGCAAGGGGAGGGAGGGAGGATGGTCGCGCAACCTCCGCGTCGTTAATAACTTATAAACGAAACAACTTGTGTGCGCGCGCGGCACGGGCCAAAGAGCTATAGCCGCAAAGTTTCACGACGCGAAGCGATGGGTACTATAAGCGGCATGCGGATTAGAGCTTAGGAGCTACTTACAGAGGTCCACGCCATGGTAAGCGGGGGCGAGCGCGAGCAAAACGATGAAAAGGTGGACGGCAGGTGGCGCCCTTCTGGCGAGGAAATCCAAGCTTTTCACCATAGCTCCCGTTTCCTGCGAGGGCTTCACCCTCGCCCTTTCCTCACCGAGATTCCCGCCGTGCCATTTCTGCCTCGTCAACCTGAAACAAAAAATGAAGAGCGCAATCGCGTTATTTCATGCCTGACAATTGCCGAGCTGGGAAGACGCTCCGACAAAGCGGGTCGTTTTGTTGACTGCTCCCGGAAAATGAGCTCGCCTTGGTGAAGAAATGATGCGCGTAGTTATCGCGGGAGTGAATGCCACCCTGAATGTCGAGGACATTTTCGCGACTAGCGTGGCGTATATTTGAAAATTTTAATTCCTTGCTCAAGAGTGACACAATGCAAAAATATTTATTTTAAAAATTTTGCTGTAAAACTATTCTTGACATTATATAATTGTTCTTTTTTGTATGAAATTCGAAATTTTCAAATATTATTATTACATGTATCGAATCTCTCTTAGATATATTTGAAAAGGTTTTATCAAATCAAGTAAAAACAAAAAAGGCTCTATTTAACATAAAAAAAAGGATATATTTAATATAAAAAGTCATTAGCTCTTTTCCTTCCTGACTTTTTAATTAAATCAAAGTTCTATAGAGAATAATGCACGAATCATATTACAATGTCACGTAGATCTAAGAATAAGTATAATCTTTATTCAGTTTTATGTCGATTATTCATCGCACGTGGAATCGTTTCCTTTCTATAGGAATTGAAGACGGAGTTAGACTTTCTGCGACGCATGTCATGCACCTTCCAGGAATGACACGAGAATGGAACGCGTGTTAGCTGTACGTAAACATGCTCGAAGAGGCGGATGATTATTATAAATTCGAGAATATTTCAGGATCGGAGATCGAGCTTGGAAGGCATCTAGAAGCGATCGAGAGTCGCGCGATAATAACTTCTTATTGGCTTACGAGCCTATCAGCCGATAATGCGTTTCTCCTACTTTGTGCAACTTGGGTACACGTCAGATATGTATACGACGAGCGTAACTCACGGCTCTCTCCATCTCTCGGTGACGAAGGTGTCTCGAGTTTGATGGAGTATTCGCTAGTAATTGCGCCGACGGTGAATAAGTAATGGCGAGAACGGTAGTAAGAAGTCGTTCGGTCGTAGGCCTCGCATGCTCCGCATTAAAGATACATGCCGCAGCTTATAGTCGCGACGCGACGATGTAAAATCTCTTCTACGGCCGATCGTAGGACGCTTATTGTAGGTCTTATTTGACTTCGAAACGAGTGGCATGATGCATTGCGCTTGCTGACTTTCGTACCAACATATGAATGACGATCATATCAGTAGGTTTATTTTCCATAATCGAGTGATTGAATATTTATGAAGTAAACGAATCGCGTTCGTGTATTTTTCACGCATGGAGATAAACCATTCTGTTACGAAGATGATAATTAAATCATGCCAGGGAAATATTTTTTGTTTATTTTCAATGAATAATTTTTTTTTTTCGTTGTCTTGCATATATAGAAATGTTTATCTAATATATTAATATTGTATGTATAGACAATGAAAATATATTATTGAGATTAAAATACGGTAAAAAAATTATTTGATCTATTTGACGAATTTATATTTAAGAAAAATTGATAACAGAAAATTTAAATAAAGCGTACGATATAGCAAATCTCTGGAGGACCGCATGATGATCGCAATGTTTAATTAAATGTAACGATGTACAATAAGAGCGAGAGAGAAAGAGAGAGAGAGAGAGAGAGAGAGAGAGAGAGATTCGTTGATTAGCAAAATATCATTGCTACAACGAAATGTTCCGTTTCTCACGTAAACATTTAATCTTCCTAAGCACCAGGTATTAAATTAAAAATTATCGGAAAAACAGTATTGTTTATACGTCGGGCCGCCATAAAAGCTTTATCTCCTCATTGTATTCATGAGGGACTTAACGCCCGCGATGCGCTCCGTCGAAATCAATTCCCCAGGACGCGCGGTAAGCACTCTGGCGGCCACAAAATTATTCATCGATTGTTTTCTTTTCATCTCGCAGACTACAGAGGGGACAGATTATCGCGCGATCGTTTCAGCAGGCAGGTACCACTTTTCTCGTCGTCGCCGTCCTTTTGGATTGGCCGGCCAGTGTCGTATCGCAATGTTTAATTAAATGTAACGATGTACAATAAGAGCGAGAGAGAAAGAGAGAGAGAGAGATTCGTTGATCAGCAAAATATCATTGCTACAACGAAATGTTCCGTTTCTCACGTAAACATTTAATCTTCCTAAGCACCAGGTATTAAATTAAAAATTATCGGAAAAACAGTATTGTTTATACGTCGGGCCGCCATAAAAGCTTTATCTCCTCATTGTATTCATGAGGGACTTAACGCCCGCGATGCGCTCCGTCGAAATCAATTCCCCAGGACGCGCGGTAAGCACTCTGGCGGCCACAAAATTATTCATCGATTGTTTTCTTTTCATCTCGCAGACTACAGAGGGGACAGATTATCGCGCGATCGTTTCAGCAGGCAGGTACCACTTTTCTCGTCGTCGCCGTCCTTTTGGATTGGCCGGCCAGTGTCGTCTACCATGAGGGAAACGAGAGGATTTCGCAATTATTATGCCGTCGACGCGCAGCGAAGGAGATTCCGTTTACGATCGGTATCGTTTACGATATACACACGAGTGTGCGTTATACACATCTCTCTATATATCTATCCCATATTTATCTATACCCACACCAACAGCTTGCGCGCGAAACGTCATGCGCCTGCACGTGTGCGCATGTATAGAAGCTCGTTTAAGCCGCGATGTAAGCCGCGGAGGCTTGCCCGTGATATCCTAGTTCAACGTCGAATCTCTTCGTTTGCATAGGAATGAGTTTATGCAGATTAATACGCGCGAGACGTCCGTGCAGGGAACGCCACGTGGAATGTAACGCGGCACCTCTACACACAAAGCTGCGAGTGTACGTGTATATTTTATTGGCGGTATCGCTTACAGATTTCCAATCGGGCAAACGCACCACACGCATCGCGAGGGTGGCCGCGCCATTCGCGAGCTTCTGTATCTATCTACCTATCGATTTAATTTCGCTTATATGACTTGATCTCATTTCATTTATTTCTAAGTCGATACGAGACGCCGTAATAGAGATGTCTCGCATTAGTAAATGAGTTTCCGATATATTTCCGATATACGCAATTTGATAATTAAGAGTTTCTGAATGTTTGGCAATTTCCATATGTAATTAATTTGATATTATTTATAAGCTGGTTGTCAGCTGATTTTCATCAAAGAGTAATATTATAGAATGTTCCTGGCATAATTTAATACGCGTTAAGACGCTATGAATAGTATGTTATTTAATTACTATCTACGTGCACAAAAACAATATCACTTGCATAACATGTAAGAGAGAAAAGTTAGCACGTAATGTTATTATATTATCAAATAACACATGTTGGTTTTACGAGATACATTTGCCCTTTTTCCTGTGCGCGAGCTCTGAAAGAAATCGCTCTCGACAAATCGTCGAGTTGACCTTAATTGCGCGGAAGCCAAGGAGAAACGATGTCGGCGACGTGGAGGCGAAGTCCTCCGTACAAAACGAAGCCAATGAATTCAGTAATCCGCTCTGACGGTCTGAGTCGTTGTCCAGGACGAGACTGGGATAGCGGAGAACGAGGTACACACACGTGGAGCAGCGGAATATCTCGCTGGAAAAGCGATCCTTATCGGTCGTAAAAACACATATGCACCGACTCTCGTCGAGAAATACGAGCTAACCGCGAACGTAACCACGCCCGAATGGAACGTTAATGTCAGTTAATTATCTGTAAAGCGTTTGGGAAAGGGAAGATTTGTTTTCGAACGCGACCGTTTGTAAGGCGTGGGCGAGACAGACATGCTCGTGAGATCACGGGACCGGTGTGCATCTCCCTTCGGTTTCGTCGAGAGGGGGAAAAAAAATGCCGCCTGTTTACGGATTCCGGGAGACTGTTTGTATCTCGTGGGATCATCGTTGTCATCGAGTGAGATGAATCGAAAGATTATAACGAGACGATCCTGTTAGGCGACTCTTTGCGAGACGGACTGAAAACATCGAATCTTTTTTTTTATCTATAATATTAATGAGGATGAATAATAATAGTAGGTGGGTTTGATATATTAATTTATTTCGTATTTCGTGGAAATCTGTTTGCTTCTACTCTTTTTCGTAATTTCGAAATGATACTTACTATTTTACATGAATTTATAAAACTACACAGGATGTTCAAAAGAACCATTTAATATTTATGTGGTAAATAGGACACATCATACTGAGTAAAAAAACCTTAAGTAAAACTAATGTTTATATCTCAGAAACGGTTGAGCTTTCGACCTATGTTTACTAAGGCTTTTTTTACTCAGTATAGTGTGTCTTATCTACCATATAAAGATTGAATGTTTTTTTTTTAACATCCTACATAATCGATTCACTTACAAGATCTCTGGACATTCGCGACATGATTTTTGTTCTTTTTGTATCAAATATGAAATCTGGAAAGATAGCGTACTATGCCAAGAATAAAATTTACGAATTGATCTCAGCCATGATCCTCGTATCGTGTTCAAAGACACGTCTCGATGATTCAGATCCATTCTGGTTAGGATTTCGCGTATTCTTACCTCTATCGGCAGATCAGAAACAATAGAATTTATGCGCACAATTGGTGCGTTTTATATTTCTCTCACATTCCATTTCTTCCGCTTTGCTGAATTCAGTTACTCAGTGAGGGACTAAAGCGCAAGAAATCTTTTCTACGTGTTCATCGCTCCTCATCGACAGACGTCGCGGATAAGATAACCCGGAATTATAGAGGGCTTTATTCGACGATCGTCTATCACACGACGTTTCGATTTATGACGCTGTATGTAGTGGCCGGTCGACTTTCCATTTATCAGAACAGCGGTACCTGTAGCATTTCGGGCGCGATAGCTGTGTGAAACAGCCGCAAACTTCGATCCCGCGAACAAATGGACGAAGTCTCGCGAAAGAAACGGACGGATGGAAAAATCACAATGGGAGGTAGCGTCGGATGCCACGGCATTCCCTTCCTATTGTCCGTTGACTCGTGAAAAATGCACGCTGATTTTCCGTAACAATGCTGACGAAAGGAGGATTTTACTGATCGCGCAACCAGACTAAGGAGACGCGGTGAGGCATTTTGGCTGTGTCCGAGATGATATCCCAACTGTTAGATATTACAATGCCTAATGTATTACATGTGTAATATTACGAGAATGTGTTTGCGCTACAAGATAGTAACTACTGTTAATGTTTGTGTGAACGGGACTTCTCTATGATATATTATATATCTTAATTCTTCTCTCTTTCTTTCTCTCTCTCTCTCTCTCTCTCTCTCTGAATGTTTGGCAATTTCCATATGTAATTAATTTGATATTATTTATAAGCTGGTTGTCAGCTGATTTTCATCAAAGAGTAATATTATAGAATGTTCCTGGCATAATTTAATACGCGTTAAGACGCTATGAATAGTATGTTATTTAATTACTATCTACGTGCACAAAAACAATATCACTTGCATAACATGTAAGAGAGAAAAGTTAGCACGTAATGTTATTATATTATCAAATAACACATGTTGGTTTTACGAGATACATTTGCCCTTTTTCCTGTGCGCGAGCTCTGAAAGAAATCGCTCTCGACAAATCGTCGAGTTGACCTTAATTGCGCGGAAGCCAAGGAGAAACGATGTCGGCGACGTGGAGGCGAAGTCCTCCGTACAAAACGAAGCCAATGAATTCAGTAATCCGCTCTGACGGTCTGAGTCGTTGCCCAGGACGAGACTGGGATAGCGGAGAACGAGGTACACACACGTGGAGCAGCGGAATATCTCGCTGGAAAAGCGATCCTTATCGGTCGTAAAAACACATATGCACCGACTCTCGTCGAGAAATACGAGCTAACCGCGAACGTAACCACGCCCGAATGGAACGTTAATGTCAGTTAATTATCTGTAAAGCGTTTGGGAAAGGGAAGATTTGTTTTCGAACGCGACCGTTTGTAAGGCGTGGGCGAGACAGACATGCTCGTGAGATCACGGGACCGGTGTGCATCTCCCTTCGGTTTCGTCGAGAGGGGAAAAAAAATGCCGCCTGTTTACGGATTCCGGGAGACTGTTTGTATCTCGTGGGATCATCGTTGTCATCGAGTGAGATGAATCGAAAGATTATAACGAGACGATCCTGTTAGGCGACTCTTTGCGAGACGGACTGAAAACATCGAATCTTTTTTTTTATCTATAATATTAATGAGGATGAATAATAATAGTAGGTGGGTTTGATATATTAATTTATTTCGTATTTCGTGGAAATCTGTTTGCTTCTACTCTTTTTCGTAATTTCGAAATGATACTTACTATTTTACATGAATTTATAAAACTACACAGGATGTTCAAAAGAACCATTTAATATTTATGTGGTAAATAGGACACATCATACTGAGTAAAAAAACCTTAAGTAAAACTAATGTTTATATCTCAGAAACGGTTGAGCTTTCGACCTATGTTTACTAAGGCTTTTTTTACTCAGTATGGTGTGTCTTATCTACCATATAAATATTGAATGTTTTTTTTTTAACATCCTACATAATCGATTTACTTACAAGATCTCTGGACATTCGCGACATGATTTTTGTTCTTTTTGTATCAAATATGAAATCTGGAAAGATAGCGTACTATGCCAAGAATAAAATTTACGAATTGATCTCAGCCATGATCCTCGTATCGTGTTCAAAGACACGTCTCGATGATTCAGATCCATTCTGGTTAGGATTTCGCGTATTCTTACCTCTATCGGCAGATCAGAAACAATAGAATTTATGCGCACAATTGGTGCGTTTTATATTTCTCTCACGGGTATATTGTGCATTATATAATTGAATTTTATTTAGTTATTTATATCGAGAGATAAACTCTCTTTTATACAAATTTGTCTGTAGTAATCATTCAATTTCTACAGAAAAATATATCGTTAATCTTGCTTATGACATTGGATGGCAAAAATTTATGCATTATTATTTTTTTGAAGACAATATAAAAAATATATTTTTTATTTAATTTACAACAAACAAGATGCGCGTTTAGAAAGATATAAAATTTGTCGTGCAGGATATTTAATTCCATTCCATTTCTTCCGCTTTGCTGAATTCAGTTACTCAGTGAGGGACTAAAGCGCAAGAAATCTTTTCTACGTGTTCATCGCTCCTCATCGACAGACGTCGCGGATAAGATAACCCGGAATTATAGAGGGCTTTATTCGACGATCGTCTATCACACGACGTTTCGATTTATGACGCTGTATGTAGTGGCCGGTCGACTTTCCATTTATCAGAACAGCGGTACCTGTAGCATTTCGGGCGCGATAGCTGTGTGAAACAGCCGCAAACTTCGATCCCGCGAACAAATGGACGAAGTCTCGCGAAAGAAACGGACGGATGGAAAAATCACAATGGGAGGTAGCGTCGGATGCCACGGCATTCCCTTCCTATTGTCCGTTGACTCGTGAAAAATGCACGCTGATTTTCCGTAACAATGCTGACGAAAGGAGGATTTTACTGATCGCGCAACCAGACTAAGGAGACGCGGTGAGGCATTTTGGCTGTGTCCGAGATGATATCCCAACTGTTAGATATTACAATGCCTAATGTATTACATGTGTAATATTACGAGAATGTGTTTGCGCTACAAGATAGTAACTACTGTTAATGTTTGTGTGAACGGGACTTCTCTATGATATATTATATATCTTAATTCTTCTCTCTTTCTTTCTCTCTCTCTCTCTCTCTCTCTCATCATTTTTAGAAAATATTTTATATATGGTCATTATTTTTTTGCTTTTTACTCTTTGTAAATGTCTGACAAAAATGATATAAAGTGATGTTCTTAAGAAGATATCCCGGTAATTTAAACAGATATATTTCTCGAAAAGATGCGGTGAAAAGTATAATGGTCAAGCGTCTGTTCGCTATGGTTAAGAGTGGATATTCATGGCTTTGATTTGTGTGACATAGTTGTTCTAACGTGAAACCACTCAATGTCCCTCGAGTACTCCCAGGAAAGAGCTTGAAGATGTTCGTCGGAGAGAAGACTCGTCATGGTGTTCACCGTGCTATTCCGTCGTTCTAGAACGTTTCTTTTTACCTTTACTGATGCGACCCTCGAGAGATTTTTGTTTATAAAAATACCATAGTAAAGTCCAATAAATCTCTCGACTGTCTGTGTAGCGCGTTCTTTTTGTGCATTGTGTTCCACGGTTACAGATATGTATATCAAAAGTTGACTACGAAATTCTATGCGATATTCTTTTTTTGGGTTTATATTTTTTGATATAGTAGACACAATATAACTTATATAAAAGAGAATTCTCATATCTAGATTTCAATTTTTTTTCGACATGATGATATTTTTAATAGTAATACAATTGTTATAATTTTATGACGAGTTTTCGCGCGTTTGACAAATACAATATTTCCTCGGACATAATCAAATGCACGATAAGGAACTTGTTGTAAAACTTTTAATAACAATTTAGCGTATTCGCGTTGCGTAGACCAAATTCTTTGAAAAGTCGAGATCCATCAGGCATAGACCCGTCACACGCCACTCAGGATCGTGTCCGATCGCGTAGCGGAGAACAATGGCGTGGGATGATCCAGCACCTTTATAGTTCGAGTCGGATCATAATCAGCACTTAAGCCGAGTACTTTCTTGACGGAATGAAGGAGGCAGGTCCGTGCCTCATTGTGCTCGTAAACGATTTTATTTGACCCTCGGATTACCGGGTTGAAAAGGAAAGGCGCGCGCAAACACTCGAGAGGACTGTTTAGACGTGCTAGGGCTGCCATTAAAGTCCATTATTGTAGGTAAGAGGAAAGGATTGGTCGCGTTGGAGAGAAGCATCTTGCCGCATCATATAACCGGACTTGTAAAAAGTACGCACGCGGAAAGGGTCAATATTTTCTCGGACCGAATAGCGCGTTTGTCTCCGTCTAGACACCTCGCGTCGACGCGAAGATATTACACGTTCTTCTTACGCGACGCTTATTTAGGTATCGTCGCGTAAAAGAGGAACATTATACACGTAAATTCCACCCTGGACGGCGCGCCTGTCACAGATTTGTCAGTCGCTTAATCGACCTCGTAATTAAATCGGGCCAAATGTACGATGCGTTTCTTCTGCTACCAATTGCGTCTGTCACCGATGATATTTGAACGATCGATCATCGGTATAAAGAAAATGCATTTGCATAACAATACGACTGCGCCGAGCAATATGACATTTGTTCATCTTGGCCATCTCTCTAATCTCGCGCTTAAACGAGTCGTTAGTCTTCCCTATACACACGTTGTCCAAGAAACGCGCGCTGAGTCATTCGGCTGACATAGTGAAAAGGCGGACACAAAAGCGAGGTACAATCGCAGTTGGGACATTTCCAAATGTAATTACCTATACGCCCGCTGAATTACGCGCTCTAGCCCGCATTCCTGGTACGATCTTTACCATCGTTCGTCGCGCGTTTAATTAAGCTGCCCCGATAATTTCCCCCAAATATTTAGAACGCCAGTGTTTAATACACGAACATTAATACACAAACGCGGAAATGCTCCAATTATTACATCCTGTTACAAAGTTCAATCGTGAAACGCAATATCGCGTAGTTGCGTTATATGTACATACTATGTTAACAGATGCCAACTGCGTGCTCGCTTTCATGCACGATTAGTAAACAAATTGACGTTTATTCAAATTAATATAATTCGCTTCCATTCCATAACGCGCGTTGGAGCTACAACACGTATGCGCCTACAATATCGCTTTCATATTCTGGGCTTTCACGTCCCTAATCCTAATAATATCAAGGGAGAGTACTTCAATGTATGTATATAATTGATTTATATTATTATGTTTATTCTGGGGATAATCTCAAATTATGAAAAAATAGTTATTATCGCGAAAACGCATTTACAGCTATGCGAGTATTTCGGTTTGAGAATATAAAAATATAAAATTCAACATTTTCTCTCTCTTTTGTAATATAATGTAAGTTACGTTAATGGATTTCGCGTGCGATCGCTACTTTTTCCTATCGCTATTGTAATATACGATGCAAAAAATATGTTGCTAGAGTTAATAGCCAACATTTTTCAATGTCACGCGTTAAGAGACGCCTAAAAGCCGATAATTCTGTTACCGTCAATCAGCCTGTACATTTCTCAACGTACGAGTTACGTACACAATTGCGTTTAATTAATCACTTTTCTATGGATCGTCGATATATTAACCGGCTGGATACTTTGTAGAGCGATTCTCTCGTTTCACACGTCTCTCCTTTGTATCTGCAGATATATACAGCAGTACTTATTGGTCGTTCATGTGATTTATCATTGCGAGATGAACGTGCGAGATAATGACGAGCAGGTGGAAAACGATTGTCTAAATGAGAATTATGCATGCGAGATTGTTCTTGTCTACTCTTACGTGAAAAATATGATCGTTATCGAGATAAACAATTCATCGATGTACGAAACAAAATGGAAACTATTATTCCACAAAAATAAATAAAGTTTTTGTTTTCGTTATTACAAAGAATCCATCTCCAATTATTCTAAAAAAAAAAAAAAAAAAAAATGAAAAAAAATTTTTCTAGGTATCCTCTTTTTTTCTTCATATTTCAAGATTTTTATTTCAACGAGCAGTAAACTGTCAGTATTGGTTGAAAGATCTGAGAAAAAAAAAGATTTATCTTATAACTGTAAAGCTAATATCTTGTCTTGAACGATTAATGTCAATTTGAATTCAAGTTATAATAATTGAGAACTTTTCGCGCGTCACGATATACGATTATTTAAATATGGTCGATAAAATAATTTAAAAAAAATTGGGAAAACCAATATACAATTATTAAATATGATTGATAAAATAATTTTAAAAAAGTGGAAATATCAATTAGATAAATTAGATATCATTCTTTTAGATTTTTGAGGTCGCAGAAAGCTTATGAACCCCCCAAAGATGTGGTTGAGAGAATTGATAAAATCTGCGAGAGTCAAGCCATCTCCACGCACGATGACACGAAACTAGAAGACCCTGTTCTTCGTTTCAAACTATTTGTCGCAAAAAAAAAAAATGTCAAAAATATTTGCTAGTGGTTTTGAGACATTTTGTGTACAGAGAGATAGGAAGAATATTCGCATACGTGCACGCACACCTATCTATTTCGTTATTATTTACAAAAACGAACGTAATGCAAATAAATGGATTTTCGATGAACGGGGTGAGCCGAAAAGTGCATACACCGCGAATCGATGCGCCGCGGGGGACACAAAGGCGGGTGGAAAACCGAATCGATGCACATATATGGATGCGCCGCTTATGCGTCTATGCACATACAGAGTGTTCCAGAACTGTCGCTACATTTTTATCTAGTTTTTTTGAAATGTTTAGCGCATCGAATCGTGCTTAATAAAAATGTGAAATTTTTCGACGACAAAGTATTTAAAAGAGACCGAAACGCAAAATTATTAAATAAAGAAAGCTTTAAAATATATGAGCATTAATTTATTACTGCTGTTATTGTATTATTAAATATTAAAATGTTAAAAAAATAAAATGAAAAAATGTAAAGTGAGTTTTTATATCATGGAATAATGATATTGAATTAAAATTCACTTACGCGAGATTTTATGAAGAATAAAATTTCGTTGCTTATTCGCGTTGACGTTAAAAGCTAATCTTTATTTGCTCATCATATAATACCTATCGATCCCTTGATAAAATGCTCAGAACCATCATTCTTTTATTTGATTTTCTAATATCTATTATCGAAAGCAGCAAAGCGATAATTCCGAGACACCCTGTATACGAATCCATCTCTATGTACACGTATCGCTACTTTCTGCAATAAAATACAGTGAACGCACGTAAAACGGCGATGCGTCCGAGCGCAGCAAAGAACAACAAGCAGCGACTGAGACCGGGGGGCGATTTACATGCATAAACTGCAACCCTCGAATCCTATTTCATCTATCCTATGTGCTGTGCCACTTCTATCTACCGTATCGTAATAATTTCTAGATTGCTTTTACTTTTGGCAAGGTTTGTTATTCAATCGTTGAGATTTAATCGTCATGGCTCATTAAAATCCAATGCTCACAATGAATAATCCTTTAACAGAGCTCGTTAAAAAATTTAAACTATTAATCAAAAGGCCAACAAGCGCGTGCGTGCAAGTATTGGCGTTTATTTTATAGACGTCCTTATAGCTTTCGTAGTATTTCACCGGAACAGCCTGTTATCTTCAAACGCCTTTTAGAGGAGCCAGTTGAGTGATGTCGGACAAGCGAGAAGCAATAAAATCAAAGCGGTCTCTGACTTCTCCTAGTAAAAGAGTAGCACGGGAAATAAAAGAAGAACAAGGTAGAGAGGAAGGAAGATAAAGTGCACAAAGCAGAAAAAAAGGAGTATTATAAGGGCTTGCTAAGATTGTGCCTTTTGCAGTTTTTGTGCGTTCTTAGAGGCAGTTAGAGTGTTATTAGAGTATCTTTTCAAGACCAAGATAAAATAGCGTGTCTTTTGTGAGATAACTGAAATTATATAGAAATCTGTCACGACTTTTATATCCCTGTTTTGTGATGTCTTTGCACTTGTACGCAGACGACGGGGCTTGAAAAGTGAGAGTGACGCTGAAACGTGGGAGAAATTTTATCAGACGCGTAATGCGAGAAAAGGGGTTAACGCGCGCGATGTCTCATTCGCGCAAAAGTAACAAAGTGAAAGACCGCGGCGCTGGCAAAGTCGAAACGAGAACCGACGTTTCAAAGGGAGAAGAAGCAGCATGGGGCTGGGGGAGGGAAGGGGATAGGGGGTTAAACTTAAACCGAAGGCGGAGACTCTCGCGGTTCTTAAACTCTGCTTTTCATGTCGCCGTCGCGTCTTAATATTTCCGCGCATCCAGAATCCTCTCGCGCGTCCTCGACGTACCCTTGGCTAAAACACTTGTTTAAACGTCACCGTGTACAAGCAAACACACGAACAAAGTACCGTCGAGTGGTTGGAGCGCAGCTCGATGTCTAAAGGATCTCTCAAACAGTTCATGGAATTAAGTTTATCTTTAGAAAAGCCGGTGCGTTTGTCGGTTTATTATCAAAATTTAACATTTATTACTAACAGATCAAAAGGGAACGAAAGATACAATGAAATAATTTTAATTATCAGGTTATAATTATCCACATTTATCTTGCTTGAAATTACGGGAAGTGATCTAATTATGTCGTACATACGGATTTATACAATTATTTTTAATTTTGGTATGAACGTAATGAGAAATTCAAGTATCGAAAATTGAAATTATTTTAAACAAAGGTTGTCTATAAATACATTTATAATTAATATTGGCAAAATTAAAATATTTAGTACAAGCCGTCTTTATATATATAATTAATAGCCATTCATTGTCGCTTATAAGAGTGGCCAGAATTTTTTTGGTACTTGTTTGAATTGCAATGTTAAGAACTCTTAAGTTTTTTGACGCACTGTCATTGTATCGCAAGTGGCTGCCAATCGCGAGAGATTAATATTTCTATCGAATCTGTCATCGGAATATTTTTTGCATCGCGAATGAGAAATCGCGGTGATACGACGATGACGCGAATCAAAGCTATTAAGCCTCGTGAGCTTGACGTTTGCCCGCTGGTATTCTACCGAAGCAGCTGGTCTAAAAGAAGAAACACACGTTCGGTAGAGAGAAGTGTGTAGATAAAGCGTGTCGGCCAGAAGGAAGCGAGAGGCGCCTCCGCGAACACTCCGACTTCTGTGCCCGCCTCCGTTTCTCTCTTCGCATTCCATCACTACGCGTCCGTAGTGCCCTAACAAGCCTCTAATGAGGAACGGGTGTTATTCGTGTATCCGCCGCGGTACTTTTGCGCAATTACCATTTATCACATCTGTCTCTTTGTCGTTTCGTGTCCTCCCTTTTTTTCCCCTGCCCGGTCGTCACCTCTCTTCCGTTTCTTCCACACCCTTTTTTTTTTTTTATTTTTGTGCTGCGCCGATAGGCAAGCTCTAACGGCAAAGACGAGATGACATATCCGCCACGCGCTGACCTCTCGTCTCTATGCGCGATGCCGATGAAATTAGAGGATCGTTTAAAATGCCGTAAATTGAGTTATACGAATTCCTCACAGATTTCAATAATTTACGGGCTTTGAATTTTATGCCTACATTTATACACATACATATTTTTGTATATATATACTTATTTATTTATTTGTGTATTTGCACGAAGTTATTTAAATTTACTAAATATTAAATAAATAAGAGTGATAATAATTCGACATATAAAAGAAAAACGATATTTAGAAAAATTATTAAAATTATTTATGAGATTTTTAATATTATACATTTTTTCTTTAATATATATATATAAGTTAGAGTGCAAAACAATCAGGAAATATTCACCTTACAACGAGGTAATAAATTTGCATCCTCGCAGGATGTAGAAATGTCGAGTCACTAGTCGCAATTAATTCACGTCTTGAAAGGTTCGGTCGTATCCATCGAGATCAGCGATCTACGAGATAACCCCGCGGAAACATTATTTATGCATGTAAACGAATAGGATAAGTACGTTAGAGCGTGCGGTATACACATCCATGAGATTTGCGCGCTGCAAATCTAATCGACTCGTATGTTAACGGTATGTTAATTTAAACGGATCCTGTAACTATCTTAAATTCGTTATTCGTTGGCGGGGGAACCGAGCCCGAGCTGCTCCAATTAGTTTTGATTTGAAATCGTTATCGGTTTATGCATCATGCATGCTGCGAGTTTACGAAGGTAAATTCTGGCAAGGGTATATACGGCTTCTATTCCGTATCGATTATTACGTTTTCGTGTGTTGTTCGCGTCGAGGTAATTTCCGATTCCGAAGTTTTCTCCGCTCGTGAACGCTCGCGAGCGTCGTTTTCCTTCGATCGAAACGAAAACGAAACGCAGAACGATAGCAAAAATATCAGGGAAACAGTAAAGTAGGTCAGTCGTGGTCGAGAATGAGTTTTGCCGCAGTTTTGTCCAGTATTTCGTTGGCGTCGAACTTAAGAATTTCCGATTCGACGATATCGTCCCAGTCGGTCAGATCGTATCTGCGACTCGGCGAAAAGTCGATCGAGCTAGCGAACAATCGGTTCCAAGGAGGGAGGAGGATGGAAAAATAAAAGGGATTCGTCTAGGGTATTGTTTTTCCGGCATGGTTATTTCCTCTCAAAATTCCGTAGTGTAAGATAGAATTCGAGAAATCTCTTCTCGGTTTTATTCTCAGCTCAGCTCTGATTTTACAGCGCAGCTACCGGAAGCGAAACGATCATAAGAAAGCAGGTCGAATGCCTAGGCGAAATCGAAAATCAGTTTTACGCCGCCGCGATCAGCGATTCCAACGGCTGTCGATCCCCGAGAATTTTCTCGACCGTCGACATCGTTTCACAGACGGTTCGTAACTCTCTGACTGTAATTCTGATAGTTAAAACTCGCTCGCAGAACCAGCAGTCGTTTATTCGGGGAAGAAAGAGATGGCGGAGGTAAAATGCAAATCAGATAAAAATTTCGATAAAATTTTCTGTGTCCGTCAATAAAGATTCATGAATGTTTATGATTATTCGTTATTACGATCAAAATATTTGAAAATAAATTTCGAGAATAAAAAATATGGAGATAATATTTATACCTAACAATTTATTGTATAATCGTGAGAAAGAAATCTGCTGCGAATGGATATTTCTTACAAAAATCACGAAAGATTCATAATTGCTTGTCATATTTCGAATTCATATTTATATAAGTGCATTTTTTTATCGGGTTGAAAAGCTACGGATCTTAGCATGCTTTCATCTGCTCCAGTTATAATACTAATTGATCGTCTCATTTATCGATGACAATCATTTTGATTTCGACAATGGTCTTTCATGCCCGTGATGGATGTTCCATTCTCCGACACGCGCTCGGTTCCCTCACCCGAGGATAATCGCGGGGCAGGAAAGGGTGAGAAACGTGAAATTGATGAAGTAAGCGGTCGGGATGGGTGGAATCTGGAAATAGGGCAAGACCAAATCGAAAATCAGGTTTATACACGGTCGCGCGTTCAACATCCGTTTTTAAAGTCCGGAAAAAGGCGAGGATTCTACCCGGTTGCCGCGCTATCGTTCCAGTCGGCTAGAGCGAATCTACACCGTTGAAAAGTCGACCAGGCAGCTTCTACGGTCATTTCTTCCGAGAGGGTGGGGGGGGGGGGATAAGGGATGCGCTTGGGCGGGAATAGATCCAGGGTTTCTCTCTCGAAACGGTTATTTCTCCGTTCATTAACTTTTACGGACTTCCTTCTCCAGCGGGTTCACGATTCTCGCTTAGTGTTTCTGCGACGGCTGCTTCGCGATTTTCAATGGCGTGCGACCTCATTACCGAAATGGCGCTCATTATCGTTGCAAGCGTGGCGGATAGACGATGGCGATGTTACTCAGAGAGAGGCAGGGGAAGCCGGCTACAAGGAGGTGGCGAGTTTTGTCACAATGTCACACACCGGGGCATTCTTTGTAAAAAGGATCGCTTGCCTAATGACCACGAGTTATTCAGCTGCATATATAATCGCCGGAGCAACGGGATGGGAAAGAGAGATATGAGAGAGGGACTGCTATTGAGACCGAGGATCCTGCGATGGACCGAGTTTCGCAGATCGCAGTGAATAGGGAACGAGATTCCCGAGAAAACTCGACGGGAGTGATCATGCGTCTCGATTTATACGCGTCAGACTCTCGCGGTGTTTTTTACATACAAATGGTCGTGCGACGCGCGAAATGACCGTCATGAGAAATAGAAAAAAGTCTCCTTTATATGAGCAATGAATACGGCGAGAGCGGAGACGGATAATTTGAGTGAACGCGTAAATCTTTAAATACCGCGATATTCATTCGTTACTATATGTTAGCCGCGTACGCGGTCGTGTTTCTATTTCAAATGTGTGTGACGGTTACTTCCATCTAGCAAAATGCAGGTTTATTGTCAACGCTGTGCACATAAACAAATTTTCATTTAGCTCGCGGGCACTCATCAAGCTCGCGCTGCAATGTATCTAATGATCTTTCGTCTGCAGATTTAAAAACTCCACTCCGCACGGTACCTGTATTAAATATAAAATTTGCATCATATTTTTTGAAGTATGAAAACAACAGTTTTCCTTAATTAAAGTATTTGATTAAGATTTTCTTCAAGTGATAGAATATTTCGTCCAGCTGAGTTAATTTAAAATCAGAAACTTTTGTAAGCTAATCAGTAAAATTAATTAAACAATAGAAAGCAATTTGAAAAACGGCAAACAGATCACGTTTTTCTTTGATCAATAATAAAAGAACATTGATTCTCAAGAGTGTCCCCCCTTTTCCTTTCGTCTTTTTTTATCAGTTCGTATCAGCCACTTTCAAGAAAAATTCGATCGATCTTCGCGTATCGGAGGAATGAAAAGAATCTTATCGGTGACATACCGAGCGCCTCCCCTTCTCCCTCTGAACAATAGAAAGCAATTTGAAAAACGGCAAACAGATCACGTTTTTCTTTGATCAATAATAGAAGAACATTGATTCTCAAGAGTGTCCCCTTTTCCTTTCGTCTTTTTTTATCAGTTCGTATCAGCCACTTTCAAGAAAAATTCGATCGATCTTCGCGTATCGGAGGAATGAAAAGAATCTTATCGGTGACATACCGAGCGCCTCCCCTTCTCCCTCTGAACGTAATTCGCGGAGCATATCGATAATCAAGACCCCAAGAGCTAAGAGAGATTGAACATCAAGTTGGTACGCGTGCACAGATCCGAGAGGGAATGGCATTTGGCGGAACTTCAACAATGCTTTCCCTTACTCGTCCCTTCTCGCTCGCCGTTCACCGGGCGTCAGCGCGTCGCGTCCGTGTTAAATAACAATGGGATCGCGCAAGTGGGACTACTCGAAAACATTTGCCCGTTTCCTCGTCCCCGTCCCTCCTTTTGTCGCGATTCATTCGGGCTTCCGCATAATGACGCCTCGCGTCTATGGAGCAGCCACAGTCGCATTCACGAAGGGGAAAAGGGCCGCCATGCAATGTCGCGTCGCGTCACCTCGACTCCCGTCCTTTCCTTTTCCGACGGTTTAATTGTTGCGCTAACATTTGCCTCGCGGGTATCGGCTCGAGCATAGGAACGTCGTCATGTAAATAATACGATTACGGCCAAGGTAACGCGTATTGATTCGGGGTCGTCTCGTCTAGCTAACGATTCTTTCGCCATTTTGTGTCTATCGCGTAAAATATTCAATTTTCACTGGGAATTAAAGATATTACTTGCGTTAAGCAAATTACATTATGTATCTTATATAGTAGTGAATATATATCTTCTGGACGAACGCATTAAATTTACAAATATTAATTAATCTTTTTACCATTACATAGAATTTATCAATTTACTCTGTCAATGGTAATGACGTAAATATCAATTCACTGTAGACATATATTTACCGAAATACCATGTATATTTGTTAATCAATTATGCAATTAATATTGGTATATTATAATATAATGTTTATTTAATAATATATAATATATGCTAAATGACGTAATAATTGTGAAGCCTTTGAATATACATTTGACAATTACATTTGCTCGCTATAGCCAAAAATTTGTTCATTAGGATCAGGTTGACCCTAGCATACCGCCGTAAGGCTAATATGCCATAAGGCCAGTTTACCTAAACCAAATTTGCATTCGTGAATATTATGTCCACACGGTTTATATATGGTCGGAATATTGTATAAAACCAAAATACGGCCGCTCGATTATACGCAGTTTCACACTAGAAATATATTTCGCATTGGAAATAGCTAGATATGCCGACAACTCGACAATCGTTTCTGCGAAAAGATAAGAAGCAGTTCTTCGTACGAAAG
>NW_021849211.1:1781334-1792271 GCF_003651465.1 Formica exsecta
CGTCGCGTTGAATAATACTTTCGATCTACGATTTAGTTCGTAATCAATTGCAATATCGCGAGACGATTATTTCCGCAAGACTCGGATATCCGACGGCTACGCCCATGGTTCGGTACACACGCCTACGTGTGTATGCGGTCCGGTATACGGTCGAATAAACCGGGGAAGAGTTTGTGCAAGCCGGTCTCTCATTAGGTTAGAGCAAATTAGCACGCGAATTCAAACACACGCCGGTTAGACCGACCCGGCTCGCGGCCCCGTCGGGCCACCCCCGCGACCTCTCCGGGGAGACGTTCCGTTTCGAGATTGATTATCCCCTATCGGCTCGTGCGCAGCGTTTCCTTCGAAACTTAGCGGGACCCCGGCATCGATAATGCCGAGAGAGAACAACCGTAGCGCCGACGAGGGGAAGGGGGAGAGCGGGGAGGGGGCGGTCGGTTGTTTCTGGTTTCGGGCGAGCAGGAAGTGCGGAGACCGTAAATTTTCTCTTCGGTCCGGATCATAGACCGCGCCAAGGATATACAAAGCGAGTATGCCGCGGTCGGATAAACTTTGCGGCATACGGTCGATCAATCGACGACGACTATCCCCTCACCCCCGTATAAGACGTTTGCCCCCCTATCTCTTCTCTTCTCCCATTCTTCGAGGAGTTCAGACAGTTTGTTTAACTTTCCGTCCCACGGTTATCGCGGGAGAGGGTGGGAGAGAGCAAGCGAGAGGAAGTTATGCGGTAATTACTTTCCGAGATATTGTCATCGGTCTTCTCCGCGCTTTATTAAATAAACAACTTATTGCGCGCGATGTAGACCTCGACCGAGATTTTATTGCGAAAACTCGGAAGGGCTACCTTTCGCTAACCGGTACTCTTTTCCGCCGCAACGCGCGTTATTATTCACTTGGAGCCCTCCGCGGTGCAATCAAGTTATTCGCGAGTAAAACAAATCTCTCGACTTCGCGTTTCTGAGGAGATGCGCTAAAAAAAAAAAGAAAATGAGAAAGAAGGGAAACTTCGTATTTTATATTGTAGTACCGACTGGATAGGATAGGAAATAATAAGAGAAAGCGACTACAAAGAGAGAGAGGGAGCCGGATAATTGTTTGGAGGGATACGCAGGAACTCTTCCTCCGTTTCAAAGACTTCATGTGAGAGTGTATGTAATTTCAAGAGAATCGTGTGAACGTCGGTGGAAAAATTAGCGTCGCGAGACACATATCGCGAGAGATGACGTTGATAAGTCGTGAAAGAGAAATGTGTTCCGGGAATAGCAAGAGAGAGGACGGGAAGACCGCGATGAAGGGAAAAGGGGGAATGCTCGAAAAAGGGACCGGAGACTATCAAATCGGATTTCCAAAGCTCAGTTAATGTATACGATTTCCAGGGGGCGAATTATACCGGGCAAAAAGCGAGGGGCGGAACGCGAGGGGCGGTTTCCTGCGACTGAGATCGACCACATAACTTTGAGATTAATTAAATTTAAGCGCTGTTAAAAGGATTAATTAGTAGTACGTACTTCTGCGAGGACACCGAAGCGCTCGGCACAGAATTATGCCGAGACGAAAGTTTCGCCGAAGAGGGGTGAGTCGACGGCTGAAGTTAGGGGTTCGTTTGCGCTGCCCGAAGCTTTGGAGACTTGGACAGTTGGTTCCGAGCGAATAGCTTGAGCGTCGTATCAATTGCAACTGTAAATGTTTTGCGAAAGATATTTCCAGGAAAATTAATAACGCGCGGAGCAAGAGAAAGACAGGAGTAACGCGATTACGTTTCATAAAAATTGATAATACTTCTTGAGTTTGCAAATCAAATTTGTGATTTATTATACTATTATTATTAAATTTTATAATGAAGAGAAAATTAACGCTAAATTATAATAAGAAAATATTAAAATATAAAAATGTTGAAATACGAAAATATATATTAAAACAAATGTCATAGATATTTCTCTCGGGTATGAAAGATGAAACCGGTCGTCATCATCGAATCTATAGTCTAAATAATAACAATGAACATATACTATATTGCGCTGGCTATTGTAGCGCCAATCTATTGTTAATCCGAAGTTCTCAGGTATTATCTTACTAAATATGCTGCCTAGCTGCGCGCGAAAGTGATACGAGCAAGAACCATTCACAAGCCCGAGTATCTTGTACTTATACCTCGCAGGAGTAACGGTTGAAGTACTCTCTAAAGCGGGCGGACCTAATGTCGAACGGCTCAGTGTCGAAACAGCCAATTCCAGTCTGTTAAGTATGCTTCGCGGTTTGAGGACTAATACTTGTGCCGGGACATTACTAGCTAGCCGGAGTCTCTCATCGAGCGTGTTATACGGAGAAGTTCAATTGCGAAGGATGCGCCTTCGTATTTTGAGGTCGGTTTACGATCCGAAGGATATTGGGAAAAGCGTTTCAAAATGCTCACCTCTAAGCTAAATTATTTAGCCAGTTTTCCCGAGACCGGAATTTTTCGTATAAAAGTTACAAAAGATACTGAGCGTTTTAAATTTATTTTCACCGAATTCGTCAAAGCGAGGCATGCGAGATAAATACAATATGATAAGATACTGAGCGTTTTAAAATTTATTTTCACCGAATTCGTCAAAGCGAGGCATGCGAGATAAATACAATATGATTTCAGAATTGTGTAGATCAGTATGTCGTATATACTATATACACATTTAGGAAGGAGAATTACTTAAATTTTTTCAATTTATCGCGCGACGGAGAAAGCTGGAGCCATGATTAATTCATGAGCGCGCAAAGTGCGTTATAAAAGTGACTTTTTGTCTCTATCTAAACACGAGCGATCAAATCCATGCATGTTTCCGTGAAAGAGAAAAAAAGATGATATTACAGCGGATTATATAACAGCGGAGGCGAAGATCGTTTGCTAATCGTTTAAAATATTTAATTGTGTGCACACAAAGATCTCCCGATAATCGACGTTAATGATATTCGATTGCCTTTGGTTTCTAAATATTAATTATTTCCATTCTTATTTAGGTATAATAAACAATTTTTTTTTCCCATTCTTTTTATTCTTTTTTTTTCTTTCGCTTTTGTCTATAAGAGCGATGCATTGGAAAATATCACGTGCTGATCTCTAGGAGCGTCCATTCTCCTGTCGTCACAATCGATGTTAAGCATTGTTTCTGAACTTTTGTCTGTGTATAGCTTCTATCGAATCGATACGTCTCGCATTCGAGGGTCAGTCAATATTCACGAGAGATCGAGCGGTGAAATTCGTAGGGCAGGAAGACCTACCATCTACCGTGGGACGGAAAACCGTGAATCAGAGGCCAACACTTCCGGGATGTGCGAGTTAAACTTTTATTTCCGACGAGTTTTGCATGCGCGACGCGACGCGGCCGCTTCGCCATCGGCCGACTCTGGATTATGCTCGCGTATTTTTTACATGTAAACGTCGCGCGACTGTCAAAAATGGAAATAAATTCGTGCTCTTGTTACGTAAATTTTTACAGCTTGCGAACTGTGTGTTTGTGCAGATAACAAAATCTAATAACGATTTTGCGAATCAAAATAGATTGAAGTATTGACGCGAACATCTCGATTTACGTATCGATAATGGGACGTATCGAAGAGAAAATGTTACAAAATCCTTGGTGCTTATTCCCGTCAACTTAAAAAGCGAAAACGATATCTGGACCCATCGATCGCGCCGACTAATCCGACTTGAGAATACGCGTTCACGTTAACCGTTGCCACGAGTCGTGTATTCGATTCCAAATCCAGATAGATATAAGTGGCACGGTGAAAAAGCTTGACGAACAGAAGGGCAGTGTGCTGATTTTTGCGCAAACGGCCTCGCTTTTTCCGTCTGGCGTTTCTGCCAGTCGGCGGAAACAAAAAATTCTTGTATCCGAAAAAAAAAAAAAAAAATAAAACGGAACGTCGACCGACGAGACACTGCTCGCTCTCACACACGTCGCATCGGATAGCACATGAGCAGGAGCCAGACGGAGCATCCAATCCTAATAACGTTGAAATTTTTATACGCCGACATGGGCGAATAAATTCTTGGATCGCGGCCAGTGCAATGCTCTTCCCCTCCGCCTCGCCTTTCCCGACGCGATGCGCGCCCTTCTTCCCCGTTCTCTGATTTATTCGAGATCCACTTCGGTATTTATCTCCCTATCGGATACGACGTCGATTTGCTTTCGGTTGAATATTCAAGGGCGCTTTGTGCCATCTCCTTGCGCCGTCGCGTCGTTCGGTTATTAGGTGCTCTACTTTCGCTCGCGGTCGGCGGCAATTGCCGTGACGAATTATTGATCGGCGATCGGTTCTCGGGCCAATTATCGAGAACGATAGTTTCCCGTAAAATACTCGAGTCGTCTTAATTAATTACGCAAAGCCGCAAAAGACGCGCTCTTAAGAGGATGCCGCGAGCATGTTCCTTTGCCGTTTGACGTGAAGTAAAACGGACTCCCAAGGCAAACGAATTTTCTTTTTTTTTTTCGCTCTTTTTCTTTCCGTTATATTATTTATTTCATCTCGACGACCTGATCCGATTCTACATATTCGCGAGCTCTGTTTTTAAAATATCTTTTTGCTTTCCTCTGTTCTCAGTTTCTCCATTAACCTGATATTCTCATCATGAGAAATTAAATTCGGATATATAACTTTCTTTTTGCGTATTTGTTATTTTAATGAACTTATTACTTTGACGATTATTAGAAAATTGATATTAGATTTTGATTGAGAATATGTAGCGTGAGTCATAAATATGTTTTAAAACTTCGTGAGCGTGTTCCTGGATAAAAAGTATGGTAAATGTTGTCAAACGCTTTGAATTTTATGGCGCTCTCTTCTGATTCCAGAGATATGCGATTTTGAAGTATCATAATTCTCGTTTTACTTGTATCATCTTTTCGTTATATTCTACTTGTGTGTTAATATTTTTTTGTTTATATTTGTTCGTTATTACGTCACTATCAGTACACTTCTGGATTACTGTTTAGTTTCGCTAAGAATTTCTTGATTTGGGTTAGAGCCCGTCTTCCCCCTCACGGGGGGTTCCACTTCCGGAAGATATAACCTGACCCAAACCTCAGAAATTCATGTAATCGCATATTAAAAGCTGTTAACAAACTGCGAGAAATAGACGAAACACATTATTGACAAAATATCCATGGCTGTGTATCTATCCCGTAAATGTAAACAAACACTTTTTCGTCTGCTCTACAACAAATACAATGTACACAAATTTCATTTTTCCTAATATTACTTTATAATACTTGAGAAAAAGCATTAAAACTGTGAAACTTCAAAATTGCATATCTCTGGAACCAGAAGAGAGCGCCACAAAATTCAAAGTGTGTATTACTTAGGAATGTACCCTCTACAATATAAAAATGAAAACGATCCGTGAGGTGTAAATTAATCCGAACAAAAGTATTAACAAATGTTCCTGAACATTAGGCCGAAAATGGTTCGTTATCGAAATAAGACACAAATAGATTTAGATGACTGAGTTTCAGATCAGATTCTTCTTTTTCATGGTGTTGTATCTCTAGTGTTTTGAATCTGGGATAATGTTTGTTTATCAGCACACGCTACTACGATCCATTGAAAGGGGAAGGAGGTTTTAATGTAGGTCTCTGTATACAGTAAGAGACAACGTACAATCAAGTCAGTATGCTTGAGGCAGTTCAACCGAGCAGTATTAATATTGATTCATTAATTTACTGTAACAGTGTAGAAAATGTTTTCATTTGAAGAAATGAATGATATTCATCGTACGTATGGTGAAATGGAATACTTATTTGTAATACTTATTTATATCCATTATTAACGAAGCATTTTCAGCCTAATGTTCATACGAACATTTGTTCATACTTTTTATCCAGGAACGCTCACGAAATTTTAAAATATATTTCTGACTCATTCTGTATATATATACAAAATTTTTTAACATATTTATTACTTTGGATATAGCTTTTTTATATAACTTAGATATATTTGTATTTTACAGATCAACACGTATTTTATGTATTTTACAGATCACACGTGTGTTCTACAACTCTGCCGTTCACATCGTACCGGTGAGTGTTAAATTTTTTTTTATTTTAATCTCGGAATTATCTGTAAATATTATATTACAAAAATATCGGTTCGTAAAAATTTATTAATTTGCAATGATGCAGCAGTTAAGTTTTCTGCATTATTCTTAGAAATTATGATTGAAAAATGTATATACAGAGTGTTTAAAATTCGCGAAATTATATATTAGGGCAAGAAAGTTACCGAAAAATTAAATAACAAAAGTATTCGAACATTTTTTATTCTAATCAGTAATTTTCGAAATATATAAGTATTTAGAGTTAATCTCTCAATCAGAAACTACGTTTTGACGATCATCTGTTTGCGCGTATGGTCTTAATGATTGCGCACTTCAAGACTTCTGCCAATCTGGTATTTCCACCATGAGAAATTAAAGTTTTATTTGGTAACAAATTAGTATTTCATTAATACATTCAAATTTCATTTTTTGTAATGCCAGGTGGTTATATTAAACGGTTACAATCTCGAGACGCGAATATGTTCGCTCGGTATTCGTAGCACAATGACGTTCAAAAGCTCCGACAAAGGGTGCATGCATACCTCGAATGAATGGAAACAATGCGACGGAGGCAGTCGATGGCGAGTTGAATTGTGGCGGCAACTTATCCGGGAGTTACGCCAACGTTCGCTAGTTCGCACTTCGGAAAGTTTAAAAGCGAATCCAAGTCCTCCGTCTAGCAAATTTCTCTACAGTGTAATTATTCATATATCCGCGTAGTTTTGTTTGGGTTCATATCGTTATAAACATGCTGTGTCGTGGCATTAATTCAGAAACACGGCAATAAAGTTATCTCTTCTAACGATATAGGTTGCCTCAGATTTATCGCTTTTTCTTCCGAATAGAAAAGATTATAAGAGTCATTATTTCAACGAGATATCAATGATATCAATAACTTGTTTTATTCAAAGCGATTGAAAATATCAAGAACAAACTTTAACAAATACAATTTTATTTTGTAATTAATTTTAAATAAATTGTATAGTTTAATCAAAAATAATTTGAGTTTTAAATTATATTAGAATATCAAATATGGAAAATATAAAAAAAAGTTTCGAAAAATTATGCTTTTGAAAAATTATGTTTTATCACACATACACAAGTTTTTTTCTAAGAAAAACTCTCGACTCTAAATCCGTCAAAGAATATACGTTGACAAAGGAAAGAAAATGAAGTTGAACGTGTTCGTAAAAATTCTGCAAATTTTCACATCTCTGTATATTTTATCTCAAATGCGAATAGTCGAGATAACTTTTCAAGACTTTTCCTACCTACGCGAATCTCTTGCGTCTTAGCAGTAAGACCCGAGAGGTGGAAGACAATTCGCGTCGTCGCGGACGAAAATCGCGGTGCAATTTTAATTTCGTTACTCGTGAAATGCCGGATTAGAGCGGCTTAGAAACGGCTGTTGACTGCGCAACGCGGGTATTCGGTGCTTACATTTCAACGCGATGAATATTTAGCGACGGCGTTTCAAAACGTTAAGACGCCTCGTAGAGACGAGCGACTGTATTCCAAGGTTAACCCTATCTCCATCTACGAGTACCTACCACGTTTCCGCAGAGCGTTGTAATAGGATACATTTTCACATTAACGTTCCGACAACGCGAATTTGCCGCGAACCGCCGTACGGATGACAGTTGCAGGTTTATACCGCTCATGTTTGCTTTAGTTATGTCACGTTACATTGACTCTAAAGACATTCATTGCGCATTACAGTGAAAATCTCTCTGGCGTTCTCTCTCTGATAATCTTATTAGAATATTATACCGAAAGAAGCTTTCTCGCATATATGCGATTATAACTCTAATCTATTTATCTAATCTATCTCTGTCTTAATTTTTTCCTGCTTATTATAGAGCAAACGTTTGGTTTAAATAACTTTTCATTGTTTTATTTATCACTTAATATTTTTTAATAATTTTTTTTTTTTTTTGCTTTGATGATATATAAAGAGAGCATATATGTGTGGAATTGTTTAAGTATTTTCGATTTATTAAAAATAATAAGCATTTAATATTGAAATGAAATATGAGGAATAATATTAGAAAATTTACCGTCTCCATTTTTTAACATTTCATAAGAGAATTTTATGATGAAACTCTGAAGGGCCGGTGACTTATTATCTTATGAAAGTGTAAGACAGGGATTTTTATAAAAAATTTAGTTGCAGAATATATGATTTAGACTCGCACAAATAATCTGGAATAATCTTACCGTTTTATAAAGATATTATAATCCGAAATGAAATTTATCTATCTTCTATATTATTCAATAATCGACAAGTGATTTTAAATTTGCATCGCGATTTGCGGGACGCGGGAAAAGTCAATGACTCCAATCGATTTCCTTGGGAACTGTAACGCGAGAGTCGCCGCGGATTTTAATCCGCCGTGTTCAATTAACGAACGCTTGCTGAGCCGTGACGCGTCAGCCGTATCATCGCGTGTAACGATTGCTTTCGTAGCGCGACAATGCAGCGCCGTTCGCAAATTGGAAAGCGACGCGCTTCACGCTCACGCGCCGGTGGTCGCGCGGCACGATCAGCGCGTTAATTATACAGATCAAGGGACGGTGCGTTGGGTGTATTTTAGGTAATTGGGAGTTTGCCGGAATCGCGTCGCGCGCCCCTTACACCGCCGTCACGCCTCCGTAACCTCTGTGGAAGCGCTTGTGTACGCACGTGCGCTTCTCTTGAGTATCGAAAGAGATAATGTCGGTGAGAAAAGCGATAGCGAAACAACGGAAACGAGATGTATTTCTCTTATCCTTACTTTTAATTCTTAATAATTTAATGCTCTAAAATGTCAAAATATTACATATTTAAAAAAGAAAAGATTACAAATAAATTTGAAACAAAATTTTTCAGAGAAAAGTAGAGTCGAGATTCATAATATTACAATGCAGATTTTTAAATATTTTATGCGACGCGAGAGAGAGAGAAAAAGAATATTTAAACGAATACCAATTTTTTTTTAAGGCACTTAAAACAGAATAGTAACAATATCCATCTAACGCTAGAAAGTGTGCTCTAATAATTTCTGAGTTACGACAGCCACTTTGTTTATCGATCTCCGGGAGTCGGTCCATTTTTACCTGGATGCAGCGGGGAGGCGTTCATCCGGCTGGATATCATTTATTTAGAATACACTCGCTCGACTTTTATTATTTACGAAACATCGATACACGCCGTTCGCGCGCGTGCGAGATGGAACGATACGTAAAGTGATTGGAAATTATACGTAGTCGCGCGAAGGAGAGTGGGACACGTGCGGGGGATTACTACGTCGGCCAACGTTATTTTCGTGCGGCAAGGTCGATCGAATCGAACGACACGTCGGGACGCCGGAAAAGCTCGCGCCATTCGCCGATCCGTTTGTGATTTAGCGCAGCTGCAATCGCGCAATTCTGTCGACTTGGCGCGGTCGGGCGGTGGTTTGCGAAAGGGTGTAGGGTACCTACCCTACACCGCCACCACCTATGGACGCATCCACCTACCGGTTTGTGCCTCGTGGCGGATGACTCTCGTAGACTGGTGTTAGGGATCCATTAGCTAATGGCCGCACCAGCCATCTGCTCGACATAGCTTTTATTCACCCATTGCATCCTCCCTATCTCTCTCCCTCCCTCCCTCTCTTTCTCTCTCTCTTTCTCTATCGCTCACGCTTTTGCACTCTCTTCATCTTTTTCCCTCGTTACTTCGCTGTCCTGCGGCTTAGTACGGCCCACTATACGAACCAACGATTCATTTATTCATATTCTCTCTCCTTTTTCCTCTCTCCTCTTGGACGAACAGTGCGGTCGTTCGGTAACTTACAGCATGATTTCTTCATGCTTTGGACAGACCAACGACAATGACGGAAGAAGCTCGAGATGTTACATTAGATTAAGTCGACGAGCGAGTCTTGGCAAAGAGACGGAAGAAGTCTGTCTCCGCCTTTCGTTCGTCGTGTCTATTTGTATTCGCGTACTTTTCCGCTGTCCACATACTTGTTCCCTCACGAGTTGAATGTTTTCAAGAATCTCACGACGATGGTTAGGCGAGTTTTTGCGGGAAAGCTATGGAAAAGTGTTCGGAGTCGACGATCCACTTGGCGTTGCCAGTTTGGTCGTTACGCCTTACTTGGCGAGAAGAGTTCGCTCGATTCCCGGATAACGAGAGTAGGAAACTTCCCGCCACAGAAGTCTCGACACGTGAATGCGACCGGTGTACGATGCGGCCTTTAAATATTGTCCCAATTCGTTCGTACCATCTCGATGCGTCTGAATCGCAGTTTTACCGCGAGAGTTTCCCGCGAGAAGGTCCTTGTTCCGATCGCTTAACGAGGCTCGTTATTTCGCGTCGCGATCGAAGCTGCGAGAACGTTGTGATTATTAATAATATCTGAATGATATGCGAACATCATTGCACCATTGGCCGGATTATGCGGCATCGACGTCAATCGTATGCGGTCATTGGATTAAGTGAGAATTAAAAATATAATTAAAATTTTTCTCATTAATTACATTTTTACGAAATAATCTCTGTTGGATATAAATTTAACTTAAAATAAAGTGAATAAAATTATAATAATTAAAAAAAACTTATGATTTTAATATATTAAATTTAAAAAGCTTCTTAAAAGAATAAAAATCGCAGGCAGATTCTGCGAATAGAATACAAAGGGGAAGGGCGGGATTAAACTGTCTTGCTCTTGACTTATTATTGCGTACGAAGAGCTTTTGCGTCCAGGATTTTAGGCACATGACCTGCATTTTACGTCCATTGTGGACATAGATACGACAGACGATATATTCGGCAATTAGGTATGTGTGTGTGTGGGGGGGGGGGGAGGGGGATACACACAAAACGGAATTACAA
>NW_021849211.1:1792822-1838437 GCF_003651465.1 Formica exsecta
GGGGGGGGAAGGGGATACACACAAAACGGTATTACAAATTTAGATGAGATGCGCGTGTGACGATGCATAATTCGCGCTATCGCGGAAAATATAACGTGCAAGCTTTTACAACGTCGTCGTTACCGTCCTCGCTTCCGTCAAGAGTGACAGAAACGTACGAATTCGTAGCGAGTCGAAGGAGATGCGCGCAGAATTTAATTTCCGGTCGGTTATCCAAGACTGAGCGTCATGGAAACAAATATTTGTATCTTTACGACAAAAGCGTCTCGACTTCCTCCCTAGGATTAATGATGTCATTGTCTGGCAATACTTAACGCGCTTGAAGAAATGAATCTTATTCTAGTAATTTAAACTCGTCGGCGACTCGGTTCGATGACTTTAATAAGCTCTGAACTTTTACACGCTAATCAATCTTAATTCCAAAATAATGATAAAATTCAGGGATATTTTACTTCGCCATAAATCATTCAATTTCGCTCCATACATACAAAAAACGGGAGAAGTGACAATCATTTATTGTGCATCGGAGATTAATCTCGTCGCACTTTTTGCGGAACAGATGTTCGTCATTTTTTCAATATCATAAGTTACGTTCGCCAGCATTTTCCCCAACAAATTGCATGCAGGAGTTTGTGAGAACGATTCCACATAAATTTCTGTGATTATCACGCGGACAGTGATCCGCCGTGATTTTATTCACGGTCGATCGAATCTCCCTTAACCGTGCGTCTTTGTTTGATGATCCGTGGGTCCGCCGGTGAGGCTGGGACGGTCGAAAGGGCCATGTGCTGGATACTTAAACGCGTGATATATGCGATATACGGTGCTGCCCACAGGTATTCGCCTGTGTACCTGCTTGCTTGCACAGGTACACGGACATGAGCCCGCTCTCTACGCATGTTCGCCTACTTTACATCCCGATGAGTAATGCGCCGCGGTCCCAGCATTAAAAGCGCCAGTAACGTCGGCTTCGCCCGGAGGCCATGGTGCGGCGACCGTCGTGGAAACCGTACCGACGAGATGATAGACGAGCAGGTTTAATGATAATAATACCCCTTTAAAAATATGCCGTTAAAAAAATTCTACAGCGTCGACGGGACGATTACGGGACGAACGAGCGTTCCTCGGCGCGTTTTCACGACAAGCGGATGTGTCGCGTGATCATAAAAATTGCCCGTTACCAAATTGATATCTCGGATCGGCAATTATCGACGCGACACATTCGGGATAAGCGTTATTTTTATCTAAATATTTTCTGACGAGATTTTGCAACGCGTCATGTAAATTCAAACTGTCGACTGCGCGTATATTACTTGATAGCGCGATTGACGTACGAGATAGTACTGAAAAAAATATAGTAGAAGTATTTCGGGAGATTCTTCATTTTTAACGTACTGGGATAAAAATAGCATATGTTATACGATAAGGTTCTCGATAAATCAAATTCATCGAGACCCAGATCTTTTTTATGACCGCTTTCGACACACTAGAGAGGATGCAAGGAGAGCAGCTCATATGGGAATTGCGCATACGATACGAATACGTGATTGGATCGGCAGCCGTTTGTCACTTTTATTGACATGTGAGAACTGTGCTAACAAGTGTATATCTCTCATATATACATCATGGCATAGCACGTTCCGTATTTTCAAAAAATCGTTATTTATCGTCGTATACTATCTTTTCTAAAGTAGAAGCGATCCGCATATTGATAATCTATCATTAAATTAATTAATATTTTATATATGTTTTGTATATATAAATATGATATGAATGTTTTGTCTAAAGCTAATACATTAAAGTTAGTGAAAGAAGAATTTGCGTTACATCCTGATATTAATTTTATCGATCAGTTCAATTACATTATCTAATAATTCCGCAATATGATACATATTATTCGAAGTGGGCTTAATTTTGCTTTGCGGTTTAGCGGTAACATCGAGTACATTGCTACCTAATTTACTAATTGAAGAATACCATAGTTTAGCCGCATTCGAGAATTGTTAATACAGTGATCGCGTCGGTTATCGGTCGCGCTTTCCTCATAGAAAGCGCGTAATAATATCTTTATGCTTCGCACTCAAAAGGTCTTAATATGCAGTATGCAATCAAATACATAAATTGTAATGAGTTTATATTTTCGAAAATAAATAGCGCGTTGTGATATAATATCAATTCCACCTTGTATGCGTGTGTGTTTGTGACTTTTAATATTCTGGAAAAATTATGTTCCCTGAAAAATTATAGTCTTTGAATGTTATTACATCATTAATCGTTAACGTTACGTTGATAAACAAAGTTAAATAAAGAAGTAATTTTTATCCGGAGCATGACTTTTAAGTTATTGTAACTCTCTTGCTCGACGCGTCGGAGTAAGTACAGCGTAGAACTCGACATTGTTGTCTCGGAGTCTCGCATTACACGTCTGTTTTCCTCCAAGAAGTGTACCTACTAATTACTCCCTGTGTCAGTCTCCTCGTTAGCTTTAGACGAGTGCAATGTTATAGCGAAGAGAGGAAATTCTGGATAAAGGCGGAAACGTATTAACGCATTTGATCGATACCGTCTTCTAAAATGTCATATGCAATGTTTTCCTTACATAAATACAGTCATGTGTTGACGTTATTTGTCGCGCGAATTCCCGTAATTATAAATAGATTTATTATCTCGAGTATAAATAATATACTGCAATTACATAAGCCAAATATAAACGGTAAATATAAACGTTGGTTAATATGCGATTGTTACCGCTTTTTTTTCAGTTAAATTTCCAACAAAGTCTAATAATTTCATTAAATATTATTACAATTTGATGCGAATTTATAAAGCTTGCGAATCGTAGATGCACGGGATGGTTGTCTTTCGTAAAATTGAATGTTGGATGATGGAAGCAAATAGGTTGTCCGCAGGAATACCTTCGGGAAAGCAAATACCGGCAATCACTGGCAATCGAGATAACCAGCGATATAACACGATTCTCTCAGTTTACAATTACTCGCTCATCCGACTCGGTGTTGACTCTCGGCGATTGTTTCCTTCAACAAGTGCCTCTCCTAATTACTCGTCGACCGAGAATCCTCGTTAGAGTTTCTCGTAGACTGCGGAGACGGAGTCGGTAATAAAGGAGCAGTCGAGAAAAAAAGGAAGAGACGGTCGCGGCAAGGCGGGCCGTGAATCAGGCCGGAAGACACGATAAAAAAAAAAGTAGAGAAAGAAATGAAAAGCGAGAATGCGCGCGGTCGAGTTTTCGTATTGCCGGGGATTCCTTAATTTTTTTTTTTTTTTTTTTTTCATTGTTCCGTCAATTATAATTGTGGTGTTGCGCGAAATAAACAGGCGTATGGGAAGATAGGAAGAGAACGAGAGAAAAAAAGAGACGAGCATATAAATTTAATACGTTCGTTCAAGAAATTTAAAACGCATTAGATATTATTTTTTAAAGTTTTAGTTCTTTCTCTTTGAACTATATTTTAATTGAATTGGAAAAAATAAGCAATTGAAAAAACAGATTTCGCGTACATGCAGAATACATAAGGGAAAGCTAAGTAGAATCGATATATAGGATTAATAGTTAAGAATTATATATTTCTAGATTGATATATCACGCTCCATTACCCACTAGAGAGACAACGGGATATATAGGACAATGTGACGCGTAATCGATTGTACGTACATTATATGTGTAGCATCGAAACCGTATGTACATATATGTATGTATGTGTCTAATGTAGAAACTATCGCTATTGCCGTTTGTAGAATCTACCTCTGCCGCGAGTCTAAATATAATCGATAAATATGCGTTGTATATACGACGCAAACACGACGGTGAAACGTATTCAGGTGGAAGGGAAAAACCAAAGAAACGGAAAAAACCAAGTAAATTATCGGCGGCTGCTTAGTCGTGTTTGTTGTACCGATGGTAATGATCGAAGATGAGAGGCAAGTGTAAAGGGGGATGTTTGCTGAGACGTGTACCGGAAGGAAGAGGGTTGAACGGAAGGGCAGAAATGAATACACATCGGTGTCAAAGCGCTTCGGAACGGGCAAGGGGGCCGCTTTTGTCGTGTCTCTCGTTACGTTATTAAAATTGGCCCCGCGGAAACACTTAACGGCGTGACGAGTAGCTCTAGGCGTTCTGAGATATGTGTCTTCTTATGACAGAGGCACTTGGTACTTTTCGGTCTGTTTTTTTTCCGCTCGCTCGTATCGGCGTCATTATAAATCATTAGCGAAATTTCGTCGTGGCCATTTTACAAGTTTAATTTTATTCAATTTCAGCTTTATTCACTTTGAGCTGTTTAATTAGGATAATCGATAAGAGATCCTAAATATATATGATTATTAAATGATATTTATTTGAATTTAAGAATTTGTTTTATTGTAATGATATTTTTATCTTCTTTTTTTTTTACATCTTTATGTGTGCAATAATCATGTCAATACAAGATCTGGTCAATGACCTCGATACGTTCATGCAAGATAAGATTCAAAATAATTTCACGCTAAGAATTTCCGGCTCTGCGAGAACTCTCCATAAGACTGTCTCGATGTTTTCGAAAAAAGAGAAAAGAAACGCGTATGAGTCAAATGTTTACGGCCAAAAATGCAAAGTTACGAAACGCTCGTCGACTTAAACGAACTTTTATGACGTATATAGGAACTCTTGCGGTATGCAACTCGCAGGAAATCATACTTGACGGCACGCTTGAGTCAGCTGCCCTTTCTTGGAACCACGAGGCAATCTCGAAGACGCATCCACTGCTTTATCTGCTCATTCACGGGTACGACTTGCGAGACGCGGAACGGCTGTATCGAATGTCCCGACTTGGGCTGATTGCCGCAATACCGGGAAAAGGCTTAACGAACGGATTGTTGCTTCGTCGGAGCGTGTGACGGTCACGCGGGAGGATGAATGTCTGACAAGTAATAAAAGGCTTTTTTTTTCTCCGACCATGCACGGAGATATGCGCAACGGCCATATCTCTGCACACGTTGAAACATGCCACGAGAGAAAAAAATAGACTTCGAATTATATTCGGGCAAACTAGATGGGACAGTGATTGACGCCATCGGATCTAAATTGTCAGGTTCATTCATTCACGCGTTGAGTGATTGATATCAAGTAGATTACGGCGATTTTGTAAAAAAAAAAAAAAAAATGAATGATATAAATAGATATATAAAATCTTATATATTAATATATAAGATTATTGATATTGCTTTTTAATATTGCGATAAAACATTATTGTAATAGCGTCGATACTTCTCATTAATTGCGATGTCAAATTAATGAGAAAATTATTTCAGTAGCAAAATAATCATATTTGAATATTAAATGTTATATAAGTATAACACTTAATATTCCATATATACATACAATGTCGATATTGATATCGGATTTAGCAACTTTTTATACAAGCAATCAAGCTTTATTCATTAAAGCGCAGCGGTGTTTATGAACTCGATGATGCAGTCGGTAATTACACTTGGCATAACGCGCGAAGCAATACGTGCAAAGAGCACATATTTGGTTATTAATTTCTTCCTGTAAACGAGCGTGCTTGTGCTTTGACATGAGTTGAAGCCCGAGTATATCGAGCAAGGAAATACTCGATATTGAATATCCGCTCATCTAACTGCGCATCTCGCGGTATACGAGAAATTGCTTAACGAACAAGCTATAGACTCGCGTAACGAGGTACACTAATTCGCGTTCTCGTCTACGGTGCGCGTGCAACCCTTAAGGAAGCTTGACGGATAATACGCAATATTGCAGGCTGCGTTCTGTAGATGGAAATTAGTTCCTTGTTTGGGCGGGGGACGACAGGAGAGGGAAACTATATGCGAAACGAAAATCGAATTGCGCGGCTCGTCGGCCGAAAACGTTTTCGTTATTGCGACTTAGCGCGCGCGCGTCGCGTGTACCTTGAATATTCATTCCCCGTGTCGCGTCACAATACGCTATTGTTGCATTCCAATAGAATGCTGCTCATTGTTCATAACGCTTGCACGGAGGAAGAGAGAGAGAGGGAGGGAGCGGACAGCATGGTGCCGCTCGCGCAAAATACTGACGAATATGGGAGCTAGAAGCATTTTCGAGCTTTCGGAGCAACTCGATTTTTGCGCCGACATGCAACAGCATTAATTATCTAATCCTTTTGTGCCGCTTGATGTCAGTGCCTCTGCTTTATAACGCTGTTTTCGCTGATTCTGTCTGAACACGGCGAAATGTAAGGCGCGGCGATGCTCGGTGAAGTTTACCGGCGAGGAAGATGTGATTAAGTCCGTTAATTATTTCGTTGTCGGGAATAAGGGAGAGAAGGGGATGTACGCGCGAAAAACACAAATCCGCTCACGGGAAAGCATTTCCATAAAAAATTCACCGCTTGTTTCGCAGATCAGAGGGAGGAAAATGAGATCATCGTGGAGAGGGAGAGAGAGAGAGAGAGAGAGGAGATCCTAAATGCATTCGCCGCCGTAATTCTGCTTCGTTACTGATTACTGCCAACTTCCGTTTGCACCGCGGCAGACGCACTAAGTGTAATTGTCCGTTGTGTCAATCAACCATTTCCGCGCGGGGTGGCTGCCAAATGGCTTCTTTAGTCGGAACGGGATTGAGAGCTAAACCCGAAGATACCTTGTCCGTTCGTAAAGAAAACTTTATTATATCTTCAATTAACTTCGAGGATTTATCACTGTGACGTTATTTAAATAAATGATAAAGAAATGATTTTATTAGTATTTTATACATATCTGGATATTATTGATATCATTGCTATATCAAACTTCAACATGAAATTCTCGTTATATTCTCTTGGTCTGGTATAAATTCATTACGTTTGCGTATAAGTTTCTACGTTGTGTTTGCGCTCGCATTGATATTTGGAGCGAAAATTTACCCTTGTTTTCGGAATAACGAGGCTCTCCGCATTGCATCGCGTAACGAGTGCATAACATCGGGGATGCGCATCGTGAATATCGAATTCGCGCCGCCCACCTTCGTCCTCCGGCGCGCTTACAAGCGGGATTGCTTAATGACGATACTCGTTCTCTCGTTCACTTAGTTTAGCATGATGCCAATGGGGAAACCGCGACATAAGTGGATGGTGTCCTGGGTGCTCTCCCAAGCCCTTCTACGGTTAAGTGCACCGGGGTTGGCTGCCGGAGGGTGCAGTCACACCATCCACGAGTAGGCAAACTTGAGGGGAACATTCCGGCCGGGCTACGAAACGTCTGTCACTTCTCGTTCATATTTCGCGTTACTTTGTTTACGCACATTCACATTTATGTTCTGTATATTTACTCTCTCTTATCCGATCTATCTAATGAATTCTGAATGTGTTTGTATTTCTTCGTAAGGTTCAATATTTAAAATTTTAAAATTTTTTAAAATTATGACGTTTAAAATACAATCTGTCATTCTATAAAATTGAATTCAAAAATATCTTTAGAGAAAATAGGAAAAGAAATTTTAGACGGGAAATGTAGGCTGTATAAATTCAACAATCTTGCCAAAAAAAATCAATAATTTTTGAAATTTTATAAATTTGTAATTAGCGAAAACTTTAAAATGTCAAAATAACGAAAGAATTATTTTGATATAAAATTCTTTGAGCTAACGATAAGCACGATTATTTTGCAATCCCGAAAATTATATGCGTTTATATGCTTTTGGCTATTGTCGGCGGATAAAGACCATTGTATAAAATTGCCGTGAGCTTCGAGAAGCCTGCACACGGCATAGGGCAGTAAACGATGTAAAACGTGTGTAAAAAGTTATCAATATGGCGTACGTTTGACATAGTTCGTTTCGCACATGATCATCCCTCGCTCGCTTCGTCACTCTCGTTCTACCGCCAATCCCATATTTCTCTCTCCATCTTCTCTATTTTTTTCCCTCTTCGTTTTATCATTGAAAGTATATGGGCGGAGGTATGTGCGTTGTCAGATCAAAAGCATGAAAATACGGGAGAACCGTGACTGCGTCCGGCAGAAACAATGAAAGCAAATACGGGCAATGGAAAACTACCGGGCATAAAAGAACGAAAAAGCGGTCATTGCGAGTTACAAAGGACCGCGTGGAAAAGTACCGTAGATATCCAGTTTGGGCAAACACGAGGAACGAATGAAAAAAAGAAAAAAAAAAAAGAAAAAAAAAAAAGAAAAAAAAAAAAGAAAAAAAAAAAAGAAAAAAAAAAAAGAAAAAAAAAAAAGAAAAAAAAAAAAGAAAAAAAAAAAAGAAAAAAAAAAAAGAAAAAAAAAAAAGAAAAAAAAAAAAGAACGCGGAACAGACGCGCGCGCGCACGCGGTCTCCGATATTGCCGAAAACCACCGACTTCGGAACCGATATCGACAGTCGCAGACGTCATATGCCGGGTTTTTCCGGATGTCCGACGAGCGGAATTGGGATGGGAATCGATTGCGGCCAGAAATAATCTCCAGCCTTTTGAGCTTGACGTCTCGGCGTCCCTTTCTCGTGAAAGAGCAGCGACACGGTTATCGAGTTTATTTGAGCAGCAAAATTCGTTCGATCATGTAAAATCTCCTGCTCGAATGCGCGACTGCAACGCCGTTTATGCAGTTTTATGGGAGAAGTATTTGATGATGCTTTCGCATCATCAATGCGGAATAATTAGTTGTATATATCGTATCGTGCATTCTACGAAAGCAAGACACAAACGCGTAGATAGAAGTAGATCGCAAATGAGAAACGATTCAAGTGACGTCGTACGAGATATCGCCGAGCAAGAGTATCGTATTTCGACGATATTACATATTCCGCGTAGGTATATGATTGAATCAACATACGTGCCAAGTGTCACAGTAAAGGCGGACGGATCATACAAACAGCAATATCAATCATTGCAAAAAGAATTGAAAGGTATACCGATAACTATAATCTACTAATTAATACATTTCAAACTCAAATGTAAAATTGAGCGTTTAATTGATACAAAAGATGATTTCATAATCAGCTGTCGCATCGCGAAGCCGAATTTTGTATTTCCGATATTTAATTAATTTTCAACAATAACGCATTATTTCGCGAATGATACTTTTCGATCCGTGCTCCTCAATATATATAATTCGACGTTTCAGCTTGTACGAAGTTGATGATGCGTATACGTTCACGGTCACGCGTGAATCATCATTTCTGCATGCATGTATAACGTATACGTATGTACAATGGTGTGTGCGTTTCAGCGCGAGCCAAAGGCACCGAAGTAATTGCGAAAAAGAGTTATTCTGCTGTCCGAATAGCTTTCACCAGAAGCGCTGTTCTTTTTCCGCAGTGTAAAGAGAGAAAGAGAGAGAGAGTGTGTGTGTGTGTGTATCTGTGTGTGTGAGAGAGAGAAAGAGGGAGTCGCATGCTGGGACATTAAAGCCTCGAACGTTGCTTTTCACCGAGATGCAAATCCATGGTCTTATAACTAAGCCTTTCTCGAACGCTTACTCTCGCACACATTTATGCCGCAAAAGTTTCGCGAGCACGCGACGTGCTTTAGGCGATTAACTATGTATCGCGGTTCATTAGTCGTGCAGTTTTATAAAATAATAACACGCGCGCGTGCGCACCTTCTCTGCCCCCCATACCCCCTCAAAGAACAAACACACACACACACACTTTTCCTCTCCCTCTCTATCTCTCTTTTTCTTTCTCGATTACGCTCTTTACATTTTCGATATTTATGAGGATCGTTACCGCGGATACGGGCAATATTTCCACAAAATATCGGCTCAGAAGAGCTTTATTTTTTATTTCTATAGTAAAAAGCGCGCGGCTGTCTATTGTCCCGCAAAAACTCGCACAAACCCTTTTGACGTCGTTGAATCGCTGTCTCTATCTCGATCGATGTATTAACTGGTGAATTTTTGGCCCATGATAAATGTGCGAATTTTTGTGGAGAATTTTTTATCGCGCGTACAGACATATATTTTTGCATGTAGAACTAAAAAAAATTATTGTTGATATATTATTGTTGATAATGCTCAGCAAAGTGCAGCACAAGTAATTGCTTGCAATTACGCGTTATTTTACATTATCTAAGATGTCTTAATTTAAGAGACGCGAATGACAGACGGTATTCTCAAAGGAAACGCACTTACCAATTGAAACCCACGACGAGGGGTGCGCTCATGATATCGAAACACCGGCACTTACACGCAATTGCTTTCGAGTATTGCGCTTTCAGAAAAAATTTCGGTTCTCCCGGCTCCATTATATCCGAACCGCCGTTTCTCTCTTTTTATGGTAATACAAATTTTACCAGTTTTTCGTATCATAAACAAAATTCGTATAAATAGTAATAATCTTTACATAAGTCCATAAGTCCATTTAAAGTGAAATGAAACTTTCTAACTTAATTAAACTGAATATTAGCAAAAATATTTGACTCTCAAATAATATTTTTAGTTGCAACAAATCTGTGTGTGCGTCTGATTGCATTACTTTATTTAAAAAATTCATTATTTAACTTTTTATTATTATGTTTATTATCCTGGTGCCTATTAATTTCATAATATACGAGTATATAATTTTTAATTATGACATTTAAATTACTTATATCGCGTCAGAGTGAACGAACGCGGTGCGAAGCGTGGAGCGTAAATTTAATAGAAAATCTGCGCGACACATTTCAATAAATTAACGAGACGTCGCACATATGTCGGAAATGATTGCATTCGCGAATAACATCCCGGATTTTTAAGCACATCGTGCGCCAGGATTGGAGCTCAGGTGCATACCGTTCGTTCAGGAAAATCCCGGCGAGGAGACGAGGCAAGTTTATTGCGCCTGTCGTAGAAAGAAGAGGAAAAGAGTGTAATCGCGCGAATACTGTCGATTCGTTTGGACTCTCATATCTGAAATTGCTGTCGCCTCGAATCTATTATATCCGAGCCGGTGAGGCCTGAGAGCCGGATCTCTCCGTAATAGAAATCCGTGGCCGAGTTCGTTAATTCACACCGGTATATGCGACGAGCTCTCTCTGAAAGCGAGAAAGCGATAGAAGTCGAAGAGAGAGAGAGAGAGAGAGAGGGAGACGAGAGAAAGAGACGAAGGAAAGCGACCTGATAACAGACGCGCGAAAAAGGGAGAGAACGAGAATGGAGAGATGAAACTCGATGAAATAGGAAGAACGGCGGGGATGAAGCTGGAGAGCGCGAGCTACTCGAGAAGAGAGAAAACCGGGGTACCTACGATTCCATTGAACGAGGGGCACATCTGCCGCGTTGCATTGTGCCGCACGCTGCACTCATCCGCGTCATCCGATCTGCTCGACGCAACCTCGAACCCCTCGAGAAGAAAAGAGCGAGCGAAATGACGAGGTGGATCACGAGAGGAAACGAGAAAGAGAGAAAGAGGAGAATCAGTCGTTGTTCCCCTTGCGGCCTCGTGCCGGAGTTATATCGTCATATCGTCCTACCTGCCGAACGATAAATCCGCTCGATCCTTTTCAATGAGGTACCCACTCAGATTTATGAGGGAATTAATAGTAGATCTAGCGAAAAAAAAAGTATCGGCGATATATCGGTTACTCGTGAGTAGGGCCGAGAAGAAGGCACGCGACTATTGCCTGTAGCTGAATCTCGTAGTTACTGTTAATATTTTCAACGACCGAAAGCATTGAAAATTTTCCGCTTAAAACTTTGGAATATATATTGTATCGCTGAGAAATATCGTGCTGCTAATTTAACGCGCGCTGAGCAGAGTTGTGCGTGATATCATGGTTAATTTTGCTATCCGTTCGCGTTCTATTTATTCCCACCGAGTTCCGATCGAAGTTGCTGACGCGAATTAGCCGCATCGGAACGGTGCTTAATTCGATTAAAGAATCGTTCATCTCCGTCGATCATCACCGCCGCAAATAAAAATTATTAACTGTTTAAACGCTCGTCCCGCTAGGATAAAGCGTGATATATTCCCTTTTCATCGTGCGAGCAAAATGCGTCGGAAAATTGGCCGGAGCAGGATGACGGCGCGGTATAAAGAGAAGCGCACCCCGCCCTTATAATCCGGAGTAGTCTAGCTATACGAGGGTGAGAAACATGGGGGGTCCCGAGAAACAAACGACAAGTGGGTGGGTATGCGTGTAACGATCTCGCATTCGATACACGAAATAGTACAGAATATTTATATTCGTACAGAAGACGCGTTTCTCTCTATATCGCATTTTATGGTAATACAAATTTTACCAGTTTTTCGTATCATAAACAAAATTCGTATAAATAGTAATAATCTTTACATAAGTCCATTCTATGATATAAAGTGAAATGAAACTTTCTAACTTAATTAAACTGAATATTAGCAAAAATATTTGACTCTCAAATAATATTTTTAGTTGCAACAAATCTGTGTGTGCGTCTGATTGCATTACTTTATTTAAAAAATTCATTATTTAACTTTTTATTATTATGTTTATTATCCTGGTGCCTATTAATTTCATAATATACGAGTATATAATTTTTAATTATGACATTTAAATTACTTATATCGCGTCAGAGTGAACGAACGCGGTGCGAAGCGTGGAGCGTAAATTTAATAGAAAATCTGCGCGACACATTTCAATAAATTAACGAGACGTCGCACATATGTCGGAAATGATTGCATTCGCGAATAACATCCCGGATTTTTAAGCACATCGTGCGCCAGGATTGGAGCTCAGGTGCATACCGTTCGTTCAGGAAAATCCCGGCGAGGAGACGAGGCAAGTTTATTGCGCCTGTCGTAGAAAGAAGAGGAAAAGAGTGTAATCGCGCGAATACTGTCGATTCGTTTGGACTCTCATATCTGAAATTGCTGTCGCCTCGAATCTATTATATCCGAGCCGGTGAGGCCTGAGAGCCGGATCTCTCCGTAATAGAAATCCGTGGCCGAGTTCGTTAATTCACACCGGTATATGCGACGAGCTCTCTCTGAAAGCGAGAAAGCGATAGAAGTCGAAGAGAGAGAGAGAGAGAGAGGGAGACGAGAGAAAGAGACGAAGGAAAGCGACCTGATAACAGACGCGCGAAAAAGGGAGAGAACGAGAATGGAGAGATGAAACTCGATGAAATAGGAAGAACGGCGGGGATGAAGCTGGAGAGCGCGAGCTACTCGAGAAGAGAGAAAACCGGGGTACCTACGATTCCATTGAACGAGGGGCACATCTGCCGCGTTGCATTGTGCCGCACGCTGCACTCATCCGCGTCATCCGATCTGCTCGACGCAACCTCGAACCCCTCGAGAAGAAAAGAGCGAGCGAAATGACGAGGTGGATCACGAGAGGAAACGAGAAAGAGAGAAAGAGGAGAATCAGTCGTTGTTCCCCTTGCGGCCTCGTGCCGGAGTTATATCGTCATATCGTCCTACCTGCCGAACGATAAATCCGCTCGATCCTTTTCAATGAGGTACCCACTCAGATTTATGAGGGAATTAATAGTAGATCTAGCGAAAAAAAAAGTATCGGCGATATATCGGTTACTCGTGAGTAGGGCCGAGAAGAAGGCACGCGACTATTGCCTGTAGCTGAATCTCGTAGTTACTGTTAATATTTTCAACGACCGAAAGCATTGAAAATTTTCCGCTTAAAACTTTGGAATATATATTGTATCGCTGAGAAATACCGTGCTGCTAATTTAACGCGCGCTGAGCAGAGTTGTGCGTGATATCATGGTTAATTTTGCTATCCGTTCGCGTTCTATTTATTCCCACCGAGTTCCGATCGAAGTTGCTGACGCGAATTAGCCGCATCGGAACGGTGCTTAATTCGATTAAAGAATCGTTCATCTCCGTCGATCATCACCGCCGCAAATAAAAATTATTAACTGTTTAAACGCTCGTCCCGCTAGGATAAAGCGTGATATATTCCCTTTTCATCGTGCGAGCAAAATGCGTCGGAAAATTGGCCGGAGCAGGATGACGGCGCGGTATAAAGAGAAGCGCACCCCGCCCTTATAATCCGGAGTACATTTTTCACGCCGGCACGTTATATTACATATTTATGTCACGCTCGATGTCCGACTCCCTCCGTGTTACGTTGGATATGCAACAACTGCGCTCTTAGGACGCGGCGCCCATTAATGATTCAGCGAGCCGAACAAAGCGCGGTGCTTGAATTTGTTCAAGCCTTCAAAGCAGAGACGGATTTCGAGCTGAGCAAAAAAGACACGACGAATATAGGTACCGAAAATTTCCGACGAGCTCTACTTCGTTTGCATATGATACATGGAAAAATTCTTACAAAAAAAAGCAGATATTGAAACAAAAAATTTATAATGATAATTATAGATATATCTCTACAAAAATGTTCTGCTCTATGAAATATATAAATGAAATGCCAAACGTAAATAAATTTTTCAAGAGTATGTTATTATGAAAATGTATATTAGATTTATCGAAAATTATTTCCTTTCTTATAAATGAATCATACATATATCGGTTTTAATACATGTAATTAATTGTTACTTTTTTATCATACATGCATATTGTATAATAGAGTAAAATATAATTTTTAGTATTACATTTCTTTAAAATTATTATTATATAATATAATTATACAAATGCATCGACTCTAAAATTTGATTAAACTCGCTACTGCATTGCGGAATACCTTTTCTCTCCCTTCGCCACACATTCAGTTTATTTTATCCTTTTGTTATTCTGCGTTTCGCTTAACTATATCGTGCAGGGCCGCGATGTGCAATCCCCTGTACACGATACATGAATCTTCTTCACCCTCATTGGATGAGTTTTGACGGACGAGAATGAGAATCGGGGACTTACACGCGATTATAAACCCTCCAACGAAGCCCTGCGGCTAGTTGGCCCACTTTCGTATAACTTTCGACATGCTGTCCGGTTAAATCTGGCTATTCGCGTGAAACGCGGATATAAAATCATCGGCTGTATAAATCTAAATCACAAGAGCACTTTGAATTTAAAGAAACATAAGACTAAGATTAAAAAAAATTCTAATTAAATTAAAATAACATATTATTACACTAAATTTATGACATTATCGAAAAATGTATACTTATCAATTAGATTTATAATACATTTGGTGTGTATATAATATATTTTTTAGCGTTATATCTCGTATGTGTAAATCGCAAATAGTTTCATACTACATCGCAAAAGATGATGATGTATACTGATTCTTTTTTTATTTATCTTTGCCGATTATATACTTGGCAACGATATATTATATATATACATATATATATAATATAAACTCTCTCTCTCTCTCTCTCTCTCTCTCTCATAGATATTATAATATTATAATATGAGATATATATATACGCAATAGGATGAATATTTTGATCGAATAATAAGGGTGATAACGATTGTCCTCGATTGCATTGTCTGGTCGAGATAATTTATCACATCGATGAATTTATGGCTACTAGTGCGATGAAGGGGTTAATTGCATATCCTAGTGTATGTTGAGTAGTTGATTCTATTATTCGAATAACGGCTGCTTCATTTACATGGATAATTAGGTAACGTAATATCTGCGAAGCCCCTATGTTACTGATACATCTATATTTCCAATCGATATGGATAAATATCGTCACTTGATTAATAAAATCATCGTTATGGATTATTGCCGGCTTTCTTTTGAATCTGCTACGAATAAATCAGTTTGCGCGCGATTGGATTATATTCCATGCGATGTTGAATTATTCGTCCTTCTAATTTATCGGATCGATACCGTCGATATCTGCACGTAACGTACATTAGAGTTTAAATAATCGTACGTTGGACAAAATTTGCCTAAGAATAAAATGCACGAATTGCAATAAAAACACTAGAAAAAATATAATTATTACAATATAATCAAAGTAGTTTCGTGTATCATACGTAAAACGAAGAAACGTCGTGAGTAATTAATTCGGTCGTGTCGTCTCGTGGGAGCTAGGAGATTTAATTCTCTTATCTGCCATCGGTCTTACGAGAAAAGCGAATGCGATTATGACAGTCATCGAGTTTTTCGGTCACGACGAGCGCACCCGCTCCTCGCGCGCGTGCACGCCGCTGTGAAATCCTACCGAAAGGGCGTTCACGATCACGATCGAGGGTCGTTGTATTCAAACACTCTGATCGCACGCCTTTCACGTGTCCCGAATTTACATATAGGGTTACGACTCCATTCGCGGCCAAAATGAAATAATCTCGTTATGTAAATGGACGCCTGCAGACGCCTGCGAGATGCGACGTGACGCCACGGTATCGTCCTCGTAATAGTGCTGCACGTCGAATCTTTTTTTTTTTTTTCTCGTCATCTTCAACGCTATCCCCCTGGAAGCGCACGCAACGCCGACATAGCGATATAAAAGTCATTGCGAATTTTACAGCCCGCATTACCGAGCTCCGACCGGTGTATCAGCTTGGGTAATTATTCGGACGGCAATACACTGTTATTTATACTCCAGCTTGTATTACAAACGTGCATTTTGAACGATTTTAAATAATCGATAACGAGCAATACGCATATATTCGGTTATACGAGCGAGGTAGATTGGGGCGTATCTAGACCGAGCGATCTCATCCGCGTCAAGTATGAATTATTTAAGTATATTGTTGAATAAACATCAACTCTTAAGACTGGCATCTCGCCTGCCACCGAGTTCTGAGAACGGTATCTTGGAAATATGTCTGTTGCCTGTCTAAGAAACACGCAACGCGAAGGAACGAAACATTCAAACGGTCAAGATGTAACACATACCACCGACATACCAAGTTAGGCTTTTGGAATAGAAGATGAAGTAGTAGACACATTTCCTTCTCTTAGAAAGAATACAACTGTCAAAATCATGATCTATAAAAATTACATTTAAGAAATTCGAGAAAGAAAGAGCTCTAAACTATCTCACAAATGGATGTGTTTGAAAAGCATTCAGAATTCGCATAACATAGATACTTATAAAAATCGGTATGTTGGCTTTTATCGAGTAAATACAGCTTTATTATATCTCACAGAAAAATTTACTGATAATCGTGCGTACGTATTATATTCAAGTCAAGGAAACTGTGAAACACAGCTGCATTACGTAACTTCTTACGAGGGAAGGGATGCGCTTCTCGTATGTTAACGACGATAACCGCGGGCGCGAAAAGAAATTAATCGAATGGAGCTCGGAGAGTTAGAATGTCGGGTGATAATTCATTCTTACGCCTAGCGCGTCCGGCTCGGGTTACGAGCACTCGCGTAATCGTCTCTCGTGAATTGGATTCGTCGTGAGTTATGCGACAGCGTAATATGTGCGAGGAGATGTGACGGTGTCTCGTTATTCCGCGCGCGGCCATTCACGGTGGGCGCGAGACGTCGCGAGTCGTTGCCCAGTCTCATTCGACGTGGCGTCGGTCGCGATTCATCGTAAATTAAAAGAACGAAGGGAGCAATCAGCGATCCCGCAATAGACTGTCGAGATAAGACTCGTCGCGTCGTTTAAAGACGAGCGACGACGTCTGAACGAAGGCAGTACGCGAATACAGAACTGGGTCCTCTCGTTCTTCCTCGTATTACCGCTGCTCTCGTCCGTCGTTAAGAAAATCCTCGTCTATTGTCCCGGGTCAGTGACGAGACGACGAGACGACGAAACGCACACTCTCTTTCCGTCTCCGCCTGCCGTTCCTTTTTCCGTCTGTCGAAGACGAGAGTTAGAGAGATAAATATGTAGAGAGTGTCGTTGGCCTCTCTCTTACCGAGAAAAGTCCCTCTCCTGTTGCACAAGGAGATGCATATGCATGGGCGTTCGCAGGGGAACGTCATGATTCTTCACGCGAATCAGGCTGTCGCACGTTTCTTTTCTTGCCTCTCTTTCTTTTTCTCGTTCTGTGAATCTTTTCAACTTTCTCTGTCTCTCTCTCTCTCTCTCTCTCTCTCTCTCTCTTCCTCTTTCCTCTTTCAACCTCCCTCGAACTTCTTTCTCCCGTTCGTGTGATAAAACAGCTCAAGTCGGCTTTCGTGATAAGAAGGAAAAAGCAACGGCGTGTATCTGTGTACTCGAGATTATTTTATCGTGGCGCATTGCGATACACGTGGGATTTGGCTGTTTTCCCCTCTTTTTCCTCCGAGGATAGATAGATGCGTCTTGGTTAAAGTTTTTCCTTCTGAATTCTGTCAGTGCGTCATGGTACATATTATCATTGTTTTATTTTATATATTAATAATATATAAAAAATATAATAATAATATATATTAATAATATAGATATGCATAAATCTAATGTGAAATATACAAAATAATACATCCTTCATAACTTATATCGATCTTGTAATAATTTGATTTGTTTCGATAAGCTATATTATATATCAACTTTATTGACTATAAAATGGGGATCTTATTAATGAAAGTGGCGTCGTGTGTTGTAATTACGATCAATAAAAGTTTATGAATATATTGCGTCCGTATAATAGGTATCAACCCGGAAGAGAAATGAGGTCAGTTGTAAAGTGTATTATTAATTCGTATGGACGTAATTAATAGTGGAATATGGATAAGTGAGCATTATTAAGGGGGACAGGCGGATGCCGGCTTTGATGATAAGCTGAAAGACACGCGATTTATTTGTTTCGCCTTACTCGCTGCTCTCGATCAGTAGGCAATTAATAAAGTTGATAAGCGAATACGGAAAGTCTGCAGTTGGCGCTTGTAATTTGCGATAAATGGCTATGATGATACGGGTATTATAAATCCACGCGGGACATATAACGCGAACGTTATATTATATTGCATATCGATGTAATTGTAATAATATTACGCAATGATATCTTTTATGTTAGCTGAAATGTAATTTGTGGTTTATTCAATTTCTGTGCAATTTTATGCCATAAATTGGACACGTACCTTTGACAGAAATAATTCTTGCAGTCATTTTACCGTTCTAATAGGCTCTTTTTATCAAAATGAAAATAGATTGCAGATTCGTTATCACGTTACGCGATATGACGTCGAGTAAAATGAATCCTCTTTGCTAATAGCGGGAGCGGAAAAGGCACTTGTGCGTTATGATAAAAATCTCTTGGACTCAGCGCGGTTGAGCGGACGCTCTCCGAAAAGTGTCTTTCGCTCGGGAAATGAGGTAATAATACCATCCATGGTAGCGCCCACGGCCGATATATTATGTTCCATTAGCGAAATCTCATCGCGCCAGGCATTGATTATCATTAACGACGGCGAAATCGATAACGCTCGCCTCGTTCTCGTCAGGTTTCATGGAAACCGTCGATAAGCCGTCCAGGTCACGGTATAATTCGTAATAAGGGAGAGGGCGGAGAGAGGAGAGAGAACCCGAAAGAGAGAAGGAGAAAGAGAAAGAGATAGAACGAATCGTGAACCGTTCGACCATTCATGAGAGTTCATCCTTTTTCACGGACGGCGCACACATGTAAACGCGCATGTAAATTCCCCGGCTTCCTCACGAAGAACCCCTTCGCGGAAACGAGAAAACGTGGTTGTACAGAAATTGCTTTGCCCTGTTTCGCTCACGTATACGATCTCGTCCTTCCTCTTTCTCTCGTACTTTTTCCTCTCCATTATCTTACTTCGGTGACTTACACTATTTTCTGAGCCGCGTATCTCGATGGGATTCATGGCGAAAATGTAATAAGATCATGTGTTTGCGCCCAGCGATATTTCCTACGAAGACGAACTCGTACGTTAGATTCAGCCGCAATCCATACCGAACAATGTATACCATACTCCTCGATAACACCGACGCGATCATGAATATATTTCCAGCTTGCAGAGAATGCACCGTGCTCATCTAATTACGTTGCCTCTTTCCTTCGTGCTCAGACTTTCAACATATCTGCCGATGCAATTTTCCTTTAGTATCACTGAATAAACTGCTTTGTACAGTTGGACTTGTAGAAGCTTTGTTTATTATATCGATGAAAACATTTTCGCGATATATATATATATCTTCCCAAATAATATTACCTCGATATGCGATGTGGATAAGTTATTTTGCAATATAAGCCCCCGAAGAATCGTGCTTAATATTTCGATGCTATCCTGCTGATATCATCGCTAAACGCTCTACATTTTAAGTTTACCCGGAAATTAAGCGACGCTTGTCCTTTCAGGAAGTATTCACTCGCATAAACGGTTTCCCGAACACGGTGGCGATAAGTTCGCGGTTTGATAACTCTTTTCATCCGTTTCGAGAGGGTACTCGTCACAGTCCCTTTCGAGATACCGCGGTCCGACCCGCATTTGCCTTTCTCTCAGCCGAGCCTTCCGCTCTTTGTCGCTTTCAAGGAATATTAATTACGACCGTCTCACAAAAGACACCGACCGGAAGTTTTCGTCGGCTATCAAATGCAGAACAGGTTAATTAAATTCTCGCCGCTCGCGCGCGGCTCGCAAAAGGGCCCCGCGACACACGAGCACAATGCCGGGGTCAGAATGCCACGAGGCACTGGTTAATTAGGCACACGATGAATAGCATCGCGATATACATCCGCGAACACTTCTAGTCAGCATCGCGATGTCTGTCGTTCGTCTGTGCGAGTCGGGTAATTTCAGAGGACTTATGCAACTTTAACGCTTGTAATATATTACATAAAGGCACAATTTGAAAATTATTTACGATGAAAAAGGGAAACTCTGATATAAAATCACAATAGCAAGAGGAGGGCAAAATAATAATCAAAGCGCAATTGCATGTACGTAAATATTTATTGTAACTGTGTAGCATCAGAAGCGCAAGTTTATTACTCTTAGATATTTCTCTATTTGTTGTAGATTCAAGTAATGAAAAATAAAGTAGGTTTCATTTTTTAAAGTGAATTATATAAAGTTAATATCTGATATCACATTTAATATCTTTATTTTGCATGCACGAATTTTTTCCACTGGTAAACGCAATTGCTATAAAAATTTTTTCACAAGAGTAAATATCTCTCAGTTGCCATATGCAAGATGCAAGCCTGCTGCAGGCAACAATATTTTCATATAATGGGCATATTTGACAAGAATGCTGTACCATTTTTTTTTTTGTACCACGCTCGCAGATATTATTGGCAACGCAAGAATTGAACCGAACAATACGCGGATTCGGCAAAGGCTCGGAACAGGAGCGAACGAGAGCAGGTATTAGTTACGCGCGTGCAGTAGCCATGCAGCGAGATGTTTTTGCCGTCGGCTACGCGTTGGCGCATATACTGCAGGCAGCCGGCGGCTTCTGAGCTAATTAGGCGATATCGTCGATGCACGGCCAATGAGGATTGATTTTCACGTACACGCGGCCAGATCCGTACGCGCTTAATTGGGTGGAGAATGCCACCGCATGTGCAGTTTATATTGATCGGAATGTTCACATCAACGATGTAATCATATTTGTCCAGGCATGCTTTGGGAGCCTGCCGTCCCATCGTGTTTGCTTAATAATTATGGATCGATTTTGGGTCCGGATAATATTGACCCTCGACACTGCCGTGTAGGTACCGCTCCATCGTGGCGCATGATGCACGCGCGCTGTTAGCGTAGCCCGTGGAAATCGCACGTTGACAGAGACGTGCCAGTTGCATGCGAAAATTCACGCTTTCGACACGCTTTCGTTCACATGAGCCGTCAGCGTTGCGTTTTTATTTCACGTTTTTGGATTCAGCCATCTCGATGATCTAGTAATAAACGCTGAGTTTCTCTGATTTTTTTTTCTTTTTTTTTCGAACGTGTCGCTGTAAATATACGGGCGAGAGAGAGAGAGAGAGAGGGCGTCGACGCGATAACGTCTCTATCGGCGCGTTGAACCGCGAGAATCGTAAAGCGAGGTTCCGCGATCGAGAGATACATTCCCGTCGTTGACACTGGAAACAGCTACTAAAAATGTGGCGGGTCGTCGGGTCCGGTTCGCGATGGCTTTTAATTAACGACGTGGTGCCGCGGTGGAGGGTCGACCGGGGGGAGACCCTGATACACAGAGCCGGGAATCCACCGTCGGTGATTACCGCGGAGATATGTAACGCTGTGTACGCCGCGATGGTGGCCTATAAACCCCGCGGGGATTACACGTGCATACGCGCGTAAACCCGAAGCTGAATGGCCGATGGACATGTAGGTATTCCGTTCGTTGGAAATGTGCGAATGAACGGACAAGCCCATTTATGTGTACGCGGACTTCCGAAAGCATCGCGTGACACTGGCGAGCTCATCGCTCGTTTGTCAAATTCCGCGTAAAAAATTGCGGATCGCAATTTCATCCCCGAAGCCTGATTAGCGAACGGCTCGTATGAGACAGTGGAATTTTTAGGAAAGAAGATCTACAGTAAAATGAAATCTGCGTGCATGGCAAATCCGTGAGAATAGTAAAAATATATAAATATCTCCTTTTTAAAATAATGTGAGAGCAAATAATTCTAGAGCTTTTCAAAAGATTTATCAAACTAGTTATGCCGAATTGCAATCAAAATATGTCAGGATGGGATTGCATTTTGTGGTACAGCAATAATGGAGTTAGAATATTGCTGATATTAAGCAATAAGTGCGTTTAGGTGTATTATCGCGAATGCATGAAGCTGCTGTAAATGCGTTTATTGATCGACGGTATATTATCTGCATAACATAACTAGCCAATAGTATCTGTATTTAGTAATTATTCCGCAACTAACCAAACGAATGCAAATGCATAGACGAACTAAATATTGTTTTCGATACGAATATATAACTGCGTGAGATCTAAGTTCGCGTGTTGAATATAATGACGCTATTTGCGGTATCGCGATATTATCGTATTATCGAAAAGTGGTTGCTTGGAATTTTCCGACTCATTATCTCGGTAATTAAGACCGGAAGTTACCGGTGTGCGCGTTTGCCGAGATTCGCCGCGTGTAATTCTAGAAGCGATGTTATCCTATTATCATGTGGGGGCAATGGTAGTAAAATAACTCGTACAAACGCGCACGTGGATACATATATATATATATATATGTATCCCTGGTGTTAAATGCCGAAAAGTGTTCCGTGTGCACGACAGGGAAGGTGTTACACGTATCCCAAGGGGTACCGGCGCATGTCGAGCTAATTGATTCCCAACGACGACGACGACGACGACGGCGTCGGGAGACGACGACGATGACGAGGACGGGGACGCGCACGTGTCATGGGCACACATTAACGCGGCTCATGTGCATATGCATACTGCGAGGCTCGTTTATGTATATGAAGGGCGATTTTGCGATCCACGTTGGTGGGAGGCAGCTTCGGACGCGGCCGTTGGTGAAATTCAAATGTGATGCGAATGTCGCGGATGCGAATTTTTGCTTTATTTATGCGCGACGCGCCGAAAACACGGGGCGTACATCGAATTTTAATTAATATCGTGAATATCGTGTATTCGAAAGTATCGCGAATGTATCGGTGACGCGCGTAGTAAACCGCCGAGTTAAAAGACGGAGATATTAAATTTAAATCTCGATTTTTAAATTGCGTAATTAGCACGTCGCGCCATGTAATCTATTGAAATACATCGATATATTAATGGTACGTTTCTATATATTGCGAATTAGTTGGAAGTATTATATACGTTCTGTAATGTTTATCATAAAAATTAATTTAGCAGCGCACTCGCGGAAATAAAATATGTTTACATTATTTAATTAGTTTTAATACAGACCCATGTAAATAATTATTACTTTCCGTTGTTTCTATTACGCTCGTATAGCACGGGACAATATTGCTGCTCGACAATTTTGTTGTTTAAACCTTTCATTGTCCGAAATGTAAATTGTATAATTTAACATAAATACCGCTGCGCTCCGCGTGGATCTATCTTTCCGTATTCAACGAAAATTAATATCGCGCGTCACACCTATATCTACATAATTATTTTAATGATAATTAGCATTACTGATCATATCGTTATTACCTTGTTATAATAATTGTTACGACAATCGCGACTGCACTGCAGTGGATGTTTTGCTTACATTATCATCGAGCAAAACACTTCCTTTAATTCTTCCACTTTATTTTTACATGCATTTTGCGCTTTCATGATAACAATCGATATAACTTCTTTCCTTGCGTAACATTCGGCTTTCTTACAACTTTTTTCAATTATATAGGTGTATCAAAAAAAACCCATACGAGCGTGTACCTTCGACGAGCAACCTGCATTTTATTAGAATAGTTTCATCTTAAGTTTTTTAATAGAACCCGAGATACGGGTTGGGCCTTTCTTGCCTATTATTACGCGAGATTAAGTTTTTACAGTAGCGTGTAACTTGTAAGAAAAGTGGTTGGCGGGCGACCGCCACCGTTAAAAATTTCGTCTAAAAGTACGCCCAAGAGTACGGGTCACCCCTTGTCTATCCTCTCTAGAGATCGCATTCAAAATTTTTCATTTTCAACTTTTTGTTTTTATCAAATCATTAATTATTAATTATATTAAGCTTACAAACTGCTGATTTCGTAAATCTTCAAAAGTTTAAATTTATCTAGTCTATAGATTTGGAGAATCGCGGTTACTTCCTATATCATTTTGATAGTTTTATCTATAAATTAATAGAACGAAAGCATTCTCTTAAGATACGCGTATATTATGATCTTGGTAAAGTCTTATAAAAGTAGCTATATTACTATCGTAATGATAACAAATATTAGACGCGATATAGATATATCGAGGTGTGCAAAATCCGATACGTCCACCCGATCACGGCGAAATTTGCACGTTGCCTGCTTTGGCAGTTTACGTTGGCAGTTTGAATCGTTTCCGCGAACGGCTATCTTTCATTCACGGTGAACGATATTTGGCCTTTTCATTAAGCGACGAATGCCGCTTGATTAATGGAGTTTGGTTACCGCGCTTGTCGTTGGTTTCCATCGCCGCGAGCCGACAAACGCGTCAGTCACTCCATGCACGGAGTTTGTGGAAACGAGGTAGAAACGAAGGTTTTAGCGGAAATGCCCGACGTGGATTGGTGACGGAACTGGCGAAACGGGTTTTCACGTGGCGGAGAGAGCGGTTTTGCAAGAGGTGCACGAAGAGAACTCAGAGGTAGAAGTATGGCTTCCCATTTGAGAGATATTAGGCTATTATTAGATGTTTTAATAAGATATTTTTTTTTCCCTATATTTCTCTTTTAAAAATTTAGTATACTTGCTTAAAAAGATAGAGTATGTAAAATATGAAAAAAAAAAAAATATAAATAAAACTCTCTGCATACCGTGAAAAAATGACATTTTTTAAATTAAACTTCAGATTGATATACAAATATTTTAAGAATTTTTTAAAAACAATATAAAAATCATCTTAATTTTGTGATCATCAATCATTAAATATTTATTTTAAAGCTGCCGTTTGTCGAAATTTTCAAACTCTAGTTAAAAAAATGTTGGTCCATCCTATGTCTCATGTAAGTGAAATGCAGCACACTAGCCTGTGAAAAAGCAATGTACGATAGTCTCGTGTGCCTCGTTGTATGAAACTGCTTTTACTTAGATCACTGCACATCAAAGGCGATTTAATGGTCGGGAAACGCCGTTTTGCTTGAAAAATTGTCAAGTTATGCACAAGTCTCATACATAGAGGTATTTGTATTTTTATTTTCACAGAGGAATATAAAAAGGTATACGTGCAATTACCAGTGCACGGGGGGGGGGGGGGCGGTTCTTTAGTTAATGAAAAATATTTATGTGAAAGACACGTAAGAGAGTGCATTATACCTAGAACGGAATATTCTCGGCTGGAAGGTATATATAATATATTTTTTCTCTCTCACACGCGTGTATATAAAAAATATCTCTATCGTGGGGTAGAGAAATAAAGCGGCTAACCGTCATCGTAGATCTCGTTTTCGCATAGTTTTCGTATAAAAAGTTTGACGCCAATCTACCCCCCGTCCTCCCCCCCGTACGGTAGATAAATACATCCTTTCACCGGTCCACGGAACGGTTTCGGCTGCAAAACGAGAACACGAAGCAGTGATGAACGTCGCGCGACCAGCTCGATTCGCGCAAAGGGGATGTAGCGCGATACGTTAAACCCGTTTTACGCAAAACACGCGCGTGTGCTTCGTCGACATTATAAAATACTTTTGCGCCAGCGCGCATCAAAAACGGAATTCGCGTTTGTTTTTTCGCGCAAAGAGAAAGAGAGAGAGAGAGAGAGAGAGAGAGGGAGAGAGAGCACATTGGTGCGCGCGTGTATATTTCGTTCAAAGGGGCAAGAAATGTCTATGTATACGCGACGCACACTCACACACACGCACACGCACGTGTGTTATAAAACACTTTCGTGCCAGTGTGTGCGTCGGTGGCCGTATGATCCAAGCGGCTGAGAGATTCGCAGCCCCTCTGGCTCCTTTTCACGAGTGCATATAATGCGATCTCATTTTATTCTGCGCCTCTTCCTCTCTTCGCGCCCTCTCCCTTCCTCTCCCTTTCCCTAACCTCGCTCCGTTATCGTCTGCGTGCGTATAATGCGGCCGACGCAGCGAGAGAGGAGAAATAAAACTTCTAGCCTTTTCCAACGTTTCTCCTCGTTTCGCAGGTATTCACCCGTATACCCCTGGCGTTTCTTCCCCTGCCTTCGAGTCTCGTTCACTTCGCGATACTGTGCGTTTTCTATCACCGAGCGAATCACGATGGGCACATCACACGCATAATTAATTGCGAAAACACTTTGATTTATTTAAACGCTGCAGTCGCGTAGAGGCATGTAAAATGATGACATCCAAGATTATATTTCACATTAATTTTTCAGTAAACATTAATTTTTCTGGCGAAGGTTGCAGAAATAATATCACTCTCCTTTGCATAACGATTTCTCTTTTTAATTCATAATAAAATTGTTCTAGTGTTTATGAAGAATATTTATAACAAAGAAAAATACATCATTCAACAATTCACGTATTTTTAAAACAGTTTTAAATTTTATAATAGAAATTTAATAATATATATATAATAATGGCTAGATTAAAGAAAAATCTCTCAGTGGGGCATCTCTTCTTTAAAGATTCATCTTAATGTTTTTTGATCGCGCAAAGGCAAAATTTTGCAAAAAAGTTATCGCGCAAATCGAAAGATGATGATGTAATATATTATAAAATGACATGTTATTACATTAGATACGCATGTAAATAAAGAGCTTCTATAAGTACATTAATATTTCTATTCCGTTTCTATTTCCCGCCGTTTGCTAGAATATGTACGCGAAATCGTTTTTTGACACACATTGACGAGAGCACGATAACTCTGCCTGGAGGGATTCGGATATAACTCACTCGGGCTTATAGCGCGGCATATCCATCGGTTTTTAAACTATTACATCATCGCGGTGAAACACAACGGTACGTTCGCGGTATAACGACATTGTCGTTGACGTGGTCCCGTCGAGGGTAGGAGGAATGGGCGATCGTCGCGGTCGCCACAACGATAATCGAGAGGTTAACGATCGCGTGCGGCGTGGACGGAGGTAGCATATAGAAAACAACGTGACGCGCCGCTATTGATTGTTACGTCGTTCCACAGCGACGGCGGCCAAGTAACGTCGTGCGTGAACGAGCCTGTGTTCCAAGAGGGGCAGGGTGGCCGAGAAGGGTGAGAAAGAGAAGAGATGGACGAGAGAGAGAGAGAGAGAGAGAGAGAGACCGGGTCGCTCGTGAGAGAACGGGAGACGAAGACGATAGGAGACAAAGAGAGATAGAGCGTTGCACAAGCTTCGACCCTCTCGACGTAACAAATTGTTTATTGCCACATGCTCGACTCTCACATCGTACGGAATGGGGTTGCCTCGCCGACGCCGATCTTCGTATATAGGTATCGCGCGCTCCGCTTCCCGTCCTCCGAGAGGTATCCTGCGCCGCGTGCGCGTTACGCATCGTCGTCGCATGGACGGCGGTCGTCCGTGGACCATCCACCCTCGCGTCGAAGAGAGCGCTGTTTTTTATTGTTCGCTGGATCACGCGTGGATCAGGTCTCGTCGCGCGTCCGATAATACAGAGACGCACAATACACGCGCGACGCGTAAGCGCGGGGCCCCCTTTTCTTCCTTTGTCCGTTGGCATTAAGGAGGTCGAATAAAGCGATCGGAGAATACGTGGAGTATTTTCTCCCCGCGCTTTTTGGATATCGGCGTGGGGAGAAGGATCTACTTTCGAGAGACGGGCTCCATTATGAGACTCGTAAGAAAGCGATATAGGAGCGTTTTCGGGGATCTCGATTCCGAAAGGATCCCGACTAAAAGCGCCATAATCGTCATCGTCGACCGCCGTCGTTTGAACATTACAGACTCGTTCGAATCGGAAAAGAGGGAGACTATCTCTCGACGTGCTCGCGATTCATCCGCGGATAGCACGTGTATGCGTTCTTTCGGCCCGCAAAGCGTTTTTTTGACATCGCGCGTAATAAAGCGTTTTTTTGACATCCGCGCACATCTGCGAATCTAAAATCTGTACATACGATAACGCATTAATCTGTCGGTAAAAATAATCATTTATGATCGCAAACACTTTACTCCGAGGATTTTAATGGCTTATGACCGTTGTTTGGCAGAAATTCAACCGTTAACTAGCCGATATAGAAACATCGGCGTGCTATAAGGTCGGGTTGCGGAGCCCGGGGCGAAGCCCCGAGGATTCTCAATAGAGGAAGTTCGAACGAACGAACGAGCGAAGCTCTTGTAGAAGGTAGGTTGTTTCAGGGAGGAAGAACAGAGTACAAAGAGTGTACTGCGAGGTCGAGGGAGGGTTGAAGAGGACAAAGAGGACGGGTCACGGGGATGGGCGGTGGGAAACGTGGAGATGAAGAGACCGCGGAACTGAAACATGCGCAGAGAAAGAGAGAGAGAGAGAGGGAAGAGGCCGGGCGCGCCGGACAGTCGTTATCTTATTACCGATATCGCATCGCCACTCGCGCCTCCGCCGCCGTCGTCGCCGCTTTTCCACCCCCGTCCTCAACAAATGTTTGCGCCGCGCTGCCATGGACAGATAGCGGCGCGGACCAACGGTAGACGGGTCGCTCGTGAGAGAACGGGAGACGAAGACGATAGGAGACAAAGAGAGATAGAGCGTTGCACAAGCTTCGACCCTCTCGACGTAACAAATTGTTTATTGCCACATGCTCGACTCTCACATCGTACGGAATGGGGTTGCCTCGCCGACGCCGATCTTCGTATATAGGTATCGCGCGCTCCGCTTCCCGTCCTCCGAGAGGTATCCTGCGCCGCGTGCGCGTTACGCATCGTCGTCGCATGGACGGCGGTCGTCCGTGGACCATCCACCCTCGCGTCGAAGAGAGCGCTGTTTTTTATTGTTCGCTGGATCACGCGTGGATCAGGTCTCGTCGCGCGTCCGATAATACAGAGACGCACAATACACGCGCGACGCGTAAGCGCGGGGCCCCCTTTTCTTCCTTTGTCCGTTGGCATTAAGGAGGTCGAATAAAGCGATCGGAGAATACGTGGAGTATTTTCTCCCCGCGCTTTTTGGATATCGGCGTGGGGAGAAGGATCTACTTTCGAGAGACGGGCTCCATTATGAGACTCGTAAGAAAGCGATATAGGAGCGTTTTCGGGGATCTCGATTCCGAAAGGATCCCGACTAAAAGCGCCATAATCGTCATCGTCGACCGCCGTCGTTTGAACATTACAGACTCGTTCGAATCGGAAAAGAGGGAGACTATCTCTCGACGTGCTCGCGATTCATCCGCGGATAGCACGTGTATGCGTTCTTTCGGCCCGCAAAGCGTTTTTTTGACATCGCGCGTAATAAAGCGTTTTTTTGACATCCGCGCACATCTGCGAATCTAAAATCTGTACATACGATAACGCATTAATCTGTCGGTAAAAATAATCATTTATGATCGCGAACACTTTACTCCGAGGATTTTAATGGCTTATGACCGTTGTTTGGCAGAAATTCAACCGTTAACTAGCCGATATAGAAACATCGGCGTGCTATAAGGTCGGGTTGCGGAGCCCGGGGCGAAGCCCCGAGGATTCTCAATAGAGGAAGTTCGAACGAACGAACGAGCGAAGCTCTTGTAGAAGGTAGGTTGTTTCAGGGAGGAAGAACAGAGTACAAAGAGTGTACTGCGAGGTCGAGGGAGGGTTGAAGAGGACAAAGAGGACGGGTCACGGGGATGGGCGGTGGGAAACGTGGAGATGAAGAGACCGCGGAACTGAAACATGCGCAGAGAAAGAGAGAGAGAGAGAGGGAAGAGGCCGGGCGCGCCGGACAGTCGTTATCTTATTACCGATATCGCATCGCCACTCGCGCCTCCGCCGCCGTCGTCGCCGCTTTTCCACCCCCGTCCTCAACAAATGTTTGCGCCGCGCTGCCATGGACAGATAGCGGCGCGGACCAACGGTAGATCGGTCCTGCAGGAAACCGCTTCCTGTTTGCCTTTGGGTACGCTACGGGTGCACACACACACACACACACACACACACATGTACACACATGCATGTACATCCCGATATTCGTTAAACGCGCCGCACCGATCGCGCGCGGTCCCACGCGGATTCCGAAAGAAGCTATCCGGAGCTCGGTGGTTATCATTATCACCCGTTCGGAAGTTTGCGTCCGCTCGCGTGCACCGAGCGCTTTCTACGACGATGTAAGGTGTAAGGGAATGCGCTTTCGTAGCGCGCCAGGTGAAACGTATCGTACATCCGGCGCGCTCCAACTTCCTCATTTTATCCGGATGAGCTAATGGGGCTGATAAACGTGTACGTTTTACTGCACCTATTGTGCAATCTTACATATACATACACGTATATGTAATATAATAGCGTATCAAATATAAAAATGTATTTCTATATGCAATGAATAGTTTTCTATTTTTTTTGTATAATTGCGTGTTAATTTTTTGTACTTACAAATTAACGAAATTTATATATTAATAATTAGCAATCTTTTATATACTTGTTGATTTCGTATTATATTTAGCCGAAGGGTAGAATAAAAATAATTTTGTGCCAAGTTAAATTATTATAATATGTAAAATAATATATGCGAAAGATTTTTCTCCGTACTACAATATGCTATTAAATTACATAGAGTTATCACGCTTCGGAAGTTTGCGCTTACGGACTTCCGATGTAGCTTAGGTGCAGGATGGATATGCACTTTCATAATCTATCGCTGATATATGTAAGGTGCGCTCAGAGTAAACTTCCTGATTAACTTTATGTGTGAACTGTATCGTAATAATGAAGATGAATATTCATATTTTTCATCGATGCATGGTTTACAGCAAAACTCGTGGAAGAATCTTTTTACTATATATTACATCAGTATAGTCTGCGGGAAATATCAGAAAAGAATTTAAAAGTTATTTAATAATTTCAAATTTACTCTTAAAATCCTTTATTTTTGGTTTAAATTACAATATAAAATCTTCAATTATCTAGAATCTTATAATAATCAAATATGTGGACGCATAATTAGAGATGATAAAATGGAAGAGATAGACAATTTCAGCGCTTTATTTGGGAAGAAAGATTTGTATAAATTAAATCAGATTACATATTGCGTTGCGAGCAATTTGCAGTTATTTTCGCGATGACGCTGTAGAAGCATTCATAATACGTTTTATCGCTTTAGCTATAAATATATTATTCGCGTTTTAAACGAACTTTCTGATTATGTTTATGACCGGGCTGTCGTGCGGTAATGAAGATAAATACGCGCATGTTTTATCGTCGTGTGATTTGTCGACGCCTATGTGGGAAAATGCGTTGTGCGGGAAACTATCGTAGGTAATTACATCAACGAGAAGGGGCCCGTATATAAGAGTGAGTGTTAAATTATTTTTATCAAAAGAGGCCTATATTGGATCAAATTTTATCGTACCTTTAAAGAAATTGCTCGTCTCAGTCATGAAAAGTGTGGAAGAAAGACATAAGCAAGACATACACTGTATTTTCTTTTTAAAAGAAAAAGTTTACGAACTTTAGAAAAATAACGTTTGTATGTGTATGTGTGTGTGTGTTAGGCAAAGAAACTATCCGCGGAAATTAATTATCTGCTGTGTTTTGTCGGCGATGTTATCTTACAACAGCTCGCCGCGTATTTCTTAATGATACGTAACTCGTACTTTCACGTGAGATTAATTGAGACAAATAATAGCAGCGCCGTACGGCTACTCCTTACGCTATAAACATGGGTCGGTAAGTCCTGTGTGGAGAGGATGTCGTCCTGAACAGGACTACAAGTTGTCGTCGCCAGGAGTTTACACCTATCCGCGTCCGCCGAACGCTTTCTACGATGACGTAATACTTGTATACACACTTTTGTACTATGATAACCGCGCGCGCATATATCAGCGGCGAATGCATACCGAGGAAATGTTGCTCGTTATACGTATGCATGTCTATGTGTGGATGTATTTAACGTTGCTAAACGAAAGCAGTCACATGCATTTCCTACCGGTTCGCGAGATTTATGTCCCGGAAAAGGATTAGATCTGATAAATTTGATTATATTCTAACACAGCGTCGCGATATTACTAATCAGGTAAAGTTGGAAAAGCTGTATCTCATTTAGAAGATTGCAATACGCGTTCCGTGAACTGCATTGAACAAAAATGTCGAATGGTGAAGAAAATTTAACGGGAAAGTCGTGTCACGAGTCTCTTTCTCTCAAGTTTTATTCACGATGTTTTCCCATCAAGATCTCGAATAGATAGCATGTAACTCCGAAGAGTGACGATGGCAGGACACCGGTTTAAGATAACGTAACGCCGCACCATTACCAGGTTCAGCTGCTTCGTTATATTGGTGGAACGAATTGCTTTACTGGCCGCGTACCGAGCTGCATTGCTCTCCTTCGAACTTGAACGACAGCTCGAGACAGCCCCGAGAGACGAGATCAGCGGCGATAAACCGTGACGAACGAATGCGCGAGCGCTTGTCAGATTATCCGGAAGGTAGCTTGCGGATACGGGCAGCCGATACTAACCGAAGCAACGGCTTTCATCTAATCACTAACGTGGGCTGCTAATCTCGCGCGACGGACGTAGGTCCGGGCGGATTTGGATTAACCAGTCTTTTCATCTCTTACATGTGGACATGCGAGTATTATTCCGTCATGATTACATAAAGAGAGTGTTTGATAAAGTTAATATTATACGCATGAGTTTAGCAAAAAACGAGTGGATATATACAGATTTTATAGGCGAAGAAATAAAATTGCAAAAAATATTGTCATAAGCGAAACGCGATAATTGAAATTGTTCATAAGGGTAAAGGGAATGGTGATCTGATCTCGTTACGCTCGACATAATTTTCTACAGGAAATTGGATCGAGAATATTGTAGGATATGCGTATCGTCAGATGTGTACATGCCAAAGATGGCTGAGATATATATATAATAAATATATTATTACTACGATCGTATCTTATATAAAATGTAAGCTGTGGATATATGAAATGAGTTAAAAGTCTCCATTATGGATTACAAAAGCTTTGCGAATAAAATGAAGATAGTCGTTGGGATATCTGATTCTAGTCGGTAGAAATCGATACGTTAATCGCATACAGATGATATCGAGTAGAAAATGAGAGCGTAATTTCTTGATCGCATGCGGAACAAGTAGATGATTCATTATATGAGTGTTGGAAGACGTTTCAACGTAATGATGTAACACGCATTGGCACTTTATGATCGGAATATCGATTGATTAGGCGATAAATATTTTCTAGGCTTGAGATTAAATTAATTTTCGGTATGACACCGTAATGTAGCTTATGACATCGGTGAAATGTTGCATTGGATTGCGAGTGATTGCGATTACGTGCCGCCGATGTGATCCAATATCATGCTTGTCGGCCGACTTTATAATTGCCTCCGTAGAGATGAATCTCGCGCAGATACAATCGTTAATAACTGCTACGATAGTTTTTATCAACTAGTGAATCATCGCATAATACTCCTTTGACTGTACTGACTCTAAATGAATACTGGCAGTATAAAATGCGGTATTAACGATTAATTGTTACTACTTTTGAGACGCGACGTTTTTTATTAATAAATTATTTTTACATTATTTGTCTTTTATCAGTTAAATATTTTTAGGGAATGGAATATGTCAAAAATAAGAAAAGAAAATTGAAAGTATAAATAATAATATAATTGCTATAATAATAATATAATTACTATATTTTAATATAAAATGTAATATGAACATGAAAATATTATACATTATAATTAATATGAAATAATTATTGAATAAAAGGACCTCAGAAGAATCACGCAACGATTCATTGCACGGTAAAAACCATCAGGCAGATATTAGCAATTATATGAAAAGGACTTTACATCGAATTTTTTCCATTATATGTAAAATACTACATTTTATATAACTTTCGTATACACAGTATGACGCGCAACTAATAATTTTTATGTTTGCCTTTTAATGGGAAATTTATATATTTTTATAATATATTATTGAAAAATGCTACATTAATCCCCATTTTCGACGGAACTTGTGAAATATCGAGTTATCGAAAATTCGGCAACCTTTTATCAGAGACTTCGACTTATTCCGCTTGAATTCTTAATCAAAGATCGGCGCGCCTTGGTAACAGCCACCTCAATCCCGCGGTTTGCTGAACATCCACTCGAGTGAGTCGGTTTTCCTTCAACCGAAAAGACTCATCGCAGAATTTTCCGAATTTTCGTTTAGCTCCTGTTTGACGAGAGACCAAAGTAATTTTGTATATTATATTATTATTCCGATATTTTACAAAATTATATTAAAAACCTGCCTGGTTTGAATTAAATAACATAAAACGAAGTAGATATTGCATTACCATTTGATTGACAGTTCTCTGCCGGAAACCACTGTCTCCCAATATTTGCGTTTTATTTAATAATTAAAAAGTACCAATTACTTTTGATCATGCGACACGCGACACGCGAGACGAAAAACGTAACATCAACGAACTGATTTAACGAACTTCATTTTTTAATACTTTTTATACTTTTATTATGTCCGTATTCATCTGAAAATGAACTACCGCCAGGAGAATGCCATTTGTACCGGAAATATACACTTTGCCTATGCATTAAAGGCACGCGCGAACGTGCACGCTCGCTCCCGTCGACATTAATTCCATTGTTCTGTTTATTCCCTGTGAATGAAATTAAAATAGCTTCTCGGACACGAGGTTCCTGACGGACGGGCGAGCGAGTGGTGGTGGTGGTGGTGGTGCGCAAAGTGGGGAAGGGTATGGTTTAGCCCGAGGGGTGGAAGGACCTTATTGCGACTTCACCTTTTTAATTAAAGTTTGAAACTGAACTAGAGAGAGCGCATGCGAGATAGCGTCATATACTCTCAAGCCGGAGTAGAGAAGCTCGGCGCATAAAATAGTCAAGTGTAGCATTCCCAGCAGTGAGCACTGTCATCTCGCTTGTTTAACATTCCGGCCATTATAAAATGAGTGGCTGCCGAGTCACCAAGTAGCTCGCTGCCGAGATGTAATTTCTGGAAATACGTAAAGTTTTCCAGTAGGTCGTAATGTTTATTTGATATTCTTTATGTTGATGGAGAAGTGACAGAGGAAAGTTATTGATAAAAGGAGAGAGAGGTTTTTTCGATATTTTAAATGATTTCTATGTACACATTGCCAAGCGAAATAAATTAAAGTAATACCTTTAGCGATAGTATCTTTTTGTTACCGCTTCATTGAAAGCAGATCACGTAGAACGACATAAACACGCGGGCGACTAGCGCAATCTGCACGGGTGTCTTGTATCTAATTCGCTTTCTTAAGCTTTATAGCGCTATTCTATTGTCTACGGGTACCATTAATTTCGTTAATGGTTAATCGATAGACAGGGGAGTTGTGGGTACTATCCTACGGTCGCAGTTCACGTGTAATTGTACGGATTCGAGCGATCTGCAGGAAGCAAGAAGTACAATAAGGCTACAATAAAGGTACTTGCAGAGCTGTAGGAACGGCGGCCGATAGTTAAACACCTGTTCGCGGCACATACAGACGTGCGAGCGTGTGTGCGCGGGAAAAATGAGAAAAAAGACAGCGACGAGAGACAAGACACGAGAGCGATCGGGAAGAGGAATTATAACCTACGAGAACGGAAGGCGCTATTTATTATCAGCCTCGTGGAGCACAATGGCTCGCGACTGCTGATTGATGTTCTCGCCTTTAGTCACTGTCCGTCCGTATGCTATATTTACAACAATCCGCCTAACCCCGTACATCATCGAAGAAAAGCGCAGCGGACTCGCGAGGCGAGTATTCGCGCGTGCGTTCTGCCTTTTCGCGAGATTTAATTATTCTCCATCGCGCTGATTTCCGCTATAAACTTCGGTAATTAAAGTGATAGAATTATTCAACGGGTTGTGCAGCATAGCCGCGCCCGATATTAATACGGGAACGAGCTCTACGTGCTATTTACACAATTTCGAAATATACGTCCGGTTACACATTCGGCGTACAATTCGCGTTTGTTCACAAAGAGAACCTATTTTGATGGAGCGCGCGCGTTGTATGCGGGCAAACGTAACGCGCCGATTGCGCCAAGTTAATTATTTACGCAGCGAATTTATCGTGAAAACGTTATGACCGACAATTACGTGGAGTCAAATAATACGGTGAAAAATACGCGGCGGCCATTATCAGACTCCAGTGCCGCGATAAATCGAAATCGGGTATAGAATATCGCGAAACAATCGAGCGTCAGTAAGTAATCAGCTGGACGTCCGGCGTGGGGAGACCATACTATCTAGAATGTGACGTGTAACCCATACACACATACAGACACACACGCACATGGACTTACGTGACGAGAATTAGTTACCGCACGGAAGCAACCAGTGGCGTAGATCTCCATGCGGTTGTCTCATAGATTTCCGGTAAACGCTCGCAAAGTGCTTCTCGAAAATCTTAACGCGGGTTCTCTCCTTAGTTACGTGGTAACGAATATATATTTCGCTGCAAATTTTTTATTTTTTCGTCGAAAGAAAGTGACATTCATTGCGGAGCACATGCGATGAATGAATGCAGTTGTCGCGCACGTGAATCGCGTGTGACACGTCGTGAATCGTTTGTGCATAATGCATGGTGAAATTGCGGATAATGCAGCGGGATGAGCTTTCCGCATCGTCACTATCGTGATCATTTAACTCTCCGAGTCAGGCCCGATAACGTAAGCGCGTCCGCTTTATCTCGCCCCTATCTCGCGAGGCCGCATTATTAATTGCGTGACGGTGGAGTTGCTCAATTGCCGAGAAATTGTCGGCACAAAGCGCCTCGGAGCGCCGACCATCGCATCGCGCGTTCGCCATCGAAAGAGACGCGTGACGCATGGTTACCACATTACGGTGATATCGTGAGTGACTCGACGAAAGGACAAGACCTATGTACTATGCACGATTGGTCCGAACATGGAGCGATAATAGAACGCAGACTGCGTCGTGTGTGTACGATACAATAGCTGGTAGCCGCGCGCGTTCTCGATCACATGTACACGTGCCTCGATCTGTCACAGTGACAGCTGAGCTCTTTGAGATAAAGGGAGTTGCTTGTCTTTTTTGCGAGTCTGCATTTTTTTATATTGTCGAGAAATATGTAAAAATATGAACATTTGCCTTTAGGAAATATCGTTCATTTTCGTTGTAATGTACATGTGCTTTGGAGCGTTACGCTGCTTCGAAAAATTGTGGGAAGTCTTCGAAAAAAGGATAGGAAAGGATAGCAATACTGTTTATTTAATCTTTTTCTTTTAGGACATGACTTTTGAAAGTATCCATCTAAGATTCGAAATCTTTTTATTACAATCTTATCGTGTTTGCAGACATACAATTATTTTGAAAAGTTATAAAGAAAAATAAAGAGGTTTAATCGTATATCGCGTGCATATGTTTATATAGCAAGATAGATTACATTTTATCTTGTTCATTTTTTTTTAATTAAACTGAAACATGCAAAACGTATATTATATTTTGGTATCAATTATATGAATTTGTAGGAGTAGCTCTATGAAAAAATGATTTCAAATTATATGGCAATGATACGTAATTCTTTGCGATCTTCGAGATTATATTTATAAGCTGAATATAGCACTTGGCATTTTCTACATACTTCAAACGATATAATATTCAATAATTTTTATCTTGTATTAAGTATATTGCATTTTTTGTATTAAAGGCTATACGCTGACAAAAGATTAAAACGAATAATAAATACTTAATATTGACTTATATGTGTGCAAATTAATTCGGAGCGCAAAGGATTATTGCCGACTATCATATATATTCACAAGTGACCCAGAAAAAAATGCTCACGTTTAATGACAGCAGCGTACGTCGCAGAATCCGTTATCGTGTCGCAGTGCTCAATCTCTTTCTCTCTCCTTCACCGGTGTGTCCTTCCTCTCTTCTGCCTACCCCGCACTGTCACTCTCCTCCGTCCCGATCGTCGGCCGATTATCGTAATTCACAAGTCGCCGTCATCTCTCACCGTTACACACAACACCATTGTGACGCGCGTGTCAAGTGAGAAAAATCGCTGACCGCCGTGTGCGAGCTGTCAGATGCGACCGGTCACTCACGCGACGCGTGTGCTTTTTCGCGCGTCACGACGGACGTTCCGAGCCCCCGGGTACGGCCAATCGACAAGAGTAATGCGTACCCCTCGCGACCCCGTGACGGACTGAGGTTCGCGCCGGCGGCGCAGCGCCGCCGTGACCCGTGGCGACACCGCGAACTAATTCCGCGCCCGCACACACGCGCCGCGATTAGGTTGGTATTCGTCCGCTCCGCGCCACGCGATCTGGTTCCTCCCGCTCCTCGCCAATTTTAACCCTTCGGCTACTGTGGCGGTGTGCTTGTGTACTGATGCCGGCTGCGTTTCACTCCCTGCGAATTTCAGCTCGCTATGAATGGTAAAGTTAGATATACATTGGTTTTTCAATATTTACTCTTATAGGCACTGGTAATTTTTTAGAATATATGCTTTAGAGTATATTCTCACGTTAATAAAAAAGAAAAGATCGTTCGTTCGATGGTTCATTCGATAAAACGAGGAAGTGAAACAAATATAATACGCCATTTTTTCAGTCGCAACATGGAATGCGAAACGGTGAAGTAATTGAGTTTGTGTAACGGTCAAACCGGCGTAGTTTTTGCATTGTTTCTGTTCTCTGTTACCGAGACCGTAAATATACTACCCATGCGAATATGAATACGACTTCATTACCGTAGTTATGTGTACACTTTGCAAAATGAATAAAATGTTTTAGCAGTAGAGCGATATTACGACAGACTCTGCTGTTAATTAATATATAAAATTTACATGCGCTATAAATAAGCAATACAACGGCTCGCCCATATGAACTAGCGAGCTAAAATTATTGAAGAGAAAAAACGCAATTTGCTAATTTTACAATCCTAATTTGCACAACATTGAACTGAATTTTTTTGTTCTTTATGTGAATTGCATCGAGTAAAATTTGCATCAACTTTAATACAACAAAAAGTTTGAGAAACAGAAATTTAATGTGTAATAGTTATTTCTCAACTAATTTTAACTGAACAGAATTTTAATTTATAAACGTTAGTTAAAAGAAGTTATTTCAAGTTGAATATTAAAAAGCCGCAAGGAAGAGAAGATCGCGAATTAATTTTTTCCTAAGAAACAATCGCCTTTAAATTACTCAAGATCCTCCCGTGTCTCTCTCTCTTTCTCTCTCTCTCTCTCTCTCTCTCTCTAGACAGAGATTAAGGCGGACAACTAGAAACATTTTGCATTTATATATATGTTATTATGTTCGTTTGTACTAAGTACCAACGTTTAAATTAAATCGTTGATTGAAACTTGCAGAATGACCAATAGTAAAATTAAAAAATTCTTGTCGCACTATATACGATACTTAAAAGTTTCAATGTTGGTCATCCTGCGAGTTAATCGACGCGAAGTTTAAGCCGCGCTGAAAGTAGCGGTAAACGTTTCGATGGTATTAAACTTGACTATTTTTCATTGTGCTTCGTAGTGTTTCCGGGGTGTTGCCGCAAGACAATGATGTGGTTTCACGTTGCTCTTTCCCACAAGCTTTTACCGGGCTGCGATGGAGCGAAGAAGGTCCATGGACATGGTTCGTCTCGTTCGACGAGCGGCGAACGTCGACGCGCGGTGGGATCCGAGAGCGTGATGGAGGAAAGGGCGCTTCGTATGTAAGTAACACCGCCTTTTCGAAATATATATCCTTGCGGAAGGTCGCGGCGGGGAGATCGTCTCTCTCGTAGTATCCCAAGAACGAAAGACGCAATTATCGGTCAGCCTGGCGCCTCGAAGATGCTCGGCTCGGTTGCTTACGGCGCGTTTACCGCTTGTACATTACTGCTTTTCTTCTCGGGATGCTCGATTTACTTGACGTTAAACTCGCGCGTCCCCGCGCGCTTTTCCGTTTCTCTACTAATGATAAAGGAAAATTAAAGATCGCAGAGAAGAGATTAAAAAAATGCAGTATATATCAACTAGAAATTTATTGAGAATTATTGTGTGCGTAAGAGAGACATGAGTTTTATGTTTCTTTCATAGTGCTATAAAAATTGTTCAAAGTATTAATTCTACATAAAATATATATTTATATAAATCTTTTAATTAAATGAATCCTTCGAAAGGGCGTGAAAAATTTTTGCCACGGCTTTATTTACTTGACGTTAACCTTCCGCGCGCTTTTCCGCTTCTCTAATAATGATAAAGGAAAATTAAAGATTGCAAAGAAGAGATTAAAAAAACGCAATATATATCCAAATACTAGAAATGTCATTTATCCAGGGTTATTGTGTGCGTAAGAGAGATATGAATTTTATGTTTCTTTCACAATATTATAGAAATTGTTCAAAGTATTATATAAACTCTACATAAAAAATATATTTATATAAATCTTTCGGTTAGAATCTTTTGAAAGTGCGTGAAAAATTGTTCACAGTTCTATTTATTTGTCGTTAACCTCGCGCGCTTTTCCGCTTCTGTATTAATAATAAAGGAAAATTAAAAATCGGAGAAGAAATTAAAGAAACGCAGTATATCTCTAACAGAATGTTTATCGAGAATTGTTTTAAAAGAGACATAAATTTTATATTTTTTTTTACAATATTGTAGAAATTATCCAAACTATTATATAAAGTCTACATAAAATACATATTTATATAAATCTTTCGATTAAAGATCCTTCGAGAGTGAAAAATTGTTTTCATAGCTCGATTTACTTGACAATCCCGTACGCTTTTCCGCTTCTATATTAATGATAAAGGAAAATTAAAGATCACGGAAAAGAGATTAAAGAAACGCAGTATATCTCTAACAGAAATGTTATTTATCAAGGATTGTTGTAAGAGAGGATGGATTTTATATTATTTTATGTTTATATTATTGAAATTGTTCAAACTATAAAATTTACATAAAATACATATTTATAGATTTTTTTATTAGATGAATCTTTCGAGAGTGCGTGCGAAATTTTTGCCACGTGTGGCCGAAACACGTATCGCGCGATAAAAATGAAGAGGTTTATTAGCAGTTTGTTATTCAGAAATGTGTTTTGATCGGAAACATTTTCGCATCGAGCCGCTTAATTAAAGCTGTTTATTAATTTCGCGATTTGTACCTCCCCCGAAGTGACCCACATCCTCTCGTAACCTCCATCTTGCCCCATCCCTATTAGCTTTTTCAAACCACAAATCTCCTGTACCCGCGGATGTGGACACACGGTGTAATTTAGCTCTCCGATTTGGGTCGACATCCATTGGGCCGAGGTACTAAGCGCCGACCGGAAACATCGGCGAGCATTGTGGCGACACGATCGAGAACAATATCGCGTGTCCATGAATCAAACATACCTACCACTCTCGAGACGACGTTCCTGCATTGGCTTACGGTACGATAATGTCAGCCGATAGCGCGGAATCGGTCGGCCAAATCAATCACGGCAGATATAGATATCTCGCGATCTACACAAGGACCCGTCTAGAACGAACAAAGGTCGCGAATGTAAGGATCGCGGGAAGCGCGATTCGTTTCATACACCATTGTTCGTGCGCAGACACTGAGGGCACCCTCGCGCGATCTGTCGCGACTCGCATATCTCGCGTCCGCTGTAAACTGGGCATGTAATGTTACGGGACGCTTGTCTTCTCTTACGAACGGAGTTACGAGAGGAGCGCGACCCTCCGGAGTGTAGTAGTCTCGGACGAGGCCAAATACGAGGCACTTAAACGACGGTCGCCAGGGCTGACCTCCGCGTTGTAACTCCGACTCCGTTTGTCTCGGCGAGCCATCGCCTTTGACAATTCCCCTCAACTTGTTCCGAGAAGCTTCCACCAGAATTGCTCTCTCGCGACCGTTTCGTGACGCGTTATTACGCAAGTGGCTTTACGATGCTCTTAAATCAATGAATCGCGACGACGTTGAACTCTCTCTCTCTCATAATTCATCCGCGATGCGTTTCGCGCCTAAACGATGTTAGCAGCTCTCGTTTTCGCGACGGATCGAAAGAATCGGATATCCGGATATAGCGCGGATACAATCTTCCTCGACTAAAGGGGGGGCTTTTTCCAACGAGTAATTCCTTTGTGATTAGTGGCTCGGGGCATCGGCTTACCCGGGCACGAGCAAAAGAAAACGTGGGATTGTTTCCTCGAGCTGTTGTACGCCGTCGTTACCGCGCCCCGCTCTCCTAAAGCAAGCTTAGATTTAGTGCTACGTGGAAATAAACGCTTTCGCCGCGGTGAACAACAAGAATCGTTCGTTACGTTAATGACAGGTTCCTTCGGGCGAATGGGAAACTTGGAGCTTGCTTTCTCTCTCTTTCTCTTTCTGTGGATATCGGACAAAAAAACTCGCGTCCCTTTTCATCGAAATGAAATATCTTTGTACGCCGCACCGGTCGAATACTGATGCAATTAATCGTTTTGATGCTGATTAATTCCCTGTAATTGGGTAAACATCGTAGAAAACGACGCGCACTTTCTTCGTCCCGCCATTAATCGGATAACGTATTATAAAATCGTCCCCCTCATGGAAAACGATGTTTCCGTAGTGAGTGACCATAAATCTCGGCTGCTTCTTTCACTCGCGCGCCTCGAAAGTTTTCGCGTCTTATATATTTGTCAGGTTTCGGCCGCGCGCTTCGTCCGTTCGATATTTTGTTATGCCATTAATAACCACTGTGTGTCTCGCTTCTCGGTAACAGGCTTTCTCAATTAATCTACGTTACGAGTGTGCCGAATGGCGAGGGGGAATGTAAAAGCTCGAAAATTAATATTAATGCACGGAGCGGAGAAATCCGCGCGTTCCGTAGAACGCGGCGAATCGATATTTTACGCGGCGATGTCAATGGCTATAATGAAAACGTCGAATAATCCGATACCGGCGTAGCTATTCCTATTGTTTCGCACGGCGGCAAACCTTTATGCCGCATCCAATGAAATTGTTTCACCGACAATTTGCGTTATGCCGGCACAAATTGCTTCTCCGGATGGTTGCGGAACGAAAATCGCGCTGGAAAAATGAGCTCATTTGTCGCCGCCTCGTTTAAATTCGCCTGCGTCTCATCGTGGCGCGCTTCTTCAATTAATTCGTCGTACGTATTGCGAGTTTATTTTTTTGCGCGATTCGTTTCTAACGCGACAGTTGGAGAAATCGTTGACGTATAAAACTGAAACGACTTGAGACCGCGGAAAGTCGCGGCGCGTCGATGAAAAAACGAGAAAACATCTTTCTTTTTTTTTCGCGGGAATCGAGTTGCGAGTCGTGGTCGGTTTTCCTCGCCCGCGAGATAGAGAGGGAAAAAGTTACATCGCAAATTTTAATGTGGTGTCCGCTCGAACGAATGGCTACGTATGAAAACTGCCGGCTGCAGCGTGCCCGGTAAAACGGATCGCTTTTTTACGTGTCACCGCTCACCTTGAACTCGCACGAGTCGCTTTAGCGGGAGCATGCGTGTTGCTTTCATCTTTCATGGGGATCGCGCGAACGAAAACGAATTGTTACCGCGGTAAGTAATCTCCGATTATCTCGTCGAGGATAATTCATAAATCACAATTCATTTATTATGGTTCTTACACCCGCTTCAATTTGCAAACAATAGACCGTTTCGAAAATTATAATTCGCGCAAAGCATTTCATATTCATACCCATCCTATCACAATTCGGTTATTTAACGCTTTGTTGCCCGGCGGAATATTATTGAGGCTTCGTTTGATTTACATAGATTGCATATGGCAGTAGTATTAATTAATGCAATGATTAAAAGACCGCTATGAAATAATTCAGATAATATTAATTGCGGCGCATGTTATTAAAATATTCACGTCGCGCTGATGAGTTTGCAGTCACGTCGATAATGCTTTTGTACGAATACCGTTTCGATACCGTTGTACATTCTTAATGTCCGAGCGAATAAAATGCGACATTTAATTTGACGATTTAGCTTTCCTATCACGCGAATCCTACCTATTTTGATCGACTGTTACTTCACATTACGCATTAAATGCATCTTTGTTAACTGGGTTGTATTAGTGAGCGATGCATATCCATAGCTTTACATCGGCAGGACATTGTCCATTCGACGAGCCACGATATTTCCATATTAACGCGCATCACTGTCAGTTATCGGTTGAAATTAGTCGAATAATTTGTTCACCGACGTGAAACGGTGCGGATAACACGGGAAGAGGGAAGCAAGGGGAGGAGGACGTACAGAGACACGTACAGAGACAGCGTGGGAGCGAAAACGTGGGACGAAAGAGCGAGAGACGAGGTAGATTCGCGGTTGTTGGAATTTCATAAAGGTCCATTGAGTCACAATCGGTACAAACTGCGGATACAATCTGCGACCACCGCGGTTCTAATTCTTTTCTCTCTTAGTAATGGACATCCTATTTGTTTGTTTCGCGTGTTTATTCTATTTTAAGCTTTCTCGATGATTTAACGACGCGTCTATTTGGCCGGTATTGATTTTATACCGTTCGCTTGATGTGCGATTTTTTGCTAGATGATATAATTAAAATACGCGTTTATACATAATGTATTTGTCGCGTAATTCTTTATTGATATTGATTATGGATTCACGTGTCGGCTTGCGTTAATACGAATACTTGGGTACTATATGCGATTGGCGATAAGTAATAGCGTCACGACATATATGTACAAGCGCAAAATATCTCGTGGCTGGCTGGTGCCGGGTGAGTGAGTCGCGGTGAGGGTTGACCTGGCAGTCGGATCGATCCACTCTCCACGTAGAAACCTAGTCTCCTCTTTCGCGTTTGTGCCCCTGCGTCGCGCCTGCTTGCGCTCATGCCAGCCGCAAGGTTCCACGATGTTTTGTATCCTTCGCGTTCCGGGAAGGTCGCCAGAAAGGCCTCGCTCCAGATGCCGCCGTCGCCAAATATTTCCAATTGACCCAGTCAAGTCTCCGAATGAAAGGTACTAAAGGTATATCGAATTTGAGCGTTCGCGAAGCGAGATCGCGGTTTGTCGACTCACAGAAGAGGCTTTCGCGAAAAAATGCTTTCACCATCTCACGTCAACGTTCTCCAGAAATGATCGGTCGGCATTTCATCGTTATATGCATCGTATATATATATATATATATATATATATATATATATATATATATATTGATCTCGCACGTTACGTACTTTTATCTTTTTATCGAT
>NW_021849211.1:1838738-1844186 GCF_003651465.1 Formica exsecta
TATATATATATATATATGGGACGCCCGCGTCTCCACCGCGCTTTACACCTGTTTGTAGCCAATTTCGGTTATAGGAATATTCCGGCGTTGTATCCGTACTTGGGAACGTTCCATCTATCCGCGGCGACCTGCTCCAGATATTCCAACCGAACATTCCAATTAGCCCGGTCATGCGCCCTCGGACCACATAAAAGGCACGAATTCCGCGTGCGGATTTGGAGGTTCTGGGTCAGGCAAACCATGGAGCGACAAGCTCGTCTATTGTTCGCGTTCGCTCGCTCGGTTTGCCCGTTACGGGAAGGAAAATCAAGAGGTTAGCGTTATCGTAGAATTGGAGTTCAGCGAATCGAATTCTGCAGGCGGGTGGCGTCGTGGGAGATTCCTGTTAAAGCGCGTCGTAGGACGGTAAATTGAATCTCGCTGTGAATCATTCTTATGTTAATTCTCAAACGCGCGTACTTTGTAACGCCGTTACATTGTGTCGGCGAATGTGCGTAATGCACGGAGCTTGACAATATCCGCTAACATTGTAACCAATGAGACTGTCGTCTCACGACGATGTCATCGGTTATCGTTTCGTTTTACGACTTTTGCTTATCAGGATGTTATGGGGCATAAAGTACGGATTAATATAATGGTTCTTCTGCGCGAGAGGCTCGTTTATTACCTACTTTGAGACACGCTTGAGTATCCAATCGCGTCGGTCGTAAAATCTCTCGATACATACTCGCGCGGTAACTTGCGGGACACACTTGAGCGGATATTCTATTCGCTCCTTATTTCACGGCAGCGAGATTTTCTTAAGTACCGGAACTACTTCAGGATTTGAACTCCTCCCGAATTGCTTAATGTCTGGAAGCAGAAGCCTGACCTACATTCTCACGCTCCCATTAAATATATAGACTCATCCCGTCGTCTAAGACGTCGTCTTCGAGTTCAGCGCGTTATCGGCGCTAGACTCCGATCTATATGTATATAGCGCGTCTATTATACCTCACTTTACGCGGTCACGTGCCTCAGTGGCGAGATTCAACGTAACCGGTATCGACAGGTTATTTCTGAAGGGGTAGCCTCGCGCAACTACTCCTCTCCCCCCCCTCTCACTCTCCCTCAATGAAGGGGTTAGACCCACATTACTGCCGTAGAACCATGATTACTGTATCCGGCACGGCTATAGCGTCCAACGTAATGGTAGGCAATAGATGAACGCGCCTTGTTACTCAACAGGCATCAATTCGATGCCGATATATATAGAACAGATATGTGCGGCTCGTTAACTCCATCGTTACTTTCGCGCACCGTTTTTCCCTATGATTTTCGATGCATCGCCGGTAAGCTCGTTATCGATGCGAACGCAGATTTGCGTATTGCAAAGTTATCTCGCATTTCCGAGACGTTGCATGGCGTGATCGGTCGCCGATCATCTTCTTTTTTCCTTAAACTTTTCGAAATAGGGAAGAGTATCTGTCGCGAAGACGGAAAGAGGAAATGGACCGTTGCAAGGAAACCTCGCCTGGACTTTAGTAGGCAATATATATCGAAGGGTTTTTCCCTCTTCTCGGGATCACGGGGCGACAGAGGCGTAACGCGGGGGCGAGCAACGATCCGTTGATCGCGTCGCGTCGTGACGTCGGAAAGGATCGCGCTGCCGTTTCGTGCTCGGCGCATCCTTTAAAGCCCGTCGTATCCCGCAACGGCACGGCACGAGGCAAGCAAGGAAAGCACGGCAAGAGCAGGCTGGCTGGATAGCGGGCGGGCGGACCGGGGCGGGTGGTCTAAGGTGCCGCGCGGAACGACGAGGTGTTTCTCGTTGTTGCGGGTATACAAACAGGGTGTGGGGGTTGAACACAACGAGGGGTCGGAACATTACGCTTGCTACACCCGTCCCACCGCCCATCCCCGTCTCCATCCCCGTTCTGTCCCGCTGCCGCCGCCGCCAACCCCCCCCCCCACCCCCCTCTGGGGGCCCCCGTGTGGCGTAAGCGCTGTTTATGGAGACCGCAGGCGGCATCTCCCGTCGAGCTTAGCGCTACCACTGCGCTCAGCCAGCCTCGGTTACGAGCGAAGGGATTTTCTGCCGGATGAGGATGCTCGTCTCTGACAGCAGCGACGTGGCTTTCTCGATGGTATACCCCTTTGCGCCCGCGGATCTCAGTTTAATGTATAAAAATAAGCTCGTTCGATGCGCACATTTTATTTCGCGCGAGACATCGCGTGTATCGCTGATGGCGAATATTCGTGCGGGCGTGTCACGCAAATGTAGAATTGCGTTTCTTGTCACCTGGCTTTCGTTTATGCTACGGGCGATTTAATCGCTATAAATGCGTAGGGGACGTTCTGAGCGCGCGGACTAAATCGTACGCGATTCTTGTCAAATTTTTTAGTCGCTTCTGATTGCGCATTACGTGCGAATATAAACGCGACTGGGACAGTGATACGAGCTGGCAGCTTTTAATACCGATTTCATGGAGAATCTGGCGAAATAGCCGTTATGCAAATTTTTCCGCGCTTCTTTCGCTCCTGGCTCTCTCGCGACTGGTTCAATGTGTAAAAGTATGCATGCAACGAGTATCGCACCGAGCGATCGCGTGCAGAGGACAATGATATCACGAGTCTGAATCGTCATAAGTACATTTGAATACGTTACGATGGTGTAAACGTAAGCCCCGACGCCGGGCAGTTTTTCGCTCGAGACGTCGCTGTCGTTCACGAACTTTATTACAGCCGCGCGTTCGGAAAAGTATGCGAAGCGTTATGGATATTTATGCAAAGCGAGGGGTAAGAGATATTGTTTCCGTTTGTAGACGGAAATCACACGGCCGTCGCGCCGGAAAAACAAAAACATTTCCCAGTTACGTTCTTCGCGAAGCACGCGACGTTATATCTTCTGACGTGCAGACATGCTCGCGATAGTCGTTCGTGCGTGCACGCGTTACACGCATATATGCCCGTTACTCGCCGATTTAATACCACAATCTCGAGAAACCCGACGAGACAGCAGAAAGCTGCAAGGCGGAGGACGAGAATGGAGAAGAAACAGAGAGAAAAATGGTAGGGCGGTAGGTCACCGCGAAACAGCGTGACGAGGAGGGGGCGGAGACGGTGGATTAAAACATTTTTATACATTCTTTTCCTTCCTTCCTTCCTTCCTTTCCTTCTGTCCCGACTCGTACCGCGCCGTCCTGCTATTTAAGAGGCATTGCTTCGCAACCACCACGCGCGAGACAACCCTCAGCTCCTGAATTCCCTGTTCTGGCTGTTCTTTCTCGTTTCCTGTCGCTCCCTTTCTCCGGCTGCTCATCCGCGATCCGGCCGTCCGCCTCCGTAAGAAAAATTATTTTCCTCCTACGGACAGGTGAAACGCGTAAGGTGAGCGAGATTGGACAGACGTCGGCTCCCGCGAAACGCGGACAACAAAAATAACAAAAAAAGAAAGGAACGGATGCGGATAGCGTTTGTAAGCGGAATAATAGTGCGTGTATATGTATGACGATTTACAAAAAGTTATTCGAGAAACGGTGATACCGATTTGTTTCTGCTAGATGAATCGCCCGATATCGTCTCTCGCGAATCGAAGATATCTCTCGCGAATTATTTCGTGCATGGGGGGGAGTTAAAAGTTCGTTTGTATGTTTGTACGTCCTGCTATATGATCATTGCCATCGGCTTTGCTCCAATTAGTGTTGCCAGTCTGACTTAATACTTTTCGCGTTGCCGAAGCCGCCGAACGGTTTTTCTTAAGCCACGGGAGCAGAGTTCAAAACCTCGACCGGAGGTTTTCAAGCGCGGTGACCCACCGAGGCGGATTAAAAGCTGCGCGAGAGCTTCCCCGGCTCCTTCCCCTTCCTATCCCTCCCGCAGGATCTCCGGACGCTTTTTTGTTCCGACCGGCACGATATCTAACTGTAGGTAAGAGGCTTTCGCCTTTGAAGTCCCCTCACTTTTGCAACTTGTATTTCTTTCATTAACGTACTTCGCTCCCGAGTATTTTCGCGGTGCGGCAGGGCAAAGCCGGTGGAAATAACTCCTCTCCGTTCTCTCTCTTCAACCCCTCCCGCGCCGTGTAAGCGCGGCGGGCGGCATCGTAAAAAAATCTTCAAGCCGCATTTCCTGGGCCACTCTCTGCACCGAAGCCTGTTCCGGTCCTTTATCATTAATTCTATCTGAAAGTCCAAGCCATCGTTAATTCCTTTCCTTAATGCACAGCGCCCGGACAAAATCCTTCGTGTTTTACAACCCGTTTGGCCCCATGGCGATATATATATATATAAAAAGAGAAAGGATATTAGTATATTTCGGTCTCTTCGTGCAACGCTATCCGCCGCACACGCGGAGGATATAGCTGCCAGTAACATTGGTGAGGGGTGACGGTGAAGAAGGAGGAAGAGGGGGGCACCCGGTGGGCTCAGGTGTTTCCACCGGCGCAGCCCGGTATAGCGGGGCAAAGTAGTGTGGTCGATATGACTGAAACTACCCCTTCCCCGTAAACCCCGCTGATCTTCCTCTGTCGGACCAACAACGTCTCCTTTCCACTCGCACCATTCGAGAGAAAGAAATTTCTCTCTCTCTCTCTCTCTCTTTCTCTTTCGTCCCCGTATCCAGGACTCGTCGACCTCACGACCGTCCTTCTTCATACACATCTGGATCGTGCGATAGCGGTGGCATTCGTGGAATTTTGCTTTTATAATATTTAATCACGTTGAATATTGGAGAGTCTTCTTTCTCTTTCTATCTCTCTTTTTTGAAGTGAGCCAGGCTATAATTTATTTGGCACACAGGGTTTCTCAATTTAGAGATGCTGCTTAAGTGGCGCAGTTTTTCGTTATTTTTTTGGCTTAACGTGACACATATAGTATGTAATTTGAAAACGGAATGTTCTTGGTACAAAAATGCTGCAAGTGTAAAAAGTAAATATTTTAAACTATTTTTTAAAAGAATATCTATTGATAACTATTAGGAAAAAGCATAGAGACAAATTACATTTTTAATATTTATTTTATATATTACAAAGAATTTTATATAAAAATGATAACTATAACCTTTTCTATTGCTAATTAGCTGTGTCACCCGTAAAGCGTGTTTTAATGCAAGAGTAATTTTAATAATATGGTACTTAACAGTTTTGTTACCCTTTTTTAATCCTTTTTATATACCTCCGTTTTTAATTACCAGATTATACTTATCATGATAGAACAAAGCCTTAAAAATTAAGGCTTTAAAAGTATGACAGAAGACAAATATTTTTCTATATTTGGTATATATAGTATTATAACTTTTATGCCGCAAATGTTATTTGCAATTAGATTTGAAATAAATGAAAATGTAATCAATTAAATGTGATAAAAGAGTGTGTAAAAAGTGCATAAAAGAGACTGAATTACAAAATTTGATCTTTGGTTAATATGCAAAGTTTGAAGATAACAGGCACAGATTTAATTTTACCTGCTG
>NW_021849211.1:1844545-1845400 GCF_003651465.1 Formica exsecta
TGCTGAACCATACCGAATTCTTTCGATCCTATTGGGAGCACGGTCGTTTTTTCGACGACCGGCGATTCGGAAAAAAGCCGAAATACATGGCGGCACTGTCATGGGAAATTGAAACATGCTGACTAGCAGACCAATTTCGTCCTAATTAAAGGAGTTTTTTCTTCCTCCCGTGAGATTTGTCTCTCTCTCTGTTCGGGATGCGAATATCTCTCTGGAAAAACGTGGCGCTTGAAAACGCAGAGCTGTTTCACGCGACAACATCGAAATTTAAATATATGCGCAAGTGAGACAGCTTAAATAAACTACGTGTCAGATACGCGGAGTGTTACAAAATGTCAAAACTCTTTAACTGTGTATTCTACATCTAAAAATACCAGAAAAGATTATTACGAGAAAAAGCTGTTCAAGTTTTTGTACTTTCGAATAAAATGTTCCCTTTTCTCTGCCGCATTTCACTGAGGCTCTCTCTTGATTACCGCGTACACATATGCTCTTGTATATGCACTGCGGTTAGTTTGTTGTTATTATTAGAAGGAGTTACAGCGACATAAGCGGTTGCGAATAGAGATAGGTAAGGGTCTTTAACTATGCGCATAAACATGCAGGTGGGTCTTATTTCTTATTTCTTTAAAAAAGAAAATATGATTTTATCGATTCGATGATAATATATTTTATTGTTATTATGATCTTTATGATTTCCGACATAAATTTAACGAATACACACTTAAATTATTTTCTTATACACACACTTAAATTTATTTAACTATCTTCACCCACATATTTTTTTTTAATAAAGAATATTTTCTATTTAATGTAAAATATTGTAAAATATAGGAGAATTTTAAAATTTCATGT
>NW_021849211.1:1845436-1862628 GCF_003651465.1 Formica exsecta
TATATATATATATGTACATATATAATCATACAGAATGTGAAAGCACTAAATATTTCAAATAGTTAGCGGTGCAATAGACTGCGATTGCAGTCTGAAAAAAGCAATTAACTCCAGTGCGAATTGCTTACATTATTTTGAATTAACGCGATGGAGCAGATTAATTTCGTCATCGATGTAATTTTCACAAAAGAGCATCGAGAATATTTGACATTTGATTTACACAATAGAATTACGAGAATGTGAATTAGTTGTACGGTCGGTGCACTTTGTTACATTCCACGAGTTTTATATGTCATCAATGATCATTTTTCGCACAAATTTATTCATTGGTGGACATTTTTAATAATTATTTATCTGATTAAAATTGATTAAAGACTGAATTGCTCTGATTGTTTCGTGTATTGCTTTCGTGCTACGATAAAGTTTTCGCCGTTTTAAAGAACAAGCCGTAATGTTTTAGCAAGTTTTGACATAATTCTGGATGATATTATTATTGGCAATGAAAGAGGTAATCATTCAATAATTTTAGTCCAGTTAATTCTTGAATTTAATCTCGATATTACTAAAAGTTTTAATATTTTTATTCTGTACACAAATGTGCAATGGATCTTAATTTTTTAATCTCAGTAATTAAAGGATTGCGAGCGTACTCTACTTTTATTTTTTTTGTACTGTAATAAATGAAAGAGAGTAATAAAGATATATTGGTTATATGGATGTAATTACATGAAGTTTTATAAGATAGCTATGATTATATCATGAAGTGAATGAATATGCTCGTAGAGCAATCCCATTTAGGTAAACTGAAATCATAACTTTTCGGTGGGTATTAATTTAATAATCTCGAATAACTCAATATAATCTGCGGCTGTCTGTCAGTTAACTTTCGCGACGGAACGGACTACAAGGGTGCTAATTAAGTGATTCGATTATAGCCGCAGGAATTAAGATTCGCCGCGGAAAACTAAAATTCAAAATAAAGCGTCACAGCCGTTACCAGAATTTTAATGACCAGAGATCGCTCTTGTGAGATTTGATATATTTTTAAGATGTCTTTTATTATTAAAACATCCTTGCAAATCATACAATAGAAAATTGATTAAAATATATTTTTTGCATCGATTCTCTGTGTGTAAAAAGTCGGAAATGGTTATTTTTTAATAATATATTATTGTTATTTTAATAACATAAAATTTGTGCGAAATATTTTATTATTGAAAAGTACATATTGTCGAAAAGAATATAAAATTTGTTATAATATGTAGTTTAAAATACAATTTTTAGTTGTGATTGTATTACAGAAGAGAAGAGAGAGAAAAAAGCTCATTCTTGTATAAAATTTATAAATTTTCCGATAAATTTATTCATTTAAATCAACATAGCTATAATAACAGCCGATGTAGGCAGTATTGTATTTTAAATTAAAATAAATGCATTATGTCGTTTAAATGTAACCAATATAAACGGCGGCGCACCCTTTGCACAATCCATTAAATTCAATCGGCCGTGATGGCGATAAAAAATGCTTATTAGGCGCACGTGCGCGGCTCCTTTCAAATGATCGGTCCTTCCAACAAAGGGTAGCGACTCACAAGCGGATATTGCATTGCCGTATAAATAATAGCCTCGCAGTTTTCACGCCAAACAATAATTAGTTTTGGCAAATGGGAAGATGCAATGGATGCCGGGCTGACTGCTGACGGAGGGTCCGCCGAACACGTACGATTTTACTTTTTGCAACGCGTGTCATTTTATGCACATATGTGTGACTGCTGACGCTGATGCATTCATAAACGATCCATCAATTTTCCGAGTCGAGTCGCAGAATATCGAGGAGATGATTTTCGAAGCGTGGGAAATACGGGTGGGTCTCGGTGGACTTTAACGCGGTCAAAAAAATTCTGCGGCTAAGCCATTAAGTTTCCTTGAGGCTCTCCGTCGATGATAGATGAGACGCAGAGTGGCGGGCCGCCGGCGGATCAATAAATTAAATCAAGGCACCGACTGGACCGGGCTTGAAAATGATATCGATTGAACGGGGTGGAGGCGAAGCCGATGGTATAAACCGTGGTAAAACCAGGTGGCTTATGACTGATGATTACGGAGTGAGATGCAGAAATCCGATCGAGATCGTAACAAATTGAAAAAGTCGGACGGGGCGTATCCGAAAATATATCGCGTCCTAATTCGATTTAGACGAGGTTCGCTGCCATGCCGCGAACGGGGACTGACGCGGACGTTAATATTATTTATAACTATCGCTTTTCTGGAACGCCCGCGCCCGCGTTGTGTGACTTGATGTGAGGTCTAAACGTCCCATATAACGTTGAGCCAAAAAAGACAGCAACGAGATGAAAGGCGTCCCACTTGCGACGTAAAAAGAATGTAAAAAGAAGGAAGAAATAAGACGAATAGGGTTGTGGAGGTCAAAGTGGACATACATACAAAGAGAAGACTCCGAAGCTCGTCCACTTCGCCACCCCCGATGTTGGCTCTCGTCACGGTGGACAAGTCGACCGACTTTAATATGCACCCCAGAAATTGAATTCTCTCCCTTTTCTCACCGCTTCCCGATCCCTTCTCCGCTTTCTCAGCCTTCGTCAAAGCCCGGCTTCGGCCTGAGAGCGGAACGCAGGTGCGGCGGGATCCGTAATATGGATTTAAGAACACTCGGTGATATTGACGGATATGAGCGTTCCCGTGGAGGCAAAACGCCCTTCCCTCGAATGCCGCCGTGTTACGCGATGGGAGTCGTGGCTGGGAATGCACGTTTGTATATACATTTGCAACGCAGCAATGAGTCATGTTACAGTCTCACAGTGGGTGTTTTTCTCATTCCGACTGATCATAAAGTCTTACTCTTGCGGCTTAACACACGCGCGCGCCAAAAGCGGCACGGGGTGCGTAATGACGAGGGGTGAGTTTATCCGATGACCGTGTAATCCATTATTGCATACGCCACTCCCGATGACGTGTACCGTGCGCAGGAATTCAGAATTGATCCCTAGGAGATTCCCGGATGCCAAGTGTCAAAGGAAAATACACAGAGGGTGCTTGTATTAGAGCGGTTAACCTTCGAGTGTAATTACTATCAGAACTGACGTGTGCGTTCGCTGAGAACATTCGCTAAGTGTCCGTGAAAAAGAATCTGCATTTTTTAACTTTACGCCTGTTTCGTATATTTTTTTTTTCGGAAATACTCGATCTCTCTGATGATATATACGAGACTCGTTGATATCGAGACTGATGATATATACGAGACTCGCATATATTTTTTGTGATATTTCTTTTTATACTAAATCTCTCGCTCGTATTTCCCATCAATCAACTATTTCACAGTTATGTAAAAATATTTGTACGCGCAACATTTCACTTGTGTTTGCCACTTTCATCATTCAATTCTTTCAATCGACGTAAAACGTTATCGCATCATAAGCTGATTTATTTTCCATCCTGTTTCACGGCAAGAGACTACGGAAAGCATCCGCTGGTTTAATCTTTGGATGCGTAAATAATATCGCGTTTTCGAGTGCACTTGGTGTGAAGATGAAATATTCATCGCAACGTCATGTACTTCGGCGCCGAGCTGAAGTCTGTTGCCGGTGTCAGGAAGGGACTGGTAAAGTTACGATTGTCTTAGCAAGTGCACGAGAAATAGGGTCAAAGTAATGCAAGGGATTAGGATGTTTCGTAATAACAGGCGCGAAAGTTTATTCTAACTTGCTCATGTAGCATAAGCGGTAACGATATCGGCGATCCTGCTGTTCGAGTAAATTAGAGTAACATCAATATTTATTTGCGCATTTTCCTTCTTCTCACTATATTGATTATTAAATAATTTATGTAAGAAGAAATATAATTTCTCTCATTTATACAAACGTTTAATTTTATATTAAATAGCATAGAGTTTTTATTGTTTCTGAATAATAAGATTGTATCATATATCGATCATATACTTGATATTTATATGATTGATAATGATGGAGAAAATTTGTGGATTTAAAATTTGAAACTTATAAATTAACATTGTCACACGTGTTATTCTTAAAAGATTTGTAAGAGTTATGACTGAGATATTAATTTGTGAAATTTAATAAACTAAATAGTGTGATTTGAAATTTTTTTGGCATTTTTCTACGGATATTGAAATTATTGTGGAAATTTAGTCCTTGTATTTTTCGACGTCAATACTTTGATTACAAGCTCTGTAACACTTTTAATGGAAATGGTTATCCAAGTTTTTCATATATGTATACATTCTTTTTTTTCGATATATATATATAGTGCGTACACATCCTCGAATGTTGTGATCCGGAAGAGTAAACTTTGCTCCCCATCGCCATATGCCGTATCTGACCCGTGTCTGATGTTCCGGAGTCGAATGTGTGCCTCGATTACTACTCTTCTCGAAGAGTAAGCCCGACGTTTTAGGATTCATATACGTTCTCTCAGGTCGCTCGTTCATCTAAGGTCCGAATTTCTCGGGCTTCTTGTTACTTACTACGGCCAAATCCGTTAAAACCGCGCCCGAAACGAGTCCGATAAGAAGCATTTGCGACGAGTTAGAGCATTAGATTTTTTCCTCAAGCTGCTTTCCAGCCTTCATCAAGACAGGATTTTGTAAGAGTGACTAAGGTAACAGACATGACATGTAGTGACGTGCACTACGACACAAATATAAGAGGCTATATTTTAAAGCTGAACTTTTCGGATTTGCGCGTTACGATGAAACCTCGAGATAGATGAAAATCTTAACGATGTGAGAAATTTCTTCATGTAACGGTTGATGCGATCTGTTTGATGTCTGAAAGTCACGTCTTTGAATATTATATCGCGAAATGAGGAAGTGTGTCGCAGCGCGGTACGGAGATAATAAAATATGCAAATTAGATAGGTATATTTGATGATCTCGCGGTCTTACGGGACGACGGGATTTATCGGTGCCGCGTAACTTTCCGTATACTTGGACCAAGTTGGCAAACTCGCGGGTGTACGAAGATATACAAGGAGAGTCCGGCGGTATTAATACTGAATTGCAACGCGGCATCGGCTCATATTAAATGGAGCATTGTGGGCGTTTCGAGGAATCGATCGTCTACAAAGTGGCAATCACACAGAGAGTGAGACTCGATCACGTGATTTCCCGTGGGTGCCGTCGCCGATAAATGATCCAGCTATTGCAACGGCAGACGCCGTTCCGTCTTTGTGTGGATCATCCCATGCTTACTTCATCGTTGAAAAACGCTGTCACGTTCTCGCAAATGTTTTTAAAAATCACGATTTTATATGTAGTCGGTATTTAAATGTATCTCAATATTGCACATTCAGAAAGTTTTTTTTCATCAATATTGGTTCTAATTAAAATTTATTAAATAAAAATTCTTATAATTCGCGCTGTTTTTTCGCTCTTATACGCAAATTATCGGAGTAAACATAATGAGAATGCTAGTTATGGTAGGTGGAAGCTTGCGGTGTAGCAAGATCGAGGAAAAATACGGTGTGTAATGGATACTAAGTGTTAATTAATGATAAAGTCAAAGCATTTTCCGCTAATCAACTATTTCCAAGTTTACTCCGGGGGCGAGCTTCCCGCAGAGAGAAACTCGATATTTACCAACTTAAGTATCGCATTATAACCTCCGAGAGCAGTATCGACGGATAGTTCCGCGAGCATTAAATCTAAGGTACCACCGTCGGATCCCCACGTTTTCTCTAAAGCGCGGCGCATCCAAAGTGAATTAATGTAACTTCGGGCTTGTGGATAAAGTAGTCAGATTCCGTCGCGATGCAGGATTCGTCGCTGCGATGCGCTCGCGTTATAGATAGACCGCATATTCGACGCGTATTTACTATGGCGCACAGATACACGCTCGCCGTTTACCTAAAGCATCCGCGAACGTACAGCCCATCTGGGATATTACGCTCATTCCTTTCCGCCCGGTCCTCGTCGTTCTCGGTCGCGGTAACGCCGGAAGATATTGCATAACGCCCGGTGTATCGACAGGCGGCCCGAATCGCCGCCGCCGCCGTTGCCATCGCGCCGCGCCGGTAAGATTTATTTTTCAATGCGCCGCAATGGAACGATTCTCTCCGCCGGAGTTATACACGCGGATATAACTCGCGACCGATTGTACATACATGTATTGTATATATGTGCGCCATGGAGTTTGTCTGCGAAGATGCGACGAGGGTGTTTCAACTTTCGGATTCCTCAACGCGCTCCGAGATCTGCGCTCGAGCGTCGCAAGAGAACGGATTTCGCTTTCGCTAAGCTCGATATTTTGTATTAAATTTTCCAGAGTGTGTGTTGCGCGACGAGACGTACCGGGACCGTTTCGCGATCCGCGGATGAGAGACGGCGCTTCTCGACCATCGACCATCCTTCATCCACGGCGAATGCGTCGCGCCGTGGTTCTGCTCCGAGAGCGAGTTGCATAACGGAAATTCAGCTGTTCCGCATTGTCCGCGGATGCAGGACACTCGGCTGACGCGTCTCTGGTGTCTTCTTACCCGTTTGTCAAATTAGAGCCCGCGCGGCTCCGTATTTCATCGTAACAATTCCGCGACAGACGCATTGTGTGTCGAAACTGCTAATTAATTAATCGAGAATTGATATGATGTTAATTATATAATATATAATTTTATGATTTCCCGTAACATCGGTGTCAATTCTATAGACGCAACATGACGAAGTTTTTTAAAGGCAGTCGCTTTTGACGCCGTTTTAAAGTGTTTCTCGTTTCATGATGCATTTCACAGAAACGAGATTAAATTTAATGGCGTTCCTTAAAAATACATAGACGCGACACAGACGGCGCGTTATACTGTGAGAGCCGTTGAAAGTTCTGCGGAAGACTCGCAGAAAGTTTTAATTTACTTTCGAGCCTTGGTTTATGCAGTTCCTTGTCAAGTACATGTATGTCGCGCATAAACGGAATCCTCTTTCTTTTTCTCTTGGAATCCTTGGGGAAACTCGTCGACGTCAATGATGAGCGCGACGATGTCGGCGACGTCGGCGACGAATTCTCCTTCAACAAGTCCCTTCCTCCAGTTGGAACTCGTCGCGATCTAAAAAAACGCTCTATATCCGTCTCTCTCGGCCCCGTAATCGGAAGATTGTTTGTGTAACGTCGCGACTGATACAAGCTCTGACGGTTTATTTTGACAGATCGCATATCTCTGTTCCCATCGTGAATACTTCTCTTTTTTATTCTTGTTAATTCGAGCTTCGCGTTTTATAAATAACCGGCACAAAAAATTTGACAAAGCTAAAAAATGTAAGCTCTTGATATGGCATTTCAAAAATGTTAAGTTATTTGTAAATGGATATTTACTCTGATGACAAAAAACGAAGTTATGCGCGAATGTATAATGACATTAAAAAATATAACATGCGCTCGTATGTATGAAAGTATCTCATTTCCGCCATAATATCACTTATTGAAATTTTTTTGCCGATAATGGACAATTATAAATTGTTTGTTTTATTCATTTTCCGCACGAAATCCTTTTCTAATTTTGCGCATATTATATTTTTTCAATTTTTTTTAACTCGCCTTGAAAATCGAAAAGGTAATTTAGAGAAATAGTAATTGTCATTTAAATTTTCAAATAAAAACGGTGACCTTTGTAGCTATTCCGGTATTGTCACTTGAATATTGCGGGCCGCGCTTTCATGCGGTTTTTACGTAACGACGTACTTTTGTATTTACAAACGGGCAACAGTCGTAATCAACTTTCTGCCTTCGGGCGATCGTCGGATGCGTAGAATTCGCAAAACGTTGTATTATCTCGCAAATATGATAAACGACCGGTTCACCGTAGCATGATAATATTTAATTGAATCCCTGCTGTGTGTTGCGGGTCGCGCTTTGTTCAAATTTTAACGACCCGCGCCGCAAGTGACCGCACGTGTCATCCGTAATTAATTTTTTATCTTTTAGCAATTGCAATGCGCGCAATTCGCGAATCGTTGTAGAGAATTTTAAATATTATACATCATATATTATCGCTCGCGCGCGCGCGCGTGACTTGTACGCGCGGTGCATTGTAGCGGAGTAATGTTTAATTGAATTTTCGACGAAGCCCGAATACGCGGGAGCCGTCTAAATTTTAACGGCCGGTGCCGCAAATAACCGCACGTGTCATACGTAGATCATTGTCGACGGAGAGACAATGATATATAAATGGTAGGGTGCAAAAGGGGTCAATGGAATCCGCCTCGTCTCGTTCGATCGGGATCGAGATCGCTAAAGTACCAGCTGCAACGGCCTCGAGAGTCAGATTTAATCTCGCTTGCGTGCATTGACTTGACAATGGCTCATTGTCAATTGACAATCGCGATCGACGCTCGCGCGCACTCTCGAAGCTTAAATGGTCAAATCGAATTACTCTTTGTACTGTTACGGCGTGATCGGCGCTTAAAGGCTGACCAGATACGGGAAGTGCTTATATCTCTCGTTATATAATCGCGTACTTGTCCATACTGTCGCGATTGAAGTTATATTACGATACTACGTCGGAAATGTCAGTGGATATTATACAAGCGATGTAATTACGCATGAGCGATACGCATTACACATTATCGCGAATTATTCGTCAGAAATGACTACAATACATGTTTGTGTCTCTCGTTTTTAATTATTAAAATTAATGACGATAACAAATGTTGCTGAAAAATAAATGCTCTAAAAATTTTTCGATATAATTTAAATAATATAACCGCATTTTCGGCAAAGAGAAATGCTATTTAATACGGCCATCGTTCCGTTATTCCAAGTCGTAAAAGATAGCAATCCTTAGATATAGGAGTATCATTCTCCGTCCTGCGCCACCTGACTTCGCTACCTGCGGTGTGCGTCCTGACAGGGGGTTCCCGAAAGTAAGTTGTAACTCGTAAATCTCAACGTCGACTAACAAATGTCTTCGGCCCGTCGCACGTTAAGCGTTCCAAGCCGGTTTTTTACGAGAATACACGACNNNNACACGACGCGTAACACGAATGAATACACACGAGAGTGCACGCTCCACTTCTAATTCAAATGATATCCGCCCGAAAGATCTCATTAGTAACAATTGATTTTTTAATCGAAACAATATATAGTGCGTCGTAAAACTTGGGGGCGGATTTGTAATATTGTATTATTTTATACATATATGTACATAATTATACATATATACACATGTAACTGTATATCCTCGATAAATATTACAACGACCGTTGCATGTACATATCCGGACTTTCTCCAGGGCAACATTGGAAACGCGCGCTTTCAATTCGGAACGTAATTAATATAACAGCCGCGTGATTTATCGAGGCGCACAACCCCGGGTGTGTCATATATAAATATATTTATATCCATTATATCGACGTATTTCGCGGTGGCGGACGCATCTGTATTCCGGCAGCGCGCTGCAAAAATACGGCCCTAAAATTGTTAATGGACTTTCCGTGTTTACAGTGCGCGATGCCGGTTTCGTCGGTATGTATTTGAGAGATCCTAGAGAGCACGCGGACTTTCCCGCGTTGCGACAGGAATATACGTCTACCTACGTTTTTCTTCGAAGTCGCGATCGGACGTTAATGAATAGCCAATATGAGAACCCTCTACGCCGTTCTCCGTTCTTGTTCCGCTGTCGGATCGAAAAATATATGATACGCGATATTTTAATTGATATCCATGTTTCTTTAATGATCCCCGTAATTTAAAGCGGCCAATAGGTTCATCGTTCGTTGGAGGAGCCCGCGGATAATCTTGTTATCTTCTCCCTGACTGAATTAAAAAAATGATCGAGTTCGTTTCGCGCATATATCTTATATTTCAGCAATGGTAATGTGAGAGCGGCGTGTAAAAAGATATAAGAAATCCATATATAATCGAGTATAAATAACGATAATTACAATCGCAGAAATAATGTTAACGCGTCTCGCATTTATATCGTGACGAAGCATTCGTCGGAGTATTAATAATTTTCAATTAATATTTTGCCGGGCATACACACGGCGCGTCACGTTTGCTTTAACGCGTATTTATGTTTCGTCGCGGCAGCGTAAATGAACGTAAAATAATATCGCGTTATTCGTAAAAAAAACAGTCGGCTTTCATCTGCCTTCCGGATACCGTACCTCGGTATCAGGTATCGGCGAGCTCCAGGAATACCCGATATATTCATGGGGGCTAAAAAATTCCGATACTTTCGTGAAAAATATGAGGTGGAAGTTTGGCTTTATACCAGTTTAATCGGAAATGTTATAAGCGGGAGCAGTCGTTCGTCCGTGAACAGCGCGGTAACGTTACCGGGCTTTCATTACGCGTATAATTATTTCCGTTTTACATCCGATGATATCCGACATATCTTTTAATCGATATGATTGACCTTCTCGACACCGCGTTTGCTTTCTTTTTTTCTCATTTTAAGAACAATTCTTTTGTGATGGTTCAACGGCACGAAATTATATGGCGTTTTTATACTCGCCGTATAAATTTTCGGAGAAAATTGTGTTAAAATTATAAATTAAAAATTAAAAATATGCATTTTAATAATATTTGATCCTCGTTATGGAATAATTATCGAACATTTCGTTAAAATATTATATTTCGATACATATTTGTGTAATCGTCTCTTTTACCGTTAATTCCAGAGACGTAAAATATCAGTTTGTTTCCCGTTCATTACAGATAAAATATAGTTGATATTGTTATTCAATCAATTAGCATTTCTTGTTAGTATCATATTTATTTCGTCGTAGCAGAGAGAGAGAGAGAGAGAGTTGCATTATTTAAAATTTAGCCGTAGTATATATTTAGGGATTGTCCGCTCGTTGTAGTTGGAATAATTAATCCGATTACGTCACGCTCGCGCGAATGATTTACGAATTTATTTACACGAGAAACGCCAGTCTTTTGTTTTTGCGAGTAAACTTTCAAAGGTTTAACGGCAACCTTTTCCGCGTCGACAGTGAAAAGTCGAGTTTGCGTCATCTTTTTCGACATTGAAACCGCATTTCAGAAAAGGACCGGCACCAAGTAATTCGCCCGGGCGCGGATATTTTCAGTTATTCATCGCACCTTGCCGTGATGAGTTCGAGGGTGGCGAGGTTACCGGAACTCTCTCTCTCTCCTCTCTCTCATCCTGCATCCTTTTTGCGCCGACTCGTCCCGCGTTCATACCGCAGCCGGATATACATATAACCGACCGGCCCTCTGTCCGTCAAGCGTCCGCAGCGGAGCCCGCAACGTGGTATTGTCGTAAATAATGAGCAAGCTTCGGTATTTGTTTATTCAGGGGGCACTCAACGCGCCGGTCCCCTCGCGGCACCACCCCTCAGTGGCCGATGGCGAAGCTGCGCGGCGCAGTAGATCGTCCTCATTATTTACGAGGCCGCAATTAGCCGGGCCGCGAGCATCTATCCTTCGCACCCGAGTAGGCTTAATAATTCAATTAAGTGACGTACAGGTGAACGTGGGTTGTCCGAGAAAGAGCGGCGGGCGTGTCAACGTATAAAAAGTTTAATATTTTACGGGCTGCTTGAAATTTTATGGAAAAATCGATTAGTCGGATAGAAAGCCAAGCGCGGTCATATGAAACATTCAGGATAAAAATCGATGAAGCTGTCTGGCGCGATGTCGGACTGAGCTTTTTATCGACTGGATGACTTTGTCAGGTTAAATAATATTGGTTTGCATCGGCGGCGACTCTTAGATTGCGCATTCTCATCGAATATTTGAAAAAATTCGCAAGCGGGATGCGAACAAAAAAATACGTCCACCGTGCTCGCATTTTACATTTCAGTGAAGACTCTATGTAAACGATAGCGAATAGGTGGAATATAAATGTAAAATTTTATTCCGTTTTGCAACAAACGACGTTTTATTTGACGTGTACTCGGTTGAACTAAATAATGCTATTAAATGAAGGGATTTTGCATGAAGGGATTCTGATAGTATATTTCTTTTTTATAACGCTTTTTCTCTTTTATAATTTTGCATTGTGCACGGTAGATATTATGCAACATACGATATAAATGGAACAATGAAACACACATGCTTTGTAGAATATAATAATTATTCTGCCTATCAAATGTGTTGTAAAAAATAATTAAAATATATTCATCGATATATTCGGGAGTATGAAAATATAATAAAACATGAGAAGAGATGGTTAAGAAATTTATAAACTTTATTTGTGTGTGACTTTAATTAAACTTAATTAAAGTCAATTAAATATTTTTCGATATTATATATTAAAATCAATTTATATGAAAAGAGGACTATATATCACACAGAGATTATTATGTTGCAAATGAATATTACTTATATATTCATACTACTTATTTTAATAAAAATATCTTCTATATCAAAATATATGAAATAAATTAGAGATGCTCTTTCTCTCTCTCGTATGATCCGATGTTCGTATTGAATCACATGTATTGTTTTTATAATCAAAAAATATCGATGTTTGGTGAATCTTTCAGCGAGGGTCATAGATAAAGCGTAGTTTACGGTCGACATGAATTGCGACTAGTATCAATTTGTTTCGCGCTGTCTGAAATTTTCCAAAACATGGAGAAAACACCGCAATCGTGCGGAACAGAGAGACGGACGTGTACAAATAACGATCGCGATCATTCGTCATCGATAGCGTACGCGACCGGAGGAATCCGCGAAAGATGGAATCACGGCGAGATGCTCGTAACGGACAAGTAGAGGAATTCCGCGAAACTTACGAGGGCGAGTCGTCCGCAGGAGTTTCGGGCCGAAAACTTTCGGTCCTGTCGGATTCGGTCGTCACGTGATGGCGAAACTTTCGACTGCAACCGGTGCGCCCGTAGAATAATCGGCTCTACCACGGACGAGAGCCGGCAGGCCGTGTAATCGTAGATATAAGTCGGCTGAGAATGCGAGTGACTGTGTTTTAACGTTGCACGAATTCAGCTCAGCGAAATTGTAGTGCCATCGTCTTTTTCTTTTCTTAATCGTCTTAACGATCGTGCAACGCGCTGCTACAACTTAGAACGCGTAACGAAGGGAGTTACACGTTACCGGCGGTCGTCGTTCGCGTTCCGGCGTGTCGAGAGTCGTAACTACTGCCATAACCCGGTCTCGTAAAACTGTAACCCCATCCACCGTCATCCGCCGCACGTCCAAGGAAAAATGTCACTGCTGGAAATTGTGAACGTTAAGCGGAATGTGTCTGACGAGAGCGAGGGGGAGCCCCTCGTTTTGTCTCACCGATTGCTCGGATAGGACCGAGGAACATGTTCGCGAGATGTAGTCGCGTTTGCGCGCGCGACACAGTAGTCGTGGATAAATTTTTCAGACACGAACTCGGTTTACATAAAAAAGTTACGAAGGATCACACTTTAACGGCGTGACACACGTGCGTTGCTTGCGTACGAATTTCAACGCGGGAGACCCTTCGACCGTTCCCGCGTTTCTTCGAGGTATATGCATATAGACCACTGTGGAGAAACATAATTTTACGTAATACCGCTCACATAATTCCCGGCTATCTCGTTTAAGCAGGGGGCTTTCTTTCCTGCGCGAACAATTTACACCTCGTAGAAGCCGCCGCGCGTAGTCCCAAGCCCCGCAGCGTTATAAATCCTCGTCATAACTTTACATTTGCAGCGATTTCAATCCCCCGACGCGGCTTTAGCGCGGCACGTTAATTCGTAATTATTATTAACGATCCGAGGGGGACCTGTCTGTCGTCCCGCCTTCTTGGCGCTCTCCGATTTTAATCTTATCTACGTGCGATACGCGTTTTCGCGTGTGCACGCATCACGTCATCGAACGATGAGATACGGTGGCGAGAGAGTAAAAGCGTAAAACGCGAAAAACGTAGGGCTACACGAAATGCCATTATCTCGCTATACCTTTGATCCATTGCGACTGCAATATTTATTAGTAAAATGGGGAAAAGACGAAGGGCATTCGTGGCGCTAGTTGAAACTCCGCGGGGACTTTCGGAAAGACAAATAGTTACTCCGAGCAGTTAATAACCGAGCAGGCCGTGCTTTCGACTTTATGGCGCATTCGCTATTTAATTTTCATTTTAACTTCACTTAGGAATTTATATCTTTTCGCGTAACTTGAGATTTTGTGAATGCGAGATATAATGAACGACCAGAGATTGGCTTAAAGCATTTGACGTTTGAAACAGATAACTAAAATTTAAATAGTTAAATGGTGATATTAAGTATAAAGTTTCATAGCAAGTAAGTTAAATGAAGACAATTGTCATTTTCAATTTCAATTGAAGATATAAATTCAAGATTGAAGTTTATTACTCATAAATTGAGAACATATAGGCATCGTTCCTTTAACACTATAATGAAGTATTCAATGAAACCAAAATTTTTACTACGATCATATCGTTATTCATAAACGCAGCGTTTGAGTAAAATTATTAAATAGACTTCTAGTGCTTGCGCATTTTTAATACTGATACATATAAAGAGCATCATATCTCGGTAGCCTTCGGGGCGTTTTTTGATACTTTGATTGCCCTGTGTCTGTGTGATTTCATTCGCGTGTCCGCTGGCAACATGGAAAATGGAGAGATCCAACATAGTTTCTCGGTCCGGACAAGTTAATAATCTTTCTCTTTTCACGTCACTCGCAGAAGTTCACCGTGTGTTGCTAGCGAAAACTTTTAACATTATCTCATTAAAATTATGATTCCATCAGAGAGTTCTACGTAAGATGAAACTTGCGATTTGCGACATTTATATTCTGTTCCACACTTATTCGTTTTTATTTCATCAGCAAGTATTCTTTAATAGTCACATCGAATTATTTTGGTGTTATTATCATGTAAAATTCCTTTTGCGTTTCTTCTTTCCTGGTAACGAGCTATTTCTCCGTTAAAGTTTGCGGAAGGAGTCCATTTCACACATTTGGTGTCGAGCCACTATTGTCTTTCTTCGTATAAGAATAAACTTGTTTGCAAATATTTTCTTATTGTTTTTTACAATTCTATCTTTTTTTAATTACATCTGGCGCTGAAATTTGCGAAGAAACTATTAGATGCGATGCAATGGAAACTAACAGCTAATGCGCTTGCCTGTTCGCACGCGTGCCCGAGGAGGGTCATAGCAGTTTGCAGTTTGGCACGTGCCGGAAATGCGCCAATCAACTCCGCTTAATGTTGCACCCGGGAAAGCTGTTGGCTGAAGGAATAGGGATAACATCCCTGCGCGGGCGAATAAGATTACGCAGCACGAAATCTGTTCGAAACGGCGAGCGCGGACGGAGACAAAACTCATGATTTTTCAACGATTAAACCGCTAACAATAAGTCCGAATGTTCAATCTCGCAGAATGTCGTTTGCGAGAAAGTAAACGTCATCACATAGTACAAAGCTCTGTCGTTTCCATGTGAGGAATAATAGAAAATGCGCCGCGTTTATCCGCCTTGCGGTCCGTTTCACCGATGTCGGTTAACTTTAATTGCAGTTTAACTCTTATTCTCTTTATACCTCTTTCTAATTCGGAGAAGAACGAGCAGCGCGACTCTTTGACCTCGTGACTGGGAAATTAAATTCTACGTTTTAGCAAGTCGCAAGTCACCGATCACGTACTCGGTCGCCCAGATAACACGACCGACTAACCTCGATCTAAGAATGGTCGTTAAACGAACGAGAGATTTCTGCCAAAATAAAATTGCTCCGTGGTAACCAGTTTAGTGCCAAACTGGCTTTGTGCATGCACCTATGATCGCGATAGCTGAACCGAGGTCGAGCATTTGGGTCATGGCCGTGTCAGTCAACTGTCCCGGCTCATTACGGGCGTTACGCCACCGAAGGTATAACGGAGGAAAAAGCCGTGAAAAGTGGAGGTTATATAGACGTTATCGATATATAAACGTATTGAGTGCCAATAGAAATTGCATGACAATTTCCGAGGAATAAATCCTTTTTTTCGTAAGAAATTAAAGTATATTTATATCGGTTATTTATTCTACATCCACATTTTATATCATCTTTTTATTTTTAATTTTTACTGTGTGTGATGGAAATAAAACATTATTCGATATTTTCAATCATAATTACAAACTTTATTATTATCTTTTAATTCTGCTTTTTATTTTTGTCTATAATTATAAAAGAAATAAAATACATTCGGTTTGATAGTAAAATATGAGGTGGGTCTATTGAAAATTTCAAAGAATGTAAACACACAGTAGACATTGCTTTATTATGAAACTAATATAATAAAAGCGTCACAAAAATATTTTTGATCTTGTATCAAAGCATAATGAGGTAGATTTGTTTCCTTTTACTGCAAAGCCTTTTAGCAATGATAAGGAACGCAATAAAATTATTTATTAAGAATATTAATCTCGTTAGAAAGTAATTTATTTCGACGACTTTTCGTAAGCCGGTCGCAAAAGAAGGCGCAACATTGCTCTTGACTTTTTATCAAGCGTATAGAGAAAACTCAGCCCGAGAGAGATGCGATTCTTCAGACTTCGTCATGCCGTGAAAAAAATTTGGTCTCTTCCGTGTCGCGGGACTCTGGCCGAAATGGGATTACCTTTGGGCCGGTGGTCAGAGCGCGGACGTTCTCGAGCGGTCTATCAGAGCCGCTCATGAAAGACAAGCAAGCAGTCCGCGAAGTGGCACGTTAGTCACGGCGACCATAGTTCTTCCGCGTCACCCTTCTAACTCTTCCCCTCCCGCGCCCCACGCATTTTCTCTCATTTTCCTTCTCCGTTGGACAGCACAATGCCTCGCGGGGGATATCCCGTGTTTATAAAATAAATCCCCTCATTGTTGCGCAGCAAAGCATGCTCGAGAGAGAAAGACAGGGTGAAGAAAAAGAGAAAGAGAGACAGAAAGGGAAAAGAGAGAGAAAGAGATAATGTTGCCCGGCTAGGCCATAGCTCGATGCATAACGTTTCGGCTGACAGGGCAGAGAAAGAAGAAAATAAGGGACGAGTAGAGCAGGGAGCGTGAGAGAGGGGGAGGGTACGGCGGGGAGACGGAACTTTTGTGAGGACGTCAGCTGCCACAGCGTCGGATGAGGCGCGTAACGTCGGGAAAGAGCGGATTAGAATATTTCTGGGGCCTCGGCTAAATGTTATCTTCCGCGCCGCGGAGGGCTACCCTTACCCCTACGATTCCAGACAACGACGTGAAGAAAAAGTACTCCGTTATATACGGTTAATCTGGCGCCGGCTCTT
>NW_021849211.1:1862818-1939725 GCF_003651465.1 Formica exsecta
CTTCCGACCTTCACCGTGATTGCGCTGATTTCATTACATTTACGAACTCGTGAACTCGACAAAGAACACAGATTTTTGCGCGAGACATGATTCATCTGTGCGCCAAAGTTTTTGGGATGCAGGCATTTGCATATAGATCGTGATATTGACCAAGTTTCTCCGCGATGCTTATTCTATTAAAATAAAACGGATTTCTAAGAAAATACTATTTATATGCACAGACATCATAAGCGTCATTAAATTTCGCAAGTTTTGATTACGTTTGAATAATGAAGTCGTTGCGCTTAAATTTCTTAGCGGAGATTTCTTACGTTGCTGGTATAAGCCAAATACTTGCGTCAAGAAGGATTACATTAGATATTCGTAGGAACGGCGCGTTTTTGTCGCAGAAATAATTAATTTCTTAAAACCATTTCTCTCTCTGCTATCAAAGAGAAAGAGTCACGGTCATTTTATAAAAGAAAATTAAATAAATCGACTTATATATATAAGGGATGAATACAACTGATTGAAATCGTGGATTTAATTAACGCAGCTTTTTAGTGAGTCGGACGCGCTCTTTAGAAATTCAAAGTAGCAAAGTTTTGGGTGCGTTGGTCTCTTCGAAGCTTTTAGCAGGATGAAGGTAAAGGTGGAAGTCGCCAAGAGGTCGTGGTACGTGCCGTAGCTCCCTGAGCTCATCAGTAACGATAGCGCACTGCCATAACTGTTCCCATAATGGAATTCGTTAATACGAGATGTCGTTCGAGACACCTCGTTTCTGTAATCTTACACGAGCAAGCTCCGCGTTCGATACTAGACGATTCAAAGCGAAGCAAGAAAAAAAAGTACGAAAGAACATGCAATTTCCCTTTGCAGTTCTCGCGGAGATTTTACAAATGGATATTGTAAACAAATGCTATTAGCGACGAAACTTTTCTTCTCTTCTACTGTTGGAAAAGGAATATTTTTGTACGTTATTTACTTAATCTATGCGCAGTAACAATATATATTTATGTATATGTGTGCGAGAAAAAGTTAAGTGATCTTTTCAAGCAGATAGTCGCACGAGTGTTTTTGCATGTCACGCGAATTATTAATTTTTTTTCTTTTTTATTAAAAGTGGTTTCGCGCTGCTATAGATTGAGAGATTATTTCGCGATGCACATGCGAATGAAGAATTTCGATAAACGCGCATGATTTCGCGTCGACGGGTCGCTTTCGTGCCGCGATATAATAATAGACGGAGAGAGATGAATCACGATAGTTTACGATTTTACGTCCGATGTCCGGTGCAGATGTCAATGCGCATTACATCGGCACGCGCTTACTGCCAATCACGGATGGCAGGTTATCGCTACGGTTGATACACAAATGCCGAAGCTTGGGGCGAAGCCGGCGGCGCACACACCCGTGCGATTCGCAACTGCGGGTGTGCGGCGAAAGCCATGCGACGTTCAGAACTGGCCATAGTGCGCGAGTGGTCAGCCGGAGATTACCGTGGCATAATTACCCCTGCACACTGGTATACCTGCAACCTCTGTTTAATCTGCAATTAATGTTTCAAATTGCCATAAACCCCACCCATAGTAACGGATGTCACTTATCAACGATGATAACCGACTGTACTATGTCAGCGATACAACGTGGACTTTCACCGTAGCATGCAAGTGTGTTTTCGCGCAGAAACGATCGTATTCCGTGCAAACCGCGCTTGTATAATCTCGCTAGATGGCTTATCATCGTTACAGTTAGTATCATTTATACGAGCGGCTATTCATTCAGGAAATCATTGAAGCAATCCGGTATAAAATCAAAATCGAAATCACGAGAAATCGGTTAAAATTAAAAAAGATTCTTTTGAAATCGAAGTCACGAAAATATCATTGAAATAGCTTGAAATCAGAATGAAATCTCTGAACTTTTGAAATCAGTATGAAATCACATGGTAGAATTAGAAATGATTTCAGAAATCACTGATTGGATCGTATGAAATCACATTAAATCACATGGTTTTCTAATTGCTTGAAGTATTCATGAAATCGATAAAATCATTTGAAATCGACTTCAATCTGAAATCACTTGTTCATCGCACTCACTAGTGCATAGCCCCTCGCATTTATATGTTCGTATTGAATAATTAAAAGTTGAAAAAAAAGATATAATATATCTAAAGATCTAAGTTGCTTATTAAACAACGTGTACAATACATAATTGACGTTTGCAAATCACACGCGCGATTTTTTTCAATTAACAATTGTTTTCAGAATTCAATCAGATATTTCAACATTGTATCATATATTCGTGGCGAAATCCCTTGAAAATTTTTCGACGATTGATGCGTATGCGTGTCTCAAAAGAAATCCAAATGGTATACATATTTTCTCGGATTCGAGAGACCGCGATGGGATCGCGGTTCAATTTGTGGTTATTATTCGTTTGCACGGAAACTGGTAGGGCCGAAGACATCCAAAATGGCTTCTTTTCTACTGTATACGGAGGCGTGCGACGTCGAACTCGGTATGTTATTTCAGCAAACTATCTACTTAGATACTTTTATATTCAATACATCCGCGAACGGCGGCTGGTAGGGGCGTCTAGTAATCCCCTAGGACACACAAGAGGCCCATCTTGGGAGCGGCGGAACCCGACATAATGTCGGCTTCTATCGAAGGGTTACTGCCGTCTCCGAGGGACGCATAATGTATCGTGCTTATTTTTTAGACAGGCCTATAAGTATAGTATTCAGCTAATGTAACAAATAATATATAGCCAATTCTATAGTACATATAATAATTGACAAAATTTACATTTTGGATAGTAAGAAAGATTTTTTTATCTCAATAAAACATATTTTATACAAAAAAATCTATTGGTAATTTTGTCAAATACAGATTGACAAGGTAATGATACGAAAAACAAGAATCTTAAAAATTTTAGGGTCTTATAATTTTTTATTTTATAATTAGAGAGTAATATGAAAAATTTGACCTTATATAAAATACTTTGTGTGTAACTTTCCTCAATATTAAATTTTGTTAATAATGAATAAAATATAAATGTTTCAAAGCTAACATTATATGTAACATAAAGAAATGAGAAGTTTGTATTTTACCCTCTTGGAACATGATACATCCTACTATTAATGAGGTATGTATTTACAGATACTTTTATACTCTCTGTACGCTCGCGAATGGTGCTTATAAAGGATGTCTCGTGATCCCTCAGGACACACGGGAAAGCCATCTCAGAAGCGAGCGAACTCGCCATAATATCGAGCTTTATCGAAGGGTTAGTACAGTCAGTAAGAGAGTATCACCCCTATTTTTCAACCAACCACGACTGACATGTCGATCCCCATTGACGCATTCGTCGCCATATACGCGAAGATGAAGCTAAGGGGGTTGTAAGTAATACAGATCGACATTGAGTCTATTATCGAAATGGTTTTTTATTGCGATGCAATAAGCGCGAACCCTTGCACGGACCGATGAGCGCAAAATTATGATTTAAGTTTAATAGAATTTTCTCCTCCATACATGTGATTTTAGTATGCGAGTCAACAATAAATACGGTCTATCGCGAGTAATGATTATAAAGGAAAAAAGGAGTGACCATTATACGGAAAAATGTACAAATAAGTTATCAAACATCATTTGATTTTATCACGAGATTTTATTCCACTTCTATGGAATTATTGATTGCTTTATATGTTACTAATATCATTATTTGTATTGTATTTGATGTACATATATAAGGTGTACGATTCTTACTTTAAAATTTTATATTTTAAAATAGAATCAAACCGTAAATTTTTTTTATGGTTTTAACTACTTTTTCTGTGATAGCGATATATATATTATATAATATAATATTGCAATGATAAAACTCTGCGTCTGTCGAACTACCTGTTCCCGTCATTAGCGAACGATGTGTTAGGAAATTCAGTTTTCGCAAGCTTAATTAATGCACTTTTGCATAAATCCAGTCGAATATCAACTACATCTCGATAATAATTTATTCACTGACGTTTGCGCGACACTTTACTTCCCTCGGGTGCCGGGATTTGTATTTTATTTTCATCAGGTGCTCATTCGTCACAGTATGCTTATTTATATTCTCTGAAAAAGTGACATTTTAATGGGCTCTCCTACCCGATAATTTAATATCGGAAAAATATTATACTTTCTACGCTTAGTCGCATCTTTGTCGATTGCATTATATTTCATCTGATAATACTAACTGATTTTGCATTTCTTTTACGATAATATCTTGATACTCGTTCATAAAAAACAATTCATAATAAAACAGACACTTTTGTAAACAAATGCTGCGCTGCAACAAATGTGCTTCATGTTATACCCGTAGGAAATTTAATAAATCTCAATATTACGTTAAAAATTATAAACATTATATGTTGGGAAAACAAGAGGAATGTATGCACACAGCATATTTTAGCAAAATATTTTTATTAATTCTTCCACGCTTAAATTTTTCTCAAACTTTAATGAACCAAATACCGCAAAAATTACCAATCTCGCTTCGTTTCCGACTGCTTGTAACTGTGCTTTTAAACCCTTTCTCTATAATATGCTTCCACAAGAATTTCCGTCGACAGTTCGCGGCAGGGAGCTTTCGAGTTGCAAACATATTACTTCCGGCAAAAAAGGGCTTGAGCATACCTCACGCCGTTGCAGTGTCGACAAACGCGGGCCGGTCTGGAAGCTCGTTAAGTAATTGCTAAGTGACCAAAGCTTGGAAGGTCACTGTGGTAATGCGAGAATTGTGTAGGTACCTCGATACGCGGCGCGACAAGGGTAGTCGAGTGGGAATAGGGCGATAGAGAGAAGAAGAGGGAGGGAGCGAGAGGGTGATAGAGGACGTCTGCTTCACGAAGGGGTGACGGTGAGACGTGGGGTTACAATATACATAATATACATACATACATGACGGTGCCAACATTGCGGCTCCTTCACTTGGACGTATGTATTGTACGCGTGTAACGCGCGTATTAATGCGTTACCACGAAGGAAGGGGTGCCAGCATAAGGGCTGAAGCAAGATCCCCACTTCCATTTCCCTTTCCTTTCGATGAAGATAGAAGAGGGAGCGCGGGAGGATTGTCGGAGGCGCTGTACATTCAGTACCGGTAACGCTATAGCCAAAAGCGATACAATAGTATTAAGATAAAATACTGATTTTATCTATCTAATTTGTTTGTACAAAATATTAACAGAGTTATATATAAAATTTAAATGCATTATTCAGAGAATAATGAATTTAAATTATATCAGATTATATTAGATATATACACACTTATATTATAAAAATAAAAGTTATAATCCTGTAAAAGTTATTTAATAAGAACTAGAATTTTTCCGCAGTTTATAAAATTAGTTTATTAAATATCTGTTTATTATTGTACGCACCAAATATAAAATTCAATGCGTACTAATATGCGATAATAATTTTTTGAAATATTAATTATTTTGGGTGCTATTATAATTTGGATCTTTTTTTTATGTTACAGATCAACAGAGGTTTATTAACTTTGCTGTTGCGCATCGATCGGTGAGTGAGAAACTTTTATTTATGTTTTTGTTACGTCCAGACTCGGGGAAGGATGAGTCGACGGAAGGGCGCAACAACTATCTTTTATTATCCCGAGTTTCGCTCTGTGTCTCATGTCGGCAGCCAGATGTTCGATTCGTGGTTGCTCTGGAGATGATGCCAAGTGAGGACACTGGTAGCACAAGTGCCTAACTCGCGAATTACGGTGCAAAAGCACAGAGTAAGACTGCGTGAAGCTGAAGAGAATCGCCAGGACGTAACATTTTAAAATAACGGATCTATGATAATAGTATCTCAAATGATATGTATAAATATATGTTATATATAGCAATAAATAAAGATATTATAGAAAATATATTAAATATAAATATATGACGTATTAATGATATATTAAAGACATTTATATTAAATATAAATATATGTCATATTAAATATATGACACATCGCAGATCCATTGTTTTAATTCTCAGATATAAATAAACTTATATCTTTATTTTACAACGACACATGCTATGTCCTCGACAGAGAACATCCAAAAATTTATATTTTCTTTGTCCGTAAATTTTCCTTTATATTTCGCAATTTGACGACAGCATGTAGTTTGAATAAATCCGAGATTTAAAGCAAAGACCCTTATCAAAGTAAGAATAAGCCATATTATTCAATCAAATGTAATAAATGGTGAAATCTTGTCACGTAGCAGTAATCTTATATTCAAAAAGAGAAATATACTATATTTGAATTTTACATTTCTCTCTCTCTCTCGAATATAACTATGATAAATATTTTAGACGAAAGAAGATATATACAGGTATATATACATCAAATATATATATAGAGAAATATATACACATATTTATATATACTTTTCTCGAAGTTTTCACCTTTTCATGAATGTTCCCAATCACGTTCTAAAACGCGTGTATTACCTTAATATCTCCCAGTAACAAGTAACCATCGGAAATTCGCTTTTTTCCAATGTGTAGAATCACTGGCCAGTGCCTTGTGACCGTGCGAAAAATGTTTGCACGAGAGTGCATCGATCGAGGTTGCCTGTATCGATGCGTGTACGGCCGATGCAAACGATAGAATAATACGTTGCGGGCGAGCAGGCGTGCCGTAAGAACGGCCGCGTCATTCCGTCGTAATTATCGGCGATTACGCGACGCGCGAACACGCGAGTTACAAACGAGCACGCTGGTAGCCAGGACCGATCGCGTTCGCGCCAGCCCCGTTAAAATCCACTCGGGCATTTTACGCAATCCCGCTCGTGTCGAACCGTCGAAATAATCCACCGTCACCGACTCGTCGTCACTCGACGGCTTCATCGACGGAGTGCGCGCTACGTCGAGAGGATCGCGTCAACGCGACGGCGAAAGTTGGCCCTTCGCGACGGGAAAGCTTTCCACTTCGAAGGGCGCCCTTCGGGGTGAAGAAACGGCCGGCGGTGCCGTTACTGCCAACCCGACCGGATGCATTATGCAGCGGCTGTTTAAAGTTCGCCCTATCCGTCCTTTATCATCGCGCCGTTTTGCTTTATTCTCTCTTCCTCCGCTTTTACGCACTCTTTCGGCGCGTACGACGCGGCGAATGCGCGGCTATATTGGCGGCGAAATGCCACTCGCGCTTACCGTCGCGTCGTCGCAAAGATGTCGAGAGGCGCGGATATTTCGCGATACAAAGGAAAACGTTTCACGGCGAAGTGGATTGATTATTCGGTTTCGCAGAGCCGTGAGAGGAACGACGATTGTTAGCCAGCGGGGAGAAACGCGAACAATGCCCGGCCGCTCATTTGTGCTTCTGCCTCGATGAAAGGATGGAAATCGCATTACTTTAATCATCGCTGAGATAATAAAAAAATTGCGGCTATTGTTTTATTATACTCCTCGCTTTCTGCTACTCTGGCTCTTCTTGTTTTTTTTTTTTTTTTTTTTTTTTTTTTGTTGCCGCGTTTGCCTTCGCGCGGTTATATTATAATTGCCGTTGTGTTACTATGAAACGTGATTTTTAATATTCTAGCTCGGAAAAGATTTTAGAAATGTTTTGAATTATAATATAATGGTTTGGATCGCAGAGTTTTCCATGCATTTAGAAGAAAAACATCTAAACATCTTTCGCTGTAGCTGTATTAAAATACCGTGCGTGATTTAATAATGATTATAATCGTTACAATCTTGTAAATTAATAGACGTATAAATTAAGAAAAAATTTGAAGATCTATATTTCGGTTATCGCGATATTAGATAAGAAAACGTAATTATTACACGGCATGTTTTTTTTTAAATTTCTACTTTGCGTATCGTTAAAGTATCGATCGTATTTCAAGTCGCAGTGAAATAAAGTTGTTCGTGCACGATATTTTCACAAAATATGAACGTCGACGTGTTAGCTGAATGTTGAAGTTTCTTAATCAGTACGTCGCGTGCTTGTCACTTTTCATCTGTGTCGCCAGTGTCACGCGGAGAATGACAAATTAAAAGCAATGGAATTAATTCGATGTCCGGTAGAAATTATGACACGCTACTAGACGATAAGCCGGCTTTCGCTGGAGTCACGATATTTTTCCTTATCATTAATATAAATCTGCGATTCATGGAACGTATAACCCCGTTTGCTACGAAAAAATTTATATCTTCGCTATGAAAAAATTTGCTTTGTTAATATAATTTCTTTGTAATATTTATTACTTCTGGCACAGATCGGTGTGCAGTTTCTACTGTTATTTGATTTAAGAGTTTAATGAATATTATTAGACGGAAAATATACTGTCACGCGTAATATTGAATTATCATGATTAGATCGCGTGCTCTATCACCGTCATAATACACGATCAAAATACTAGAAAGGTAGGCGCGCGAGTATACGTCGATTTGACATGTTCGACTTCCGGAATTAATTTTTTTCTACGAAAAGAATTGTACGAATAGAATCTAAAAATGTTGCAACATTTTCGTCCGACCATAAGACGATATCATTAATCATTTGCCGAAGGAAGGTACGGTGAAAGGTCGTGTACATGCGTGAGATTACGAAACGCGATCCCGGGGACCCCGTGTTGAGAAAGAATCATATGAGATAGCCACCAACACGCGGACAAAGTAGACATATGATGTAGATCCGGTTCCTTTCACATCCGATACATAACTCCGACAACGCAAACGCGATGTTTCGTTGTCCCACGCGATTTTCTCTTAACATCGGGCGCTTTACACATGCGCGAGTTGATTGTATATCGACATAATTGACTTTGTCGGAGTTTACGTAACGCGAAACGTGCGTCCATCATTTTTACGTTATCATGAGAGATTAGAAGCGAGATGGTTGTAAAATGTGAGATTTGCCGCGCAAAATAATACGAGTGATAAAACAGTGAATTCGTCGCGCGTCTACGGAGAGGAAATACGTTGATCACAAGCATACTTTTCTCCCGACTCGCGAGCATGACGACATTGTGCCGGGCGGCTGCGCTTTACGATGCATACGCCGTAATTACGGCGATAATTTAAGAGAGACAGAAGGGGCGTAGGAATTCTCCCGGGAATCGTAATACCTGACATTACTTTGGGACTAAAAGGGACAAGGGTTTCTCGGCCGCTATTCTGGGTCTCGGTATGAAATGTTTAACATATTAACCAACGACCCTGAAAATATTTGTTTGTTACTAGTAAGACTAAAGCCGTGATTACGATCCCTTAAAGAAGGGTAGGCGTCACGCAAGAGATTTGCCATTATGAATGTGTTTCGTAGCGAAAATCCAAGACCTGTTTGTGTATTGGTAGAATCATGTACTGAGTACCGATGAAAGTGTAGCGTCTCATTAGAAATACATCATTATTCAAATAATTATATTTATATACAAATTATTTTAAAGACAACATATAAATTTTATAAAAAGATAATTGGATTAGTCTCAATATGTTCGTAACGAGAGTGGATTAATTTGACACGTTTTTTTCTTGTTCTATAAAAACGTATTCTTTTCCTGGACAAACTGCGATGTTAATCAAACGCGGTGCTTGTAAGTGGTAACGCGTGACTCTTTAATGTGATGATCGGGCAATATCGCTTAAGCCGTTATAGTACGACCGTAATTAATGGATGCGAACGAAGGGACAATTTCGAAATGGCTCTCGGCAACCGTGTGCAATTGCGTCGAGCGAAAAGCCATGGTACGTTCGATTAATACTTGAAAAATGCTAGTGATTTATGACAACATACTAGATATGAAAATTAACAAGAAAGAGTAAAAATATGGTATTATAGAATAGAGTATTGAAGAATAATCGTGCATCTTTGTTGCATACGCGTTATAAAGATTTGAAGAATAGTGAAGCAATTAGTACATGTTCAATTAAAAGCAGGGAAGACGATATCTTTGGCTATATGATTAAATTTATTTAAATGTTATTATTTTGCGACAAGAATTTTTTATATATAATTATATAATATTATACATTATACACATATCACATACAATCTTTTTTTTTTGCTCGAGTGGATGTATTTGTATGCCATCATTTTAAAAACACAAACGCGCGTCAGGGATCGCGAGTGAAAGATACAGAACGAAAGAGAAATGGTGATGACGATCAAGCGTGCATGGTTGAGGGCGGAAAATGGGGCGGGAGAGAAAGAGTCGCGTGTCTCGCGTGTCACCATTCGATTTGGCACCGCAGTAGTGTCGGTCGGCAGCTGGGCTTTGTCCATTTGTAATTCCCTGTATGGAGTACGCGACGTATGCACGTGGCTATATTGCATCGGACACGGGAATGCAACACGCACCATTTCGAATTACACGATGGTGGATGGAAAAAGAAGCGCGGGGCGCGGGAGAATTGTCGCCAGAGTTGTCGAAACGTTGACGCGTTTTCTACCCCTCGATGTCCCTTTGCAGGGGGAGGCGGCCTGTTGAAAATTCAAGCACCTCGTCCCGCGGTTATTCGCTAGCGGACAATATTCCGAGGGTCGCGGAGAATGGAATTTTCATCTAACATAATGCCTCATAAACTTACTGGCTCCATTTTCCGCCTTTTCATGCACAGAACTACGATCATAGCCTCGACATCAAAGGAACATCTATCTATGAAAGGGATGTCTGAGAAGTAATCGCGCATTAAATCAGAAGTACTAGAATTCAAATTTTATGATTTCAAACGGTTGAAGATTTTGATTTATTATATTAATTAAAGATGTACGAAATTGATAGATAAAAATATTGTTTATAATTTTAAAAGTCTATTTCAATAAAATATCATTATATGAAATTTGAATTTAGATTTATTGGAGAATCTGTGAAACGAAGAAAAAGAACAGCGGGTACGCTTTTGGTATTGTATAAACTAATCTCTCGCATTAAGTGTAATCGATAATTAAATTTCTGTCTCAATTAACGAGTCTTTGAGATGGTGCCGCGAGCAAGGATCTCCCGGCGTCGCTCGAGGAACAATAAATCGGCAAGAAAAATCGCGTCAACGTATTTTTGCGTAATTAAGTGCGGCCGGCGTTGGGAGAGAAGGAATTTTTCAAGATATTCTCGGCGCGGTCGCGTCGGAACGGGGGTCCGTAATTACCACTCATTAATTGAGCCACCGGGAACCTTTGCTCAGACCTGGGGTTTACGAACATCCGAAGAACTCGACGCAAGAAAATGCGATGCAAAGAACCCGTTAAAGTGAATCGAACGGGTTACGTGACAGCGGCGTATTATTGGGCAGCATCCTTTGAGCTGCATTTTAATGAGCGTGTGCGCATAATCGCATTATCGAGCGTGTCAGAATTCAGAAAACAAATTTGCACCAATTTCGTAAATACGTTTAATACCCTCTTTCGTATCGAAGATTTACGTTTACACGGTCTCGGCCCATACAATATTTATACTCGACGACGGGACGCACATGTTACGCTACTTTGCAACTTCTTCAATGGAGGAAGGATAGACGTGGAGTGAAGCGGTTTTCGTATACAGTACATAGGGAGTATATCCTGCGGGACGCTTGGACTCGGCGGAAGCCGATTCTGGCTTTTGCAAAACGGCAAAGTAATACCTTTTGCCTTTGCCTTCCCGGCTTCTTTATGATCAAACGGAAATGTATCGTGCGAAGAAATATGTTGCTCGCGACGAAATGCTTTCAACGCGATTAGGAAGATTACTCTGTTATATTTAGGAGAGATTTTTCACAAAATTATAGTCCCTCGCGCAAGGAAGAGAGTGCTGGGCTACCTCTATCTTGACGCGTTAAAGATTTTTTTATATGGTATTATAGAATAGAGTATTGAAGAATAATCGTGCATCTTTGTTGCATACGCGTTATAAAGATTTGAAGAATAGTGAAGCAATTAGTACATGTTCAATTAAAAGCAGGGAAGACGATATCTTTGGCTATATGATTAAATTTATTTAAATGTTATTATTTTGCGACAAGAATTTTTTATATATAATTATATAATATTATACATTATACACATATCACATACAATCTTTTTTTTTTGCTCCGCTCGCGAGGGCGTTGCGTGGTTATCAGATACGCATAAAATGATTCATGAATTTTTCCTCTACCTTGCTCCTTACCGGAACGCGTATATACAGGCATGGACGCGACAGGTAATTTGCATTAAGTTAATTGAACCCGCGGCCGGGTGCCCTTTTTACAAGACAATGCACTTACACCGGTTTCTCACGGCGGTCCTCAGTATGCACGAAACGGTCGAATACGGTAAATGCTGTTCTCTCTCTCTCTCTCTCTCTCTCTCTCTCTCTCTCTCTCAAAAACATTAAATGCGTTTTCCTCGAAGAGACAAATGCGACCCGCGGATTATAAACTCGCCCGGTATAAACGTCGGGCCGCACCGGTAATTAATTCCGGGCGTTCTTTCATATTATCCTTCGTCCTGCGAGCTACGTCCTGCGTACGTATATCCCTACCTGGCCGCGGATCGGCTCGAGACCGCAACAGGAATGCGATAAACGTGAAAAATTGCTGCTCTACCCTCGTAATGTATCACAAGCCTGCCCTATGAGTTCGTAGTTCGCAAAGCGGCCATTGGCGACGTTATCAACTCACGTCTCACGAGTTCTCTCTCTGGTTTTCGAGGGTAGCGACGCGATAAGGGTAGGAATACGCCGGGACGTTGAGTGGTCGCGACGTCAAGTAGTTCGATTCAAGCTGTAAGTGTCTAGTTTCTTACGTCGAGAGACGCCCGACCAAGTACACAGTAGTGTACTTTGGAATTAATCATCGCGACGCGCGTCGGGGCTAATTTAATCATCGTATATGTTTCGCTAGGTACGTTTTGTTTACTCATTATCGTCGGGCGCGTCGAGGCTTGCATTAACTGAGAAAGGATAACAGCAGGAGTTGGCATGCGCGATATCGTAGTTGGTCACGTTGAAAAACGATACATTCAGCCGGGTCTGGTTATCGCTATCACGAAATTAAGTGACTCTATACGCGTTCTGTTGCATGTCGACTAGACGGGGAACCCAGAGTTGGTAAAAGGGAGCGCGATCATCGACGAGCGCCGTTAATTCATTTCACGAAGCAATTTAGATAATCCCTCGGAGGTTGTGTTTCGCTTAATCAAGGGGCGGGATCTCTCCCGACCGTGGAACGGTCAACGGGGTGCATATGCTTCGCCGTCAGGCCTACGCGTGCCGGTCTCATTTCGGCGTTCTTTTCCCCTCTGTCTTTTGAACGATGCGTTTTCTACTTTTTCGAGGGATGTCGAGTAGGCCGTCGTGCATAGAACACGTTTGTTTTTCGTTCCGACCCTTCTGACACGTCGTTCTCGTCTTATCTCCCGTTGCCCGCATCCTTGGGAAATCATGCGCAGGATCCGGCAGAGCGATTCTCGGTCCCCCTCTTTCGAGCTCTCGTCTCGCGCGAATTTGCATAAACACAATTAGTTGCTCTTATTGAATTATTCAAAACGCCCGGAACTATCAGCGAGGACAGCGACCATTATCGTGCCCGTAGTCGACCCCTTTTCTCGGCGAGTGCCGTCTGTATCGTGCACGACACAGGCTGATTTTCAACGAATATGAACTATGGGATTATGGGCTGCTACATCGATAGTACGCCGTCGGCGATGATCCTGCGATATAGCGCAGCTCGATTCCGTTAATACTGATCTGATAATTCTATCATCAGAAATGATGATAGAATGATGTTATGGTGTTTCATAGTCAATTTCAAAATATCTCGAAAATTATAGATAATTAATTTGGTATTCTGTTTAAAAAATTTACGATTTTATTCTAGTTTCTTTTCAAAATGTGCGGTGGTTTTAAACATATCAGGAGTCTACATAAAAAGACAGAAACATCAAATTTACCTTTGTTTTAAATTACAGCTTATTTCATTTTTACGCGCACACATAATCAATCGCGTCACGCGAGAATTTCTGTCACTGTTGCCGGTGACAGTAGCGTGAACAAATATTTTTCGTACGAGCATTCGCCGGTTGATTCTTCCAGCGTGAGACTAGGAGTTACTTATAATAACTTTACTAATTCTCAATGATTCCCGAGCGTACTGAATGATAATACCGCGACAGGTGGGGCTATTCACGAGACACGTCCTCGGGAGATTCATGTTGGATTGATGTGGAAAATGATGCCGCATCACGGGGTGGAGCACCCCTTCAAGTAGCTATCTACGACCACCCTGACCGAGGATCTATCGAGCAGGGGGGGGGGACGGGAGGGGAGGGAAGGAAAGGAGAGGAGAGATCGACTCCTACTCGCGCCGCGGAAACTTCTCCGATGAAAGAGGCGTGTTAGAAGCCGTCGTGTGAAATTTAATCGCCTCGTCGGCGGCAGTCGACGCTGGCAACCAGAAGTGGATACGAAGGGGCTTTTCATACGCCCCCCCCCTCTTTCCTGTCCCTTCTCTCTGTTGCGATCGTGTATCGTGACCGTGAATAATAGTGACGAATGATGATGCGCGCTCTGTGCAGCCCGTGCGCTCGCCGAAGGTTTATTCAGATCGATCGCATGAAACGCTCGAGGGAGGAATGAAATTTTGGTTTCGAAACAAAGCTTGTCAAATATCTGCATATCAGGAGTTTATATTTAATTATGTACTTTTCGTTTCTCTGTAAATTTTTGTAATGTCTGTAAATTTTCGACGTGAAGTGAGATGTTTTAATTTAGCTTTCCATTCTTGTTGGACAGATAAAATTTCTACATTTTACAATGTTTGAATCATATGTAATTCTGTTAATGGATCCCGCGTAATCCATACGGATACATTAAGCGTTTTGTAACGCCGATGTATAAATAAAATGGAAAATGTGGGAGTCAGGGTTTCGGATGTGCGTATCGGGTGGGTGCAGCCGTCACGTTTACAAAGGGTGAGAGACACTTGTTCGGCTTACGCATTTATCCGTAATGAAATTTTCCGTTCGCGCGGACAGGGGCGGATGCTACTACAAGTGCAACCTTAGAAGGATACCGACAGATGGATGTTGCATGCCACGCGGACACCTCACGCGTCACGGAATAGAAAAAACACGGAGGGAGAGCGTTATCCCGGATAGGGGAGCGGAGCCACGGCGGGTAACTTTAACCGCCCTTCCAAATATTATTCCTCGGCAATCAAGAGTTCTTTAAAAACTTCTTTTTTCTCTTCCCTCTTTTTTTTTCGACCGCCACGCTCGGTCACCGGTGACACTGACGAAACGCCACCTTTGAATATTTTCGTAACCCTTGGCGAATACCGTGAATATGTCCGGTCATGTTTTGACAGAAAATAAGCGCGAAAATTGAAGCGCGGTCGCGAGAGAAATTCGAATCACCTCGCCCGCGGAATATTTTTCTAACAATTCATGTTCTACCGCTCGGATGTCGGGGAATCCGTCGGCGTGACGTGCGCGGAAAAACGGGAGAGTAACTCTTGCGCGTATCTCAGTGAAAGACGATATATATAAACCATTAGTCGAGCAAGAAACGTTAATTGAGATACGACGTATATCGGTTGTCGGGAGATCGTCTACGCGTCGCGCGAGAGAACGATACACAAGTCGATATAAATCACGTACACCATCACGTCGCGGCGGCTTGTCGCTACCGGTTTACCGAGATTGCCGTAAGCACACGCTTCGCATGGTATTTTCATGACGATTGAATTATCCGGACGCCGCTCCTAAAAACGATCTAATTGCCATCGAGGAGAATCTCGAAGGACATTACGCTCGTCCACCCTAAGCGACAGGTAAATCGGAAAGAGAGAACCGAGGTAGATGGGAATTTAATATTTCACTTATAGTATCTCCTCTCTCCAATCTGGCAGCGACAGCTCTGTAACTCTAAAATGAAAATGCACGTGGGCTCGCTTCTCTCTCGGCCCAACCCCTTGACGGACAGCCCTTATAAATATTCAGAACGAGCGAAATAACCTGACACGCGAGACCAAAAGGCATTTCTTATCGTCTCGCAGCCGAAACGACAGTATATACACGTTTTGTTTTATCTCACGCATTCCCGCCTTGTGTGCACATATACATATATTGACCCGTCTCGCGCTCTCGCATTCTCGTAATCGCGAGTTTCACTTTCCGGGACGCAGCAGCCGGCGCATCCTCCGGTTTCGGATGCGCTCATTAAGTCGGCCGTGACCGCGCGAAGGCCGGATTTCTCGCGAAAAATGAGTCTCCTGTTGCGCGTTAGGAATAATTTTGCTCCGCGAGCGCGTCGAGCTTCACGAGAGATAGGAAACGCGAGCAACTAGCACGAATTATCTTTATTTTATCCTCTACAACGGACGTTCGTCGCATTACGGGGCGCTATTGGTTTTTGCATATAAAAAATGAATCTCTTCTCCCCCTCCTCGTGCGAAATAATTTTATTCGGACATCGCTCCTACAGATTTCGTGATAATAACGAGAGCATTGCTCTTAAACGAATAATACTCGCGCGAATCGTCGAGCTGTTTTCGATGCGATTAAATATTTACTTGGCTGATGATTTGCTCTCATAAACTTTTATATTTTCGGCGAAAATGTAGAATAACGTTACGTTTTATCACCTTAATCAGAAATAAATATTTCGTTACGTTTTCTCATATTCTTGATTTTATTTATTATGAAAAAACGAATACATTGTTAAATCGCTGAATTTTTATATTTTTGTTATGTGATAGCGTTGAATATTTTGCATTCACGTAAAAAGTATTGTAATCTTCGAAATAATAAAATATGCATTTCTGGAGTTTCCATCATAGAGGAAGCGAGCTGTACTTGAGACGAAATTGCATACGTGCGTCTTCACATCATTGCGGAAAGAGCTGAAACACTTACGGGAAAATGTCATGCATTCCATGTTCAGTGTCGAAAGTCTACGTAATGATAACGGATGCGTTTACAATATTGAAGATCGTTCGCGTATATCACTTCAATCGATAATCGAATTATATTTTCCTTCAAATGAGGGACTCGCTGGCAAGTTTGACAAAATTTTACCGACGAAATAACATTTTTTTTTCAGTATCGCGCTATTGTATATGGCCCCGTACAATGTTGTTCTATTATTTGTTTAGGCCGACATCGTCGTGTCGCGCGGTTGACGCATCGCGTGCAGAGCTGAAAAAACGTCGCGCGCCGCCATCGGTGCCGGCGTTCACGCGATCTTTTGCCCGCCTGCCTGCCTATCTACATACGTATTTTGCGCAGCAATAATAAACGACGGTGAAATAGCGGGTTGCGGGAGCGCCTCCGGGAAATGCGATTCTGCAACGCGTCCCGCGGGAACAGCACCGGTTACGCGATTTAAGCCGTTTTATATCGCCGTGGGTCCACGCCTGTGTGATGCGAATTCGCGGCGGCAAACACCCGGCCGATGCGGCTTCGTCGAGCCGACCATTTTTCCGATCAGGCAGGATTGATTTGGACCGGATGCAGAGGAAAGCGCGCGTTTCTATGGCATGCTGGGTGAATTAAAAATTCTTCGCGTTTTCGCGATGTTGCACGCGCCAGAGAGGGAATATGAGATAAATAGAATAGAATAAAGCAGAGTATAGTTTTTATTCATTTTCCTGAAAAAAAATAGCTGTTTTTTAATAACAAACGGCAGATAAATTTAAACAATTCGAGGAACTATCGATTACAATAAATGGACGAGCGATTAATTTATTTTATTCAAAAATCATATTTTATATATTAAACGTGTAATAAATGAAGCTAAAATAATCTCTCGCTAAAATACATATAAAGTTGCGGAACAAAATTCAATCCTACATTTGTGATATATATATATATATATATATAACGTTGGTATATTAATATGAGTCTTATCATTAATATTGGAATCACAAATTTACAATGATTATAAAGCAGTGCGTGTATAATGCAGAGAATTATTTCTGCATTCTCTTTGGCAGATGCTCTTGTCGACATGGACGCGCGCGGCTGGACTTTCCTTTTTGAAATAAATATTAATTGAAATTCCTCGAGCCTCATAAATGTAGATACGGGAGCGTACCTTCTGACTTGATAATCACAGGATATGCATCTGAAATCTAATTTTTTCATCTATTCCCTTTGCAAAGACGTGCTGCCGTAATCAAAGCGTTTATTCTAATTACGTCTTACGTGCAGTCAAATAATTATCTTGAAGCTTGTTACTTTCTAAAGTTTCTTGTTTGTGTCCGTTATCGTTCAATATCGCGTTGTACGCGTACTACCGATGATGACAAGGTTCTGGGTAAGGTTCCTTCTAATCGCTCCGCTAATTTTTCGATTCAAGCACGGTAGTTCGCCTCTGCAATAGCGGCCAATTTCTCTCTCTCTCTCTCTCTCTCGTAATTACTTAGGGAAATATACGCTTGTAAGTATAGCTGCTTACATTACTGTGATAGTGGTTAACGATATAGTGGTGCCTCACGTGCCGCGAACGATACATGGTGACCGCGGGGTAAATATGGGGCACGTAATAAATACGCGACGATCGTTACGAATAATTATACCGCTTCGTATTTTCCTAATCGTTTCATCGCCGTGCAGTAATCGCGGTTTTACGGTCGATGTAATTGTTGCATTGCGTGCTTAATGGCGAAATTGAAAGAATAAGCGCGATTTGCAGCGTAGATCTTTCATATGTGACACGAGTAACGTGAGGTGGTTGGTCATCGAAATAACACGAGAGAAGACGCAAACCGCGACGGAATATCGTGTCTCGTAGGCTCGTTCGCCGAGAGAGGAAACCGAGCGTAATATCCGTATTAAGACCAAAAATTAAACGTCTTTCTCCGGTACCCGGTTGTACCACGAGTCTCGGTTAAAGCACCAAGAAATTCGCCGATTGCTTTTCGCCGGGGAAGCAGCAATGTTTCTCCTCCCGGCGACAAGAGCCGGAACAATATCGACAGTCGTAATCGAACGGCCGTAGGTGCTCTCGAAGCTACGGTGATAAAACGTCGCTAGCCGTGGCACGATGCCGCGTCCATTAAAAGCAGCGCGGGGCTATTTGTACGGGTTAGGCCCTCAGTGAAATTTATTTTCAATCCCGGCCGGGTATCTTTCTTTCTGCGCGAGGGCGGCCCGACTAACCTGGCATGAATATACTGCACCCGCGGGCTACGACACCGCGGTACGGCACTGTGCGGATTCGCCCCTGTATACCTTCAGGGGTGGCAAGACAAATGTTGGCACTACAAACAGAAAAGTATCACGAGATATACTTCCGGTCGAGTGTCTCGCGCCGAATATCCGTTATATTTGGCCAAAGTAATTTTAGAAATTTCCTACAATTGTTGTACACGTGTCTTGTATCTGTCATTTGAATTTGCGTGTCTCGTGCATAATATTGCATTATATCATCTATTTTTGATATTTGTAATTTTGTCATATTTTTTCCGAAGGACATATTATATTTTCATGATTTATGTTTTACGTAATTCAATCGTATTTTTCCGCGTTGAATTTTGCTATTTGAGATAACATGATCGCTTTTTACTTAACTACTCAGGCTATGATGTAAAAAATAGAGATATTATATATAAGAAGATTTGTATTTTGCGATGCGCGGTTAATAGTTAGATTGCACGGAAATTAAGCGGCGGGCGGAAATAATTTTTAATCAGGCGCAACTCTCTCGCCATGCCACACGTCGTCTGGCGAAACTTTATGCTACATAGATCGCGTGAGTTTCCATTTGACGCGACGGCGACACACACGCAACGTGCATATATTCTCGGATCTATCAGCGACTAGATGAAGGATCGTTTACATAAATTTCAGATTCTCGCATAAGCGGATATTAGACGGGGGTGTGCGCGGGACGTGCGCATCTCGTCGACAACGCATCGCCATGGCATAGATTTCACCGGCTACGTTCGTCAGAGATACCCTCTCTCGCGCGCGCGCGCGCGCTATCAGGACCGGAATTCGGACATACTTTTTCGTCTCTGGCGTTATCGCGCGATCTATGAAACATCGATAGTCCGGCGGTCATGGAAAAAAAAATAGATAGAGAAGGGTCTCGCGCACGCATACAGAGAGAGAGAGAGAGAGAGAGAGCGCCCATGCATCATTGTTCATTCCCCGATGGGTAGGAGAGCTATCTACGTTCGGGCGTGCACGCGCGCCTGCGTGTGTACGTACGGCACGAACGTGTTAGCGCATAAATCGAACTTTTGCATTTCCGTCGTCGACATCACCGTCCCCGACCCCTTTGCCGACACCCTCATTGGCGGGCGTCGCGTGCTGCGAAGAGGAAACATTTGGTGGACCGCCATGGGAGTTCGTGTTCCTTTTTTCTCCTCTCTCTCTTTTTCTCTTTTTTTTTTTTGGTTTGTCGCGTATAGCAAATTTATGCCATAATACCCAGTCGTGATTGTAATCCGCGCTCGGCTAAATACGGCCGCCATAATAATCCCTTCGCGAATAGCGGGCGAATGAAATTGCGTGAACCAGGGCAAAGCGGCTTGCGCTGGATTCAATGATTTATGAAAGTTGCTAAAACCGCGCCGTCGAAGATAACGAGATGCTACCGTTTATCGAGTTTTTGCGGTAATTATTTGCGATTGCGTCGGGATAGCTTCGGGATGATACGTTCCTTTGAGAATTGACGGGATTTCCTGTTACAGCGCGAGCTTTTGAGTATAAAATAAATTTTTCGCCGATGTATCATCATCTAGTCGGCGGTGAGCTTGAATTTCCGTAATGGCTAATCAAATACTCATGAGCGTAGAACAAGCCGGTACGATATCTTCTCGTATTTTCGATGCAAACACCTAATTTCCTGTTTGATCGCTCGGTGGGTACAATACGTGCATTGAAAATTCTTAATTCAGGATTCGTTTTTTGTTGGTACTAGATTATTAATGCGAGTACGCCGTAGAGTTAATTGAATTTCGAATTCAGACGAAGCCAATCTGGTCGGAATCCAGGCAGTACCGGAAGAGTTTGATTCTCTTCGAATCGGTACCTTTCGGCGGGTCGAAGGAAGCCGGGGGCTTGCGAGCTGCGAGCTTTTCTCAGTCGCTCTGGTGAAATTAATATTTAATTTTCTATCCCTCATCCGCCACGGAAGTTCTCCTACGGCTCTCTTGGCTTATACGCCAACGCGGTCGTGGTTTTATTGCCCTCGTGGCCGGGCTTACACGGTGCTCCATTGTTTCGTGGCTGTATTATATTGCCACTCGAAACGCGGTACTTTCTTCCTTACTCCGTCCTGCTTTTCCGTCTCCGTTTTTCTCGGATCTTGCCCGCTACCGCTCTCTCATTTCCGCCCTCGATCCTTTGATTGCGCCAACGACCCACGTACGTTCGAGCGCCGCATGGTCACTTGCAACTGCTGGGCGTGCCGACATGGCGAATTAACAACCGAGAAACCAATAACCCAGAAACTCGCATAGCAGCTACGTAGCCGGCTCCGGCAATTCCACTGAAACTTTTAGTACGTGAGCCGCGCGCGTGCAATGCACGGTATGGCGAATCCGGTGTGCGTTTTAATTATGGAAAATAATTTACATGTTTTGCGCTGAGCGCGACACCTCGTAACCCAAGAAATTAACTATGGCGCGCGAATAATGTCGATGGCGACGATGACATCGAATTACCGAGCATAGCCATTGAGTGGGATTATTGCAACGCGTCTTGATAAACTTGATGCTGTGAAATTGTCGAGCCCTTTGTGCTCTTTGTTTTTATTTCGAGCCGACAGTGACCGCGGATTCGATGAGGAATCCGTCGGTTCCGAAATTATACGACAGCGTTCGGCTAATGACACGGTCCGTGGCGTAAAAACGATGACCGCTTTGCGTCAATGTTCCTGGGTTAAACGGGGTACCGGCCTCGTCGCGCATCCGCCTGTAGAACCAAGTGTGCTCTTCTTCCTCCCCCGATATTAGCCGATGTTATCGCGCCCTGTAATCTTTCTTGGTGACGCCACACAACGTTCCGGCAATTTGGCACCGGCGAATACTTGTCTGTTTACGCATCTTAAAAAAAAAAGGAAGGGATACGAAAACGTCGTACAAATGTGTTGGGCGGAAACGAATTTTTAAGCGTTGAATAATGACTGATCTACACTCGAGACTAGATTTCGACGTTTGTGAAGGCGATTCGGGCGTTGCCAGTTCTTCTCTTTGCTGGTCCCTGTAGAGGCACAAGTAACATGACCGTTTCTGCTCATTCCTCGCCTGTGCCGTCTTCACGACCGCCGACCACCGTCACCATCTTCCACCTCCTCTCTGACGCGGAGCCTTGAGGTTACCCACAACTAATACTAGCACTTCAAACTCTCTGCGATGTAACCTCTCATCACCTTTCCATGTCTCGGGTGCCTTGCCCCCTCTCTGATTTGATTAGCATAATTGCACTTACCTTGGCCCCACCAATCTCGATCCGACTGACCGCGAATTTAACAAAGAGGTAGAGAGAGAGAGAGAGAGAGAGAGAGAGAGAGAGAGAGAGAGAGAGAGAAAGAAAAAGAAACCGGGTCTGAACGCGAGACCGGTCTTAGAGAAGGCATGTCATATGCAGATCACTAGATAGACGAGGACTCATATAATAATCATTATTATTATTTTTAATATTAATAACAATAATGATTATTAATGATTTGTTGAAGGTTCGTCGTTTGAGATTTGACAATTCAAAAGTTATCAAGTAATTAAATTGTCGTGCATAATAATTTTTACAAGTTTTTTATTTAGATAATGTCCTCCCGATCATTATTATTATGTCATTCATTTCTATCGATTTTTTTTTATCTTTTCAGAATTTATAAATTTCTGTTAGTTATAGATATTGTATATATTAAAGATGTATCACAGGGTTGCCACATGAGCCCTATTGTTTTCAGGAAAGTATAAAACGTCGATGAGCGTAGCAAGGAAAATAATGATAATAAAGAGAAATGTCAGCCCGGGCTCTGAAATAGTTTGGAATTTTAATCAAGGCTCGGAACGTTTCTGACTAAAGCGGCTTTCCTGGCCGGCCGTGCTCATGAAATATTTTCTCTTAGGTCGGCGCAATAAGTGATACTTTTATTATGCATTCGCAGCCAGAATGGCGTCGTCTCGTTTATCGATTCGTTCTCATGGAGTAAATTAATTATTTCCCTTCGCGCGTTTTCCGTTTATAATGCAGTTAATGACATTTAGTACGATAACTAACGTATTTTCTGCCGTTACGATACTAAAACGACTTCATATCGATATCATTTAATTCTCGTTTTCACTGATTAACATATTTTGCACGTTTTGCTTTCCATCATTACTATTTTAATGGAACAAATATAAAAAAAACGAAATATACATGATAAAATAGAGAGAAAGATAAAGCTGTTACTGGGACACAATCGTATCGCATCGTGTTACGAGAAATGTGTGTGTGTATGTGTGTTGACCTTAGGATTACGTTTCATCTTTTGATGAAATTTCCACTTCGGCATTAAAATTCGAGGGAAAGACGATACTGAACAAATTGAATGTTTGCGGCACTCAAAAGATGTCCCAAGGGATGCTATTGTCCATTCCTGGAAACGCAGGTCGGATGTCGCTTGAATGGAAGCATCCGATGCGACGTCTTCAATTTTTCATTTTTGCGAAACACACCTATTCTCCGTCGTTTTCTATGTTGTTAGCCGTGCAATCGCGCAAATGATCGATCGAGAAGAAACGTGCGTCGCTTCGACGCTGTACATATATAGTTATTCGTCAGTATTATTCGGTCCCCAGACGAGATGTGAACTTAAGAAATTAAAAGAATGATCGATCGCCGCATTGGCGAATGACGGTATTAATACTACTCGACGCGGTTTTACTACGCGCACGATATTGCTGTAAATTTCATAAAATTTCTCTCTATCCTTCCAATATTCTCAGAAAATGAAAACTTTATTATATTACCTGACAGTAAATTTGCATAATCGACAATGATAAGTTACATTCAACACGGATTTCATTTTCAATCAAAAGTAGGAAAGAGGATAATTTCAAGCGGCACTTACGGTCGAGAACTGAAATCGGTATAATTTGCACGATTAAAATTTTCAACTGGTATAAAAAGATATATTTTATGCCAATTATTATGGTGTTATTTCCGAAAATAGAATGAGCGAAACAATAAGAGATTATTTTCTCGAATCTATCAAAGATTTTAAATTTAGTATAATATTATATATTTTAATTATTGATTTATGACTGATAATAAATATACTGTATATTAGAAAGTAGATAAGATATGGAAAATATTTTTGGAAAATAATGCTTTTAAGTGGAATTTTATACAAACGAAACTTACGTCTCTGTTTTGACAAACATTGTAGCAACCCTCCAAGAACATTGGAGGGTGCTGCCACCCTACGAGTGCCCGATAAACTCCGAGGGTGCTGTAAACGGGGAAGTTTCCTTTCGCCGGAATATTTTGTCGCCGCAAAATGTACCTTACCGCGTTTGATATAATCAGTTTTATCTACACACTATGTACTCCTCCGATATATATTTTAACGGTCTCATCCAAACAAGATGTCTCGAGCAAGCATCGACCCAGTTATTTTATTAAATTATTATTGATTACAGTCCAATCGACGATATATTAATGCAATTTGATTGCACATAATGAACAAATAGCACAATATTTCCGCGAAAATTCTCTCGTACCTTTTTTATCTTGTAACAAAAATTTATTGCGTTAAAACTCTGGCTTTCGACTCTTAATCTCGGAATAATTTAGTTAATTTTTTTATGCCACAGAGTACAAAAGTACAGAAGATTGTAAAATATTCCAATTTATTGTCTGTATTTCTTTTTTATTAAAAACAATATCCAGTCTAAGAGAAAGGTACACCGAAGGCATTCTCGCCGTGTTTTTTCGGGGGTGCGCGTGCCATTACTCATAATTGAAAATCACTGTAATCCAATATCCTCGCCGCGAGGGTGGCGTGACGTAAAATCGCGCAGATCCCGCTTAAGGTCGTTCCACCCCAACGAGCCGGCGAAACCCCGATACCGACCAATAAGGCGCTATCGTGGCAGACTTACAATAACACGGCCGCGACGTGTCCAGGACCCTTCACCCTCTGGGACAAACCGCACCGACACCGTATACATCGAAATCCACATATCGTTTCCCTACGGGAATCCCGGGTAACCATACATTGCGGAACGCATGTCGTGGGTCTTTCTACGTCTCTTTATTACGACTGACGAGGACGTTCTCTGCGACGAGGTATTTACGGCTTAGCCACGCGCCGTTTTCGCTATCGCTTTTACGACACACCGTCGAGAAAACGACGATGACATAGCGCACTAAAAACAAAAGTTATTAGCGGACGCGAAGACATTTGCGCAAGTTCGGGCTAATATTTCGTTCCGTTTGAAAGAAATATAGCGATGTCCTCGAGCGTAGTCCTTCGCGTTGTCCCTTTTTCTCTTCTTGGCTAATATTAAATTTTAATTACGAGATAAATTAGAGGGCCATATATTTGCGGAAAAGATAAAGTCTATTTCCAGGGGAATTGAAAAATGTAACGATATACGGAGGAGGAAATTAAAATGATAGAAAAATATGTAAAATAAATATTGTATTTATATTTTTTTTTTACGAGAAGCTATGTGTGCGCGCGCGAAAAGCCACGATTTTGAGTGTAAAGGCGAAGTAACTCACGTCACGTTCTTTCGAACAGCGAGCTGCGATAAAATATTCCCCGCGTTGCATTTATTTAACCACGCGACCGAACTTCGCGATTCTACGAAACTGCCAGACTTACGCCCGCCGGAACTCATATCATCCACTTGACTTCCCAAATTCCTCTCGCCGGTGACTTGCCTCCTCGGCCACGTTTCGCTACGCTGTTGCTTGGTTACAAATGCGAACCTCTGTATTATTCGTGGCCCGACGATCCCAAGGGTGACGTGAAGAAAACTTAGTCCGACGCCCAAACAGCCGGTTGTAGAGATGCAAGGACGCGCGAATGATATTTTGTCTTTAAAGTTTTCGGCATAAATCGTCATTCGCTCATAGACCCCGTCGTATAACGGAAAGGATGGCGGAGAGGTCATCTCGTATCCGTATGCTCGCTGTCCCATGCACGAAGTCGCGAAAGCAGACTCCTTTTTCTTTCCACCCCTCTCTGAACTTCTTCCCGACCGGTCCTTCCCCGGGTTTTCAGCGAGCGGAAGTAGCCCTCCAGGGGGAACACACAGCATCTATTTTATAGGACTGAGAAATATTGGTGGCATCAATAACGGTTTATCTCGAATACAAATTGCCGCCCTGAGAGGGCCACTGCCTTAAGAAAACACTCGTAATCCATAGGAAGTGAGGCAGGGACGTAGTGACAAGTCGACGGTACCCGTATCTATCGCCTTGGGCTCTCGATCGACCTTATACGTTCACTTTGGTGACGATACTAGAAATTAATCTTGCGATCCTTCGCATCCCCGATTCGACTTATCACACTTGATTCGTGACTTTTAAATATTCTAGTGATCTTTGTACGACACTGACAAATAACTCACGTCGTTATAAATAAACACTCCCCGATAGTGTCTTATATCAATCTTCATTTCTTATATAATAGAATCTGTACTTTAGTTTTATTCTTTCGTAGACGAAGTCGCCGTTATCATGTTGCGTACATTAACTATTCTGTCTCAAATAAAAAAAAAGCTTTATAATGGGGTAAGTTTTTTTCCGTTTTTCTTTGACGAAACGTACCGTTCTTCGTCTATTCACATTGTCGGACGAGCAGACGATCATGGACGGACATGGTCTAATGGCGATGCCGTTGACCGCGATGATGAATGACACGACGGGAGACATTCAACGCGATTCGCCGCCGTTTCAAGAGGTTTTTTGTCGCAGAAGCTCGTTACGTTTTGGCACCAGCCTGGACAGCAACTACGTGCTAGACGCAAGCTCGGTTAATCGCTTTCCAAAACTACGCCGAAAAAACATTCGCCGTCATGGCGGCGGCCGGTTTTTGGTGCCACCACCGCGACTGTTGGACGTCGTTAACTTTTTCACGTCTCGATATTCAATGACGAATCACCATCGCGATCGGTGACAATATCATGCAAATATAATCGTGATCATTACGGTTCGCAAAACGCATTAATCGAAATCGTAGTTTCGAAATTCCTCCAATCGATAAAATCGAAATGTAGCGTACATTTGTGTGAAATGTAGTCTTAGTATGTGTGTTCTATACTTGATATTATATATTTCTAACGTCTGTGTTTACTAGTTGTGAACGTTGCAACTTCATGAAATGAGCGAGAAATACGTGTTAGAATATCGAAGGCGAACGCTCGATAGTTTTCGCTGTGTGGATTTCTTTCAACTATATACATACATATATATATATATATATATATATATATATATATATATATATATATATTTTATATATATATATTTTTTTTTTTTAAATAATTTAATATAGTATCGACTTTCTATTCATAATGTATCTTTATAAAAAAAGATAGAAGAGAGAGAGAGAGAGAGAGAGAGAGAGAGAGAGAGACATAATTTTATCAAAATTTAGTTTAAAATGTAATCGTATCATATTCCTATGAATCAGCTTAGAAAGAAAATATCGAAATATGTCAATATTCTAAAAACGTGAATCAAAAAATGTTTTTATGTCACAATTTTTAAAATAAATAAAACAAAGGAGGAAATGAGCGAGAATAGATCGAGAAGAGATCCGGAGAAAAGTCGCGGTGCCATAGCGTCTACCACGAGGGTAGTTTCGAGTAACCGAGTTAATCTTGTCGCTCGTACTACGACAGCGGTGCGCCGTACGTGGCAATCAAACAAGTAATTCCGAACAACCGTAATATCCTCGGCTAAGCGCGAGCTGCTTGTAAACGTGCGCCAGCACTAATACCGGTAATTCGGTTTACAAGCGCCAGAGGTACGCCCTGGCTATCTCACGTTGGCTTTGTACAGGAATTCACATTGATGCAAACGCGAGTGAAGCATCCGGCGGCGTGAATCGATAAAATAAGCCTATACATATACAATATATGTATATATATATATATATATATATATACATATATTGTATATGTATAGGCTTATTTTATCGATTCACGCCGCCGGATGCTTCACTCGCGTTTGCATCAATGTGAATTCCTGTACAAAGCCAACGTGAGATAGCCAGGGCGTACCTCTGGCGCTTGTAAACCGAATTACCGGTATTAGTGCTGGCGCACGTTTACAAGCAGCTCGCGCTTAGCCGAGGATATTACGGTTGTTCGGAATTACTTGTTTGATTGCCACGTACGGCGCACCGCTGTCGTAGTACGAGCGACAAGATTAACTCGGTTACTCGAAACTACCCTCGTGGTAGACGCTATGGCACCGCGACTTTTCTCCGGATCTCTTCTCGATCTATTCTCGCTCATTTCCTCCTTTGTTTTACTGCCACGTTTAACAACATCACTATTATCCTCGTTGATTTCAATCTGCTTTTTGCAAAATAAGTCGTACATCTAGTTTCACTATTATTGCGCCGTTTTATCGCCATTCAAAATATATATAATTTTTTACGTTTAATATTTTGATACAGTTTAATGTTTCGAAAAGAACACATGAGGTATTTTCTGAATATTGTGCGATAGAGTTTTGTAAAAAATTATCTTAACAGTTTTTTTTATATGCATTTATTGCGAGAGAAATCGCGAAAGTGGCTGGCACTACAACCACTTATGTTAGTAGTTTAAATCAGTTAAATCGGAACGCTCAATAATTTGGACGCAGCGTTATGGACTCACTCGCCACCGCTTCCGTATGCTCGCAACCGCCGAAATATTATTAACACGAGACTCTCCCTCTCTCTACAGTGAGTTGGCAGACTCACCGCGCGGCGAGAGAATTCAATGAAATACGGCGAATATATATACGCTTTCACGGACGCGGGAGCGCGAGTATCGGTCGATCTCCCTCGGCGCAACATAAACGTGATTGATATATTATTAAGGGCGTCCATTAAAGAAAAGCACCGTGGTTGGATGAAATATGCCGCTTTTCCAGGGGCGAGGGTTTTCCAACTCGAGCCACTCCGGAATACGCCTTATGCAATGCGAGGAAAGAGAAGGAGCGGGCGCTCAATGTGGCGGTTCGCCCCCCCTGCGGGGGGTTGAGGCGGAATAAGACGGAGAAGAGGGAAATACGCCCGCGTAAATTTAACGGCGGGAGCCTGTGCGGCGTGACGAGGCCGCCACGTGGCGCCAATCCCACGGTTCGGGCTTGCACAAGTGCAGCGCGTCGAGGTCAGAGGGTTAGAGAGGCCATCTTACCGTCTCTCTTTCCGGACGATGAGTGTCCTCGGTACGTCGAGAACAAAACGAGGAAGCTCGTCTTTCGACGAAACACAATCCCGCCGACCGTCATCGGAGACGTTTAAATAAACTTAGAGGCGACTCTGTTTGATTAGGGAGACCTCTTCGCGACGAGAAGTTTCGGAATGGCATGTGCACAGGGAGTTGCGTACGTGACGCGACACAAGTTTGCTAAATATAGTAACACGATCTTTAAAATATGTTCTAGAGATTTAAAAGATATGAAAATCGCGCAAAAATCGTAATTGATATACATATGATTTTTTTTTCTTTTAATTATAAAATATTTCTCTCAGCTAAAGAGAAAAAAAAATTTAATAGACATATAAAATGTTAGAGTGTTCTGTTCATATATTTACCGAGATGAAATCGTGAGATATGTACCGGGATATAATAATATAAATGCAACAAACAGGGACAACGACTAAACGTCAATATCGAGGATGCAATGTCAAGGTGAAACCTTTAAAAAAGGAAGTCTGGCCTGCAGACGAGTGTACCCAGCGGTAACATTTCGGAAGCGAATTTAATATCTTCGGGGAAGTCGGAGGAAAACGCATCGAAACGAACGATTCGGGCCATGTTGAACAGTTTAATATCCAAGCGTCCCACCGGGGGCGATTTCCTCCGCGGAGGGTGAAAGTAGTCGCAAGAGTCACTCGCGTCCGTTCGCTCGACGGAGCTTATATACGCTTCCTTTTTCCTTTTCCCCTGATCTTCACGATTCTCGTGCAGTCTGCGGAAAGTGAATTCGGTAGACAAAATGAACTCCACAGGGGGAGTTCGATCTCCACTGCTTGTTTATCAAACGGAAAAGCATCCTCGTATTTCGGACCACGCTAGAAAATTATCTTACGATGAAGTGCATAGCAACGAAATATTTGTACAATCGATGCGATGGAATTGCTATGAAGAGATACGCAACGGGTCTTTCCACGGATGAATTTAGTTTTCGTCTCTCGCGATCACGAGAAGACATCGTTTTTCACAGGCAGTCTATCTTTTACCGTGATAAATGGCACTCGATATCGCATTGCCGGATAGCGAGGGTACTTCGCCACCAATTTTCACGATACTCTCGGCATCCTACCGCTTCCGGTGAAACATGCGAGAGACGCGGTGGCCGCGACGGCGTCGGGAGTTTAAATATTCTACAGTGTTCGTCGACGAGACCGATTCGAAGAAGGTTCAGTTTCGCGGAGGCGGCCGAGCTAGGCGGAAGGACAAGGATGAAGCGAGGAGGCGAGAGAAAGACAGACGACGAAAAGAGACGGAACGAAAGGACCCTCGGTTCGTGTCGGCTTAATGGAACGGAATTGAAATCATTTGCCTGGCGACAGGCACGGCACGTCGTCGTCGTCGTCGCCGGTTTCTCAACTTGGCAGTCCGATCGCCGACAACACGCGTGTCTCCTTTTTCCCGTACGTTCGTATAATTGAAATTCTTGAAAGAAAAAAAGGGATACACGGGGCAGACCGGACCGGGGGAGTAGCAGAAAAAGAGAAGACTCCCGAGACGGATAGCACTACTAATGGAGCCCTGGTTAAGCGTCGGTCCGAGCTACAACGTTCATTACATTTATCTCCCTGGGTCTGTGGTCCTCCCCGAATGTCGGCCGGAGGGTCCTCCCCCAGCTGAACATAAGGCCGTTAAACGATTTAATTCAATTCGCGCGGCCGAGCGCAGAGTAGGGAGCAACGGCGGCTTCATCGAATTTAACGCCTCCGCTGGTTCTGCGCTTTGGAAATCGCCGGCGCGGATTACCTTGCCTCAGCATTTTAACGCGCCGCGCGTTATTCGCTTTTACTCCCCCTCCGTCCGAATACTCCACACCGAATTCCGTTCTCGATCGCGCTCGATAACGTACGTTTGCGTCGTGACGTATCGACCAATCTACCGTGACAACACGCGTCTCGTAATTTCGCGTGATCGACGCGAAATAAGCTGTCCGAATTTGAGCGTGGCTCGGTTCGAAGAGGGAAGAACTATATATTGACGTGTCGAATAGAAAATAGACTTTCAACATTGCAGACGTGTGCATTGCAAGAACAGTAGATATTCAGATATTGCTATATATTATTATTTTTTCCCTACGCTTTTTGTTAAATAGATTTATATGTAAAAGAAATTATATTTTATTGACAAAGTATGAGCGAGGATACGATATTTAATTGAAATTATATATTAGATTATACATTAAAAATTATTTGAGACTTTAAAAAAAATGTTAGTTATACTAATAAAGGGCATGCATAAACTTTTTTTTATTCTTGTTAGCTTTTCATTTAAATATAATTAAACATTTAATATATGTCACTGATGAACTTTGCAAATTTCTGGCGCAGCTTAACACGGAAGCATATTCCGAAAGTAGTTGGCAAGTCGCTTTACAATTATTGCGTACCCTAATGCCAACCTTGACGGGTGGATGGGTGGCGGAGTTAGGTACGTGGCAATGGAGCGTGAGCGCGGGAAGTTAAGAGAGAACGGGTAGGGTAAGCAACGTCTTCGTGGCACTTGTCCGAAGAGTGAAGAACAATGCGAACTTTGGGATAACTTCAAGGAGCAGGGAATCAACATGAAAGGGGAAGTTTCCATCTCTAATTGGTATTTAGAAGATCCGAAACAGAGCCAAGTTCGAGTCGACCTCGCGTACTCGCGCGTGTATAATCCATGTACACGCTCGGCGTGTGCGCGTGGAGATTTAAACGCTTCCTTTCTACTCCCCGCTGTTCTTCTGACTTACAGCCAGTCAGCTACTTGATGTTTATCATCTGATTCGCGGGTCGGCAAAGGATTAAATTATATACGCGTCGATGTGCCTTAAAAAGCTAATCTTGCCTAACTTTCGCAACGAGGGGGCAGGAGGACAGAGAGATAGAGATAAAGAGAGATAAAGATAGAACTCGAGAATACAACTTCTACTTGAGATCCGAGGGGATTTCACCGCGAGAGTTAGCGCGAAAAGTACGGGTAGATTGTGCGAGGAGACGTATCTCAAAAGAAAAAGCTTCTCGCGTCGTCGGGTCTTCACGCGTGAATTGACACGGCAGTTAATGCACATGCACGCGTGTGCGGTCGTCAAAGCAGTATGTGTATTTACGGAACGTGTCTGTGAAAGAAGCGATTTTATTATTCACAAAGCTCTCGTAAGAGATCGAGATCTCATACATGCCTCACTGATCCTTCACTTTACGAAGAAAGAGACCGCGGTACTAGGCCCATTGTGTGTATAAATAATATTATTTAGATAACCCAGAAATCCAAGGGGGATATTTTTGAACTTGGAAAATTTTATGCGATAACGCGATATTATCGATTGCGCTGCATTGTCTTTTTATTCGTTAATGTTGCATCATAATCATTTTGTTATAATAATGGATACAGAGGAGTAGATTATTAATAACCATAGATCTTTTTTTCAAATTCTTGATTGCATCAATTTTGTGTGCAAAATCAATAACTTTGAATCTTACATTCTTATGTAAATAGATTTTTAGATGCATGTGTGCTGTGCATGCAATGTATAATGCCTATAATACTTTTTAAAAATTTTAAGATTATAATAATTTTTGAAAATTATAAGAGCAATAAAAAGAAAGACGATTTCTCGGAAGCAATATTTATTAACAAAAGCTAAATTAGTCTCGTAGGTAACAAGAAATGACGAGATTGTTAGATGGCAGCAGGTACTAAGCAAACCGCAGCTAGTTTTACGTTAATTATCCCTTTTAAACAACCTGCTTCTGGGTTTGCAAGGGTAGGTATTTAAGGGTGACTGGTTTGCCACTGTTCTGCACAGATGGCGTTAGACTGCATTTACCCCTTGCGCGAAACGTGAAAAACTACCCCCACAAGCAATGTTCAAACTAACAGTATTTAATAAATAAGTTTGAAAATTATTTTTTGTAAATAATTAAAAAATTTATTTTAATCGCAATTTATTTACGTATGAATGCAAGATTTCCAAAGTTATTGATTTTGCACACAAAATTGATACAAATGACGTAGAGTTTCATAAAACCTCCAATTATTATAAACAATTTGTTTTTCTTTCTTATCATTATTCTAAAAAAATTATCATTGATGTGATATTTTTATGTCGTCAGCATAATTCATGTCCGACGTATACGCAATTAGATTATTTTAATTTAGTATTTAAACATGTATGTTAGAATGACACGCACTCGTGAAATATTGATACAAGTTGTAACTTGGAAAAATTGTCAAGAGCGAAAGGTAGTCGACCCACGATCGTGGGTGGTCAATGAATGAGGAGCACTTTCTTTCGGCACGTGCTACCACCCTCGAAATGAGCCACGGCCTCTCACGTATGTTGTTCAGTGAAAAGAAATAAAGCATCGAGGCGGCCGTCGATGGAAGCCGAGGGGGTTGATCGACCACCATTAATGGGCGAACGGTGAAAGCACGTGGACGAAAGGACTCTAACGGTAAACATGTAACACAGTCTTTTGTGTGACGAGGACGGAAATACGAAAAAAGAAACGAGTTCTTACGATCGACTTAAGGATTGGACGCAAAACCGGCTCTTTTCCTTTCTTTGCGGTTTTTTTTCTTCCGGACTCGGTTTATATTCTAGAAGACACTTGTTCCTCTCTCTCCGATCGAACCGAATAAAAAAACTCATCGTAAATGAACAGTTTTTTATATTTTTAACATCAGCATATTTTTGATAAATGATTCAAGTTTATGTGAAATTTCTTTTTTTAATTATATTTAATTTTTTAAGCATATTTAAATAATTAATTTTGAAGTATAAAAGATGAATAAATAAGTTTTCTCCAAAAATTTTGACGAGTGCATTCAAAAACAAATAGTCACTGTCTGATGTATATCGTACATATATCTACTTATAATGAGAAAACGCGAAGTGATTGGGTCGTAAGTGGTGAAGTAGAAATCGATTGAATAACGGTCTTACGCATCACAGCGATCTCTAAATTTGTCCCCAAGATAAGATTGTCGGAAGATAAGATTTAGGATTCGGTCTATTCGTCACCAGTGTCGCTTCCCCGTTCATTTTTCCTTCCGTCCCCCTTTTCTCTTTCTTTCGCTTCTTTCTCATTCCGAAGCCCGAAGCTCTATTAGCAGTTTCTTAGAGCGCTCCCAAATGGCATTCCTATTGATGCTCGCGCTATGGGGTGTACCTTAACGCTGGGGGGAGAAGAGAACGCCATTCTAAGCCAAGAGAGAAGTTTATGGACTGAGCAATGGCAACTGCATTCTGTTCGAGGCGGATACTAGTGCTCCGAAACTCCCCTTTTATATCCGCGCCTCTAACTTCCTTCTCGACTCTTATTCCTCCGCGCAATTCCCGGCGATTCCTGTATTGCAACTTTGACGTCGTGCATTGTCGTGTCTTACAGCGATTATCGCTAAGCCGATGAATTTCGATCTAAGTGGATCGACCGAAGGTTTTCTCATTTAGACAGGAGGAGTTTCTTTTTATTGTTGCAAGGTTTTCGAAATTTACTGTGCCATTGTGAAATACACGGATATTTTGCTATAAACGATTGACACGAGAGTTTGCACAGGCTTATTATATATACTTTCTCACGAAAAATATACTACAAAACTTATATATCCATGACACAAAACTACTCATTATCTTTTATGAAAAAATGAATTTTTATTATAATTTTTGTTTGCAATGAAATATGAATCTAATGTTTTATATGTTTTGAGAATGCGATAAAACTTCTATTCGTGAAATCACTTTTAATTTTCTCGCAGAAAGTTAATGAAGGATATAAACGAACGTTTCGAACAGTGCTTATACCGAAAAGAAAGTAATGTTTACTAATGCGTTTGACCATCGAACTTTCACTGATTGAAATTTCTCCTGGCACAAGCTCGCGCGCAATATAAAAACATTGGTACACCCCATATATTTCGATTGTACTCCGATCTTCCAGAGTAAGAACTCGTTTCAGGAAGAGAAACTTCGTCGACTGGAAGGATCGGAGGATTCTCTTTCCATTCGCCGTGTGTGTCCTGTTCGCTTTCATCGGCCATCCCCGCACGTAACTTTCACGGACCTTTCCTCGGTGTATCCTCTGTTTGCCGCTGTCATTCGATTAGTTGCAGTCGAGACGGATGCGATAGTTTCAGGCATATCGATGTCTTATTCAGTGCGGGTGCCAAGAAGAGGAAGAAGAAAAAAAATATTGTCGTTTCATCCACCAGTCGACTCACGTCGGCTGTTAGCGACGAGCGCGGCTCCTCGCTCGGAAGGAAGAGCGCAAATTGGATTATCCTCGGGCGAAGTTGCCTCGGGAAAAAGTCAGGGATGGAGGGTGGCCTCCGATATGCTTCCGAGAGGTGGTGGTGGCTTAGTAGGCGAAGCCACTCGACTTCTCCTGACGGTACCGTCTCTCGCCGTTGAGACTTCAGACGCCGTTCTCTCTCGTTTTGTCGCAGGAAAACGCCGGTTGATAGATTGATATTTTTAATGCGCGAGACAGCCGATACGGCTCATGCTGGCGGAGCGATCTCTAACCCCCAGAAATAAGACGTTTCCCGAGGCGTTATTGCTCTTTCGGGGAAGGGCCGACCGCTGAGCTTCGGGAATCGTCGGTATTATTGCCTAAGATAATGAGTTTTCTTCCGAGAGAAAGGCAGTGGGCGGAAGACCGATCGTCTGTTCAAATATTGTGAGCAGCGCAATAACCAAAGTGCTCCCGGTGAGACATCCGCGAGAGTAAGAGAAATGCAACCAACGATGCTAAAGCGATGGATTTAAAAGCCGTGCGGATAAAAATCAATGAGGAATTGAATTTTCCGTTGTATCTCACCGATATCTTTTAATTGGTACATATAACCGATCGAATTATGAAAGCGCGAATAATTTGCTCCTGCTAGCATTCACGGATACATGATGTACAGGAAGTAGCAAAAGTTGAGAACAATGAGCGCATTATTCGCGCCCTCCGACTAATTCTCGCATTCTTGCGCCTGGCATTCGCCGCTTGCTATTTCTACGTAGTCGCGAACGAGCGAATTAATAGCATCTCGTGCCACGGGGATCGATATTCGGTGGACTCGCAAGAACGTCGTGAACCGCGGCCTATCGTTAATTCCCCCCGAGAAAGCAATTCCACGACAACTACGACGACGATGACGACGACGCTTGGTACCATTATTTCTCGAATTTCCAGAGACCTCGCCACCTTTAACCTCCGCAGTAACCCGTTAGAGATTGGACAATGCTTACAGAACACTGACGTACGACGCATTTGAGGTCGGCAATATCGGTGCTGGCCTAACGCCAAGACACTTTGAAATTACCGGAATAAAGGTACGCGGGCGCAACTAAGGTACGTAAGGTACGTAGTTTCGCCTTCCGACCCATGACATCGGTGCGAACGTTTATCGGCATTGTTTCGCGTCGGAACTGATCCGTACAGTCGCGCGATTCCTGAAATGAATATACGGGAAACTTTGCCTGCCTCCGTGTGGTTATAACCCAAATGCTTTCGAAATGCTAATCGCACGGAAACACTGCTATGCATTAATTAGTGCATGCTTTTGCGCTATGAGTTACATAATATCGTATACACGTTTCGATGTATCGGAAATTATTTCAAGTATCTAACGTTGCTATTTCGACCAAAATATAGTGAGATATATTATGCGAAATTATGATTCTTGAATTTTAAGGCCGCATATTCGTTTGAACCTTCGAAAAATGAGTACATTTTCTAAATTTTTTTGTAGTGCAACGATTTGATAAAACTTTTTATTTTTTTACGATATTAATACAATATTATTAAGTATTTAAATAAAAATTCTCATCAAGTAGTTGCTCTGCAAAAAAATCTAGAAAATGTACTCATTTTTTCGAGGTTTTACACGGGTATGCCCCCTTAAGCACTTGTTTCGAACATATGTTATATGTGGATTCGATTAAAAAAAAATTAATGATAAAAATTTATCATTTCATCTTTGCTTAATAAAAATTGGATTAAGCTTTGTTTTTTATCGTTTTCCCCTATTTCACGGTAAATATTTCTGTAATATAGAGATTCTTCGCGCAACGTGTGCGCGGAAACCAGTCCAATTTTGCAGATACAATTTGACAATTATATTGATTTGATAATTATATTCCGTTTCGAGATGAATCGATACCCGGATTATCGGTCGCATAACCATGTACATATACTCGTGTATAAAGTATAGAACGCGACGAAGAGGGCAGACGGGGAATATCGGAGAAGAAGAGGGCGGACGGGGGTGGCAATTTCACGGGGGAGCGGGAGGGCACACACAAACCGGGCAAGCTGCATCTGCGCGTGACGGCCGGGTGACAGGTCGAACCACCAAACCAAAACGGAATCATTAGCGTGGCCCGTTAAGGGGGTTACGAATTAACTGGGCTTTTATCCGACGAAATTCGACAATATGCCGGACTAGGGTATTCCATTAGCGATTTCGCGATGCGTCGTCCCACTGGCGTCGCCTGGACCAGGCGTCGCCGACGCCGACGTAATTTAATATGTCGATGTACGCGTCCACGCACGTGCATACTTGGGCTCGCGCGAGTGTGCGCGGGGTGTAAACACATTTACGCGTCTCTCCGATGGAGAAGGGTGGAACGCGCGAAAATGCCCTTCTCTATAAAAACGTCGTTGTGACGAATATACCGCGGACGGGGTCGTGAAAACGGATACGCTGCGCGCAGTTGCTTCCGGAGCGATTCGCGTCGCTGACGATCGAATGTTTTGTGTGAGGTCCGGCGTCTTTTCCAGCTTTCCCGGAGTATATTTTGCCAATCGGCCGGGAGGATTGCATTTTTTGCTCGTTAAGGCGTAGAGATGACATGTATAATTTATAAGGTTCTAAGAGGGCGGACACTTCTTGCGTCTTTCGAGAGTGCATGAATGCTATGTATGTGATTCATGAATTTGCATTGGTTTAGCTTGTAATGGTTCTCAAATGTTCGGCCGGTTCTCGCCGACGTAACTGTGAGCAAAAACAGGTAACGGGAGGAGATATCTCTGTACGAACTAATAATCCGTTCTAATCGTTCGTAAGCGGCTTGCGGATAGTTAAGCGAACTCGTCCGATCACGTTATTCGCGAATCGAAATCAAATGTATTACGATAGCGAGCGTCTGCCGGACAAAACGGTACAGGCTACATTAATGAAAAAATAATTGTGGTTAATGGAAAATGCCGATATTTCCGGTGAATGGGACGATTCATTTGGCGAAATAATTAATATGCGCGTGTGCACGTGAAATTGCACGGGATTATTGATCGCGAACAGTGGAAAAACAATGCTGCAGCGGTAACACAATATTACATGATCGTATTTTTAAATCGGAAACGCGAATACGGATCGTGTTTGCGTCTCGCGCATACATATGCAAATATTCGACGAGTACGTAATAAAAAATTGATTTTAAAACCGCATTATTTACTATATTATCGCGAAATAGCTTTTGCTACATTTGACGTTATAAATGGAAATATTTAATTCTATTTGTGAGTTGAAACTCGACAAAAATAAAAATATAACGATCGGGACCGCTAAATGTAATTACGGTTTCAATAATACTTAAATTCGATCGCACTAATAGATCCCTCCACAATTTTAATTTACGAACCATGCAAATAAATTGCTCAACGCAGAATAAATATATTATCCTCGTCAAATATGCGAGACATGAATTAATTGAAAGAGCTATATATGCAAAAATGCGAAACGTATGTACATCAAACATGTTTGTCACTGCGCGTCGCGAATTTTCTAGATACGGGAATGTATTTTCCGCTAGTTGGACTGCTTCATATTTTATCACTGTCGAATTTTAATTTTCCACGCGTATTGCGTCTCTAAACGATCGCGTTACAGAGATATGAGATACATTATTATCCAAAAGTCAGCCAAGCAGAAGTTTCTGCGATACGAGCTACATGAGACAAATTGTCACACAAAGGGAGAAGCGATAATAATATGCAGGATTTAACAAAAAAATCCATATCTCTGAATAATATGACGATATTTTATAGCGAATTTGAAGACCAGTTTTTTACACACTTGATACGCTTATAATTATTTATTATATAAAGATATAGTAACGTATTTATACTAACACATATTTTATTTAACAATAATACATATTTTATTAACAATAAGTGTCACAATTAATACCCAATTGTCAAGATCGCACAAGCAATGTAATTTGTTGTAAATGTCGTGACTCGTCCATCTTTCATTTTTCAGTGGAGCGGCTTTTCTTTTTCATTGTAATCTGCAAGAGGTACGGGCGGACGGTATTGTCGTCGCGGGAACGACATGCCGCGCGACCGCCCCCGCAACTGCGGTTTTGACGTAAGCGAACGAACCCCGGGTTTAATAGCATTTCCATTTGCCTAATGATCACGACGACCGTACCCGCGTATCGCGGCCCTATCCTCGCTCTTATCGCATTTCCTCTCCGGTACACACGAGAGGCGGCCGCCGTTGTCGGGTCGTCGCCGGTTGTTGTTGTTGCTGGTATCGTTCCTGGGTATCCGTAGAGTATCCTCTTGATTCCGGAGATCCCGTCCCGCTTCTCCTTGTGCAGACGCGGCCATTGTGTGGAAGCTATTCGGCAAATAAGATTATTACCGCGTATATAAGTCGCCTATGCCATGCGCGGATTATACTGGAATCACCGCGACGCTCATTTTATGAGCCGCCCGCGTGGCATGCACGGCTCTAGGGAAGATCCTGTCTACAAGTATCTCCTATACCGCGGGTGTATCCTTACCGCGCTTTACCGATGTACCTACACGTGGGCAAATATGTGCGGAAGCACCCAAACTGGTTCCTACGCTGCCGCAAACGATGTTTGCGGCCAAACGGACGCGTGAGTCCCGATCGCGATTATGCACGGTGCATTCGAATGTCGGGTATCCGGGACGAATGAGAAAAGATAAGGATCCCTTGATATTTGCGGACCGCGCGTATTGTATTTACGTTCGTTACTTTCTGTATTTTCTGATAAACTTCTTTTTTAATTTTAATTTTTCTCAGTTGTATCTTGTTTCGCTTTAGAAAAGTTATACGAGATATTTCAGAAAGCAAGTAATCTTTTTAGAATTAAAAATATTGGTCGAATAGTTCTATATAATATAAAAAATATTTTTCATTCTTTGTTATATAGAATCGTTGATAACAATTTCTCGGTTACAGTAGTTAAATAAAGTTAGATATTTTCTTTTCGATGCATCTATCATTCTCTGTATATTCTGGTACATTCATTGGTTCGTCAAAAACTGTCGCTTGGTTGCCCGCTTTTTAATCGTTCCATTGTATTCGCGTCATATACGTCAGTAATTGCGACCGGTATCTTCGTCCAGCTCGGTTAATATCTCGTCTGCTCTCCAGCATATAATCTCTGCCTCATTGAAACTTTGCTACGTAAAAGCGATAGCGGCTTTAATAAGCACGCCTAATCTACGCTAGCCAACAAGAGAAGTTCTCATACCATGCATATGGTACACATCTCGTACAGCGATGATGACAAAGTAGATTTTCTTTTGAAACCATCCTTTACGTTTTTAATATCTATCCTGGCATAAGAGACTCATGTTTGGATATCTATTATAAATAATCTGCTGGAATTATTTATAAAAAACTTATATAATATATATGATATTAATTCATTAATTTTTTATAATAGTATTTATATTATTTTTAATGCAGGTAAACTCTTCTTTTAAAGTAACAATTTGAAATAACTCAAAATATAAGTGCAAGTACAAAATTTCTATTCTGGAGAGTTAGAATCCATTCTACCGATTCCGAAATACGACCGTATCGGTATCGGTAATCGTATAGAATTTGACATATTCGCGAAGTCCGTTACTACTATTCGATATATTATTCTACAATAATCTTGTCTCTACAATTCAAAAAATATGAGTCTACAATTTTCAACACAGAAGTTATCAAGGTAGACATTTTTAAAATGATTTTTCATTTCAATTAGATAATGTAAAATTTTAATAAAAAAAACTCTTATGTATATATAAATTTTTTGATGTAAAGGCCGGTCTTTTCATTTGTTTCGCAAACAGAAACGGGTAAATTGATTTCCGTGATGAGATATATGAAAAAGAATTAAAATATGATATGAGAGAAAAATACCCCGTATAGACCTATCTCTGATTTGCATGAAATTCTTTCGCCGAAATGAAAAACCGGGCTTGAATATGCAGCTTACATCGGCCATAAATTTCTCGCGTACTTTCGCAAGCCAATATACCGGAAATTTGTTTTCGGCAGCGGCTCGTTCTCGTGCAAGACTTCATCACCTCACATACTGATCGATACTGATCGATAATACATGATTATGATGGAGAAGCAAAAAGTCTCATAAAACTCGGCCGTGGATGTAGCTTGGGATGTTGTCGAACCTCCCGAGAAACTTTAAAAGCTTCGATGAAGCTGCTTTTACGCTTCGCGTAAAAGTTTAAATGTATGCCACCCGTATGGTATTTTGCTTAAAATTATAATTGGTCAAGTGTCATAAGTTCTGGCCACGAGATAGCGGAAACGACATGCAGGTGTTCGTAACAAGTCTTGTTCCTTAAAAGTGTAAATGAATTTTCAACTTTCGAGTTTTTTTTTTTGCCAAAGGAAGAGATAACTCTGAGATTTATACCTTATAATTTTGTAAAAATTAAGGTTGCAAACCATCGTAAATTATGAAAAAGAGCGTACATGATTTGTGAAATATCACATACTTTAATAATGCTACAAATATACACCAAACTATTCTATATTTCTTTCTTGCATGATATTTTAATTTATATATCAACTTCATCGCTCTAAAATATAAAAGAAAAATAATTAATAGGACAGTACTAAAAAATAAAACTAAATTAATTATGCACAGTAAAATAATTATATAATTAAAGCATTAAATTGCGTGAAAAAAAATCATTAAAAAATATATATCATATATTGAAAAAAAAATTAATGTGAAATAATGAAAGTAATAATGTGAGAAAACCGACACACAAGAAATTTAAAATTTTTTAATTTAGGAAGTAATATATTATTTTTCTGCTGTCTTCATCTTTTAACGGTTATAAGTTTACGTTTGCCGTAATCAATCTTTACGCAGAACAATACCGAAGGTGATGCATATATGATACGAAGTAGTTGCGATTAATACGAAATGCTATCGTTACGTATTCAGTACGTCACGTCGTTCACTTCTGCGCGTTCGTAGGTGTAACTTGAAGACTGTGCGTGCGTGTATTGTGAATACGTGTATCATATACCTTCTACGCTAGGAACGAGACGCGAGCAAGTTAGCAGGCTTGGGGTAGACGCGCTCTACGACATGCAAATCATATCACTGCCGTCTACTGTGTGTCTCTGTCAGAACCACGAGCGTGATACCATAACGGCGTATACGAATATGTATAAGCTGCGACGTTGATCGAACTTAATTTCATTCATTATCGCGACGTGACGCGGAAGTGGTATTCCGGACAGCTGTAGCGCGCTCGCGGAAAAAAATTTGTGACACTGTAATATTTTAACGTATGTGAAATTACGCTATAACTTTAAATTATATTTTCGACGATGCGATGTTTTCAGTTTATAGATTCCGAGACGCATCTCTTGACGGATAACAAAAGGCAATGTGAAATATTTAACTGTACAAAATCGTGCATATTTTTTAAGCGAGAGCATTCTTTAGAGCTTTTTAATAAAAGAGAAATGCTAGCTCTTGGAAGAATGCTTAGCTTTTTCATCTGCATTCCTTTCGACGTGAAAGAACCACTTTATATATACGACGCAACAATCTTTTGTAGTAAAATATCGAATGCAAGGCAACGATTATAATGATCCGCATATAAATGTTAAAACTCTTCTGCGAAAAAAATTAATGCGTCGTTTGTCATTTGACGTTCTCGATCAACAGACATCTAACGATCATTTTTAATCACGAGGCAAATAGGTATCCCCCTTGTCTGATATTCGTCTATGCTGATATCAGTGCCGTCAGTTTTTCTCGGAAGCGGTGACGGAGAAGATTTTTAAGTAATTGCACGCAGACTTCCCCTATCTTATCTTCGCGCAAGCGAACGTTCGTACATTTCTACGAAGGTCGAGACGAGCTATGTGGGAAGGGACGTACATTACGCGTGCATTACACTACGGTTTACGAGTATTGCTCTCACGCGTCACATCGGATACAATATCTCTGATGATGTGAAATTTATCTTTTTGCCGCTTTAGCGATAATGGTAGCAATGGATTTATTTGCATATGTCATATCCGTTTAGCACAGGAGGAAAACCCCGAGACCTCGCCCCGACTCTCCTCATTCGATTCACAATGTCGAGTGTTCGGTTCTTGCTCGCTGTATTCGTAAAACGTGGCGGTGGCGTGGCGGGAAGCCGCTGTTCGCCTCGCGATGCAGCCTGGCGATTATGTAAATGTTGCTCATGGAAGCGCAACAGATGCCTCTCGCCGACTCCCGCCGACCCCTCCGGCATCTCCTTTACCGTCGGGATACGCCTACACCCTAATCCCAATAGCGTCTTCAGCCCCGCGATGCTTCGCAGGATATTGTTTAGATCCTGCGACGGAATTCCTTCGAAATTCCGGAGAGCGCGACGCGACCCATCTCTTCTATTGCATCGTGAGGAGGGTGCGAATTGAAAGGGAAACGATCGAGGCGTTCTGCCGTACGCGCCGCGAAACTTCGTGCCAAAACTTCGCGCGTGGCTGTGTACTCGATAGGTCTCGTGGTTCGCGGTGCAGCGATAAGCGCGGATATCACGTACCGAGAGAACAGTGTGCGTTACGAGAACGCGTGATTATCGCAACGGGGAAAGTTTCGGGGATTCTAATCGGCAAGACTATGGTTCTCTCGATTGTCCTCGCGCCTTCCTTAGCAGTTATATATATATCCGGCTATTAGCGTGAAATCTGAGTTCTCCTCCGTAGGACACCTTGTGAATTTCTCTCGAGAAACCGCGTTTTAATCGTTCCTAGACATGACGAATGATTGCCTTGCCCAGCGCTCGCGCTCGCGCGCGCGCAAGAGAAATTGGTATATCGAGCGCGCATTAGGCCACATTAATATATCGATTACAAGCACGCCGATGCGCCATTACCGTGCATTAACGTTTCCAATTTACGTTCTCCACGAGAGCGATTAAGATAAAATATGCATCCGCTGTATTATCTATATTACCAATAAGGAGGATTCTGCGGACCGTGATATGATGTACGTTCCACGCCGTGGCCGTTTGGAGGCCGCGTCCGTCGCCGATTATGTACTTGTTCGTTGTTTATCGGTCGCACATGAGGAAAGAGCGCCGACGTATCATGTGCGAGTGCGAGAACAGAACTACTCGTGTTACCACGTGCATATCCCGGTGTATCCCGAGTAATGGATCCGACCAAGATAAATAGCGCCAACAGCGTCTCGTAACGCGGACAGAGCACGAAGGCGGTATCGATATTATCTCCAATGCGTAGGGATGGGTAGGTGTGAGTTGCGTCCTTAATAACCACCGCTTCCTCCGCGAGGAATGCCAGCTCGGTTTAATCATCGTGAGCCACTAAGCGCGAGGCGCACGATGCGCTATTATGCGGATCTTACGCACTATGCGTGCGCGGACCATTCCAGTTATGCGCGTCAATATTCATGACACCGTACCGTAATGGTATGATAAACAGACTCGGCAAATTTGCATATTAGTATCAATCAGTCGGGATTAATACGCACTTTTATCACGCGCGCGGGGCTTTTATCGAGAAATATTATTTTGGCGATTGGGAGTTTGATCTGATGGTTAAAAGGATTATAGACGGCGAAGACATCAAACTGTCATCGAAGAGATTTTAAACATCCGAGTGTAGTAAATTGTAGCGCGTTATACCAATTTGTATATATTACAAGACCTATTAAAGAACGTGATTTACACTCGCGTGCGTATACTTTGCATACATTTTAAATTCTAAACGATAAGGTAAACATGTCGAATTTCTACTTATGAAGATTCTTTATTATAAACAATTTCTCAAACCTTGTGTGTTTCGAAATTGGTATAATCGCTTACTGGACGAGAGAAAAATTTACGTTGTTGTAGAAGATACAAACGCCAATTTACCGGACGGTGGCGCGTCCGATAATGAAAGAACGCGTCAATATTCATGGCCTCATGTTCCATAATAATATGGCAAATGAGCCTCATCGCTTATGGCTTCACGAGCCGTGAAGTGCCAGCGCTTTAGAGTGACATGATTACTTTTACGATGGTTGATGACCCATGCTCTGAACGAAGATGTTAAATTCCATGCGAATTGATTGCATCATATGGCTGAACTCATCGCGCGTGATTATGCATTTTATCACGTGCGTGTTGTAAACCGGCCGTCGACACGAATAATTCTTTTCGATAAATAAATGTCTCAATAAATTATTTTACTGATGCCATGCAGATGGGACTGTTGTGATAAAACATATGTAAATGAAGAAAGAAAGAACTTTAATGCAATCTTTTTTTACGAAAAATATGACGCATTTTGAGGGGCTTAAACTTTATATTAATCTACAAAAGGAATATGACACAATGCGAGACTTATTGATTTTTTAAAAAGTTTAGTTCTAATTCATTATAAAATCAGGAGATAAAAAAATCCATAATTGCTCTTTATAACTTCTTTAATTAAATAACTGTTCTTGAAGAATTTAGATTTTTTTTGCTCCAGATGTGTATATCTTACCAGTATATCAAATCTACGTAATACTTTAAGTAAGATAAACTTTTTCGTCTCGACATATATTACTTTTTTCATTCACGGGGAATTAGATTTGCTCTCTTGTTACTTTGAATTTGAGTGCCCTACTACTTCATGGGGGAAGATATAACGCAACTCGGCAGAGCCACAACTATTTATTATATGCTGGAAGTCACCGGCGGGGCCCCAGCTTGCACACGATAATGCTCCCAATGCACTGATGAGTCATTCAGAAAGCCTCAGATGGTGCCGAGCCTATTTCGCCGATCACGCCGCAAATACAGCGGCTATTTCGCTCGGTAATGGTGGAAAAATGGCACGGCAATTATTCAGGAAGCTATTAGTTTGCGAAGTAAATACAGAAATCGTTAAATTATTCTTTTCCTCCGGGACATTTTTCTCTCTTAGTTCTTTATATTTTTATTTAATATTTATTTAATGTTAATAAGATCCGAATGTTTAATTAATCATTTTATTTATATGTAATTGCGTGACATATAGGCTGATAAAATATTCTATATTTTTTCTATAAGACAATTTGGCCGAAATACCGTTTTACTTTTGATTAAAAACATTTCATGTTTTTAGTAGATATGAACGATGTAAACTCAATTTGCGAAATAGCTTCGAAAAATATTGGAAGATATCAAAAAAATGATCAAGGATACATGTTGAAGATAAAAAATAATAGAGTAAAAAGATGGACTACCTGTCGAGCCATTTCCAGAAAATAATGGAAAGACGGTCTTTCAGTTATAGCGATGCCGACAACTTTTGTTCTCGCGATTGGATCGATCCTATCGGCTTGTTTTTTTCGAATTGCAAGTCTTTTAAGAATATAGCGGCAAAAAGCAATAATTTTTCGAGTTTTCGTGGGGCAGAGGATAGTAGTTTATTCTTCAGCGGCGAGAGGAAAAAAGCAGTAGGTGGAGACGAAGGCGGAAGGTAAAAGGGGAAGGCACCATCGGTACATTCTTTGACAAGCTAGGTGATAATGAATTATTCAATTGGACAATCACGGCCGTGTCGCGATTGCGAATCAGTCGCATGGCCGGCTGAATGTATGAGTGGAACGCCTTTACGTACAATCATTCATCGAGCAGCCTACGAGAGAGAGAAAGAGAAAGAGAAAAATATTGATTTTCTCTTATTCTCATATCATTAGTATTTTATACATGCGCCTAATGGTCGCCGTTTAATGATTACTGATTCACCATTGACCTTGGTTAATTGGAGAATCTTATATTCTCGTGGAAGACTAACGTGTGAATTTAAAGAATTTCAAAAGATTGAATATGTAACACATTATCGAAAATTTCACGATAAAAATATCATATTAAATTTTTAATTTACCGATGTTATTTGCTAGAAATACGATAAGGAATTGTATCTTTTTTATAGATGTATAAACATGTCACTTTTAGCAATGTTATTTGATTAACTATTTTAAGAAAATGTTATTAACAGCTCACACACATCAATTCTGTCTCTACAGCATCGTTACATCGTTTGCAGTTTTATGACACCTTTCGAAACATTACCACGTAATGCCGTAAAGATGCGGCTAATCTTCGCGCTCGTAAAATGACCAATTGATATGGGTTGGTATATACAATCTTCGTTACAGACAATTCCGCGATGATGGGAAGGATAATTTATTTGCTTGCTAAGAAAAATATGCCTCTTGTTTTTCTCCGGTGTACTTTTTTTTTACATTTGACTAATGTGCAGAAAATTGTGAACAGAGTTGTCGAGAACAATGTAAAATTGCATACACTGTATCTCAAACAAAACAAGGTATGCCAATCAAAATTATAGAAAAAGAATTAATAGAATTTTATGTGTGTATATTTAATAATTATTTAATATGTAAAAATATATATTATTTTGAAACATATATTTTATATAAAAGACATTTAGTTTCATGAAAGGGAGAAACATCAATTTTATTTAATAAATTCAATTTGCTATTATATTCTGTTGTATACTCGCGATATCTTATTTTTCTACGGAACTGAGACAGATCTTGAAAAGATTAAGTCAGACTGGGGCCGCAAAATCCAGCGTAGCCCGTGGCTATTTGCCCGCGCTTTTCAATGCCCCCTGTATAAGTATTAAACGCCTCTTCGTGGTTTTAACGGACCCTCGTAGTATTACCAGGTAATGTCGTAAGCGCGCGGTGTATTTCTGCGGCCGTAAAACAGGCGGTTGGCACGAGATGGGCTACGTATGTACGCACGCTTTTCCCTGCCTTGTTCTCTTTCCGCTCGCGCGCGAGATACTCGACCGAGCCCGGACGCTCGTGTTCTCCAACGTTGGCGAACGCGTGCCGTCGGAAGCTGCAACACGGTTTGGCTCTCAGAAGGACAAATAGAAATGGCCCCTGGGGAGGAGGGAGGTCGGCTAGATAGAGGAAGAGAACGTGATAACGACGGGCGGGAGTTTGTTGTTCGTCCCCTGTACAATCCCCGCGGATACACGCGGATAGCCTCGGCTCGTCATCTCATTTCGACCACCGGCTACCAATGACATTCGACGACCTTTTAATGTAGTACGTCCTTCGCTCAGCTATTTTACGCGAAGTGCAATCTCGCGCGATTCTGCAGTATCGAGCGTATCTTGCGACAGCATAAGCAAACTAGTTTCCCAAGTGCACGTGAGTAGATTGTCTATTTGAGATTCGAGTTGCGCTCTAGTTGCTTTTGCTGGCCAATCTCAAATATCTTTGCCCACATTAAATGACGCGAAATATTCTATGAACAATATTGTACGCGAATATTCTTTGTTTCGAACTCCACCTGCTAATTGTTTTTGCAAATGCTAAACGATATCTTTGATTCTTGAATGGGAAAATAGATTCTATAAAGTAATCGCAAGTATTTTATACGTAATATTTTTTTGTTGAGAGATTAAGTGAAACTATATTACGAAAAAAATGTGATATATGGCTCGATAATGATGAGAATGAACAAGCTATTGAATATATGCAGGGCCACATGCATATTCGGGATAGTCGTCTGAGTTTCCATCATATCAGAGTCGAACATCGTCCCGTCCTGCTCTCTGCTTATGAATCCTCTTCACCGCAAACTGTATATGCACATCCCTGGATACATCTTGTACAACATGAACCCTACGGCGATGTACTCTGATATATTCGAAGTAAAGCAAACGATAATGTCCGTGTAAGTTATAAATAAACTTTGGTTAGAGTAGTGGAGTTACGACATTTATGCTAATGTACGAGCAAACCTATCTAAAATACTGGAGAGAACATCGTTAAATGTGTTAAACGTATTTATGCAATTTTGATAAACAAACTAAATTCATAATTTAATATCTGATTAAAATGATTACTTATTATCAATATTATTATTATTAAATTACGCCTTAATAAACGTCTTTAACTCTCAATTTAAAAATCGCCAGACTTTTTTTTGAAAGATTTATCCAAACCACTAGCAATAAGTGCAGATTTTATATATGAACAATATAACTTATGATAAAATATTAAAACTGAATCTGAATTTCTCTCATATATCGACTCATGATGTTGGCTTGAAATAAAAGATAAAAAAAGACACGTATAACTCACAAAGCGCAGGCGCAAAGATTCTCATCCTTTTGCGGCGTGAAGGAGCATCGTGACTTTAACCCTCATTAGTCACTCGACACCCCCGACCGATCACGATTAGTACCATGCGGTAAACACGACCCTACATTTCTGACGATTCAAAGTAACCACCTTTCCTTCCTACCTTCGAACATCGCTTTGCTCAGGTAACTTTCCAAACAGCTTTGATTTTTATTTTCGGGACCAGCTGGTACGCGACGACACTCGGGGAACGTGTTTATGCGAAGAGTTCATCGGTCGAATCACGGTGACGGTGCATAATGAATTTCAGGAGAGGAACTTGACGACGCGGACAAGCGAGCGCGGGTCTTGGCGATGATAATAAATCGTCAAGAGAGAACGATGACGCGAATGTTTGAGAAAAGCTTCGGGTCGGAGCATGAGTCGGGTTCTTCAATAATAGGCCGTTGCTACTGCGTCGTGATAAAGGTCTCCGAGTAATAGATCTTAATTGGATCCTTTGAGAAACATATTTCATAGTCAATTACTTTAATAGTCCGGTATGCCCGAGCAACTACTGATCTTGCAAAATCCTTGAAAGAATCGCTCTGCAACATTTGTACGCATTTGAATTTGTGTACAGGATTTAATGGTCTTTAGAGCCATTTGTTATGTAAACGAAGACGTCTCTACGAATAAGCGAGCACGATAAATCTACAGTTGCCTCTTTCTTACAAATAATTATTTATTTATTCTGAAAATTTTTTAGTATATTTCAGATGATATATTATTGAGCATAATCTCTTCGTGATGATTTTTTTGTGAATTTCTTATAAAAAAATATAGTTTCACTAATTCACTGTTTATATTTACAAAAATACGAAATTGCTTGTTTTATAATGGAAATATGATTAAAAATAGATATGTTTTGCATATCATTCTTTTCTAATATGATGATCAGTGCTGAAATAGAGATTGTCAAAGTTTTGTGTCAAACTATAAGAGTTTATTCCGTTAGGTTTTAGCAAGTTTCTCTACTTACAACAGCATGGGACTGTGTCATCTCAGGCCGTTTTAGTGTGTGTGTCGTGTTTACTCGATAAATTACTGTTTTACTGGCGACTCAAGTCTTGTTTGTGGTTTGTGAGTATATTACAATAGCTTTATATCATTCGGAAAAAATACAAGCGAATGTTTATTTAACAAGAGAAAACATTTCGAAAATTTACAAATAGTTATCCTTTTCTAATATTTTAACTCGGATAATTCAAGCAATATTGTGACTCTATTCCGTATCAAGCTTCTGTTCCGGACACAATAAATTAATCGTATAATCAATATTTCAATTTATATCATATTTAGTTTATATCGCATACAAATGTACACATATATTAGCCGGGTTATAATTTTGGATTCTCGACCTGGCCAGGATATTGAGTGACGGGATTTGTGGGACGAATACCATGCTTGCTCTTTCATCGGATATAATCTAATTTCCTTCTTGCTCCCGCGAGATGTTTATATCTCGTGGAATTATGCGCTCGATTTGGATTTATAATAAAGAGCTTCGGGATCGGAGCGTGGCTTATTCGGAGGCGCGAGGGCGCATAAATTATGGTAATCCTCGGTGTGCCCAGCGGCGGCTCCCCGACAATTTAAATTCAGTTAACGTAACGCGTCTGATTTGATGCTGGCGGGCCACCTGCCGATAAGTGGCCTCCGATTTTAAGAATGAAATTTTTAACGAGCCCTTGAGATGCGCTCCCTTCGTTGCCCGCTCCACAAAAAAAGCCCTTTGGATTCGTGACCCACAAATTAAATAAAATATATACGTTCCGTGTTGATGATAGTTTAACATGCTTTTGCCTACGAAACGTCGCCGTCGTTTTGAGCCAATGGCGATATGCGTGTTACAAGACATAAATAATTTATTTCTTAAAGTGTACATGTACATTTAATAAAGCTAATGACTAACTATTACTTATATTGACACACAATTAGATGTTTCGTGATTATACGCATGAAAATGAGTTTTTTGATATCAATTAAGTTAATTGAATGCCATAATTTATATATATTATGCAATCCTCATCATATATTCACATTGTATATGGATATTAAGTATAATTAAACTATAGCGGATATCGAAGAACGAGTAGAAAACTGTTTTCAGAAAAAATCTTTTTCGAATTAACCCGTCGCGAATATTTATCGCGCACGACTAATTATCTGAACTTATTTATTTAGTATATTTCCGCGTGAGACAGCGTTCGCTCGTATAATTCCGACGGGAAATTATCTGGTAAGTTCTTTCGTATAATCGGAGCTGAAGTTTAGTGGCACTAACTCGTTGCCGTGGCGCTCCAAGGAGCCAATTAATTTAACGAAGTGCGCCATTACCTCTCTTTCTCTCTCTCTCGGTGTCGGATAAGCAAAATCAAAGGCTCGAACTACTCGAGAACTCCGTTCCCTTTCTTCTTTTTTTTTCCCAACGGACGAGCAGACGGCATCACGCGCCTCTGCGAGAGGATGCAGCTGAGCAAGGGATTTCTCAGACGTGGCGAATGCGCGCGCGACACAGATTCTCGCGACGATCTTTTCTATCGATCGTCTAAACCTGCGCTCGGATTCCATCGCGTTCGAGTATCTCAAGCTCAGCAAAGATAGCATTACGCGGCTTATCAGCGCTAGCCTGACTCATTCGTTATTGTTTGCCGCCTCTTGCATATCGATTTAGCGGAATTCCGATATAAACTGCGTCAGATAAAAATTTTACGATGCAATATACATCGACTTTATCGAGACGTATAAAATGCGACGCTACCGTAATAAACCGCAATTTGAATTAACAATGTTTTTAATATCGAGTAGCGTATCTCGTGACGCAGCTGCTGACTCTGTAAGAAAGAACGCTAATGGGTCGCATAAGCTGGTTGAAATGAACACTAATGGGGTAAACATTTCCCGAAAAGCATCCCGTTCAGACACACTTCTCTACTTCTAGGAATAATATTTACGCAACGATTTGCTCTTGTGCAGTGAGCTTGCTTCTTAAAGGAGAAAAATATTGTCGTCCGGAGTAAAACATGATGCACACATCGCTTAGGTTACTTTATCTGTGTTATAATTAGTTTACAATAGCTAGGCTTAGTTGCAAGTTGTTTGTTTATTTTTTTAGAACTTCGAGTGTATTTTAAAAATTTGTCAAAACATCTGGCAAACCTTATCCGTTGAAATACTATTATGGGTAAAAACTGCGTTGTGTAAAAACAATTTCAATATAATTCCTCAGACAGCGGTACTTTTATAAATTGTTGCATTCACACACAAAATAAAATAAGCGTATATGCTTTTTAATAAATGTAGAGCAAAAATTTTAACAAGAATTTTAAATAATACAACTTTAAAAAGAAAAAAATAAATTATTATTTTGCGTGATACCAATGATTTATTTTCTTTTACACAATCTAGCTACACGTACAGTATGTTAGATTTGCATTCTACAAAGTAGTTTACACCAACTGAAATACTCTATTCGAATGCTGCGGGTGTCATCCTCGCAACTTTTCTGGAAGTAGTCGGACTTTTTGGTCGTTTGGAGGAAAAACGAAATGGAGGTCCCGTTGGTCCTCGATGGTTGCGAGGAACGGAAGAAGGGCGAGAGGGAAACGGAGAGAAGGCGCGGCACACACTTTGGAGGAGATGGTTTACTGCAGTCGACAAAACAATAAGGGTCGCCGGGGGAAGTTCTGTATATTTTAAAAATACCTCGGAACACGCCGCGGAACTTCGGAAATAAGCACCGACGTAACGGCGGTTTTATTGGAGATTTATACGCAGAAACACGGGCGCGCAATGATCCGCGAATCGTAAACAAGAATCACTCTCCGTCGAGGAGAGAGAACACATCGAAGAAGCTTTGCGATTTTTTTCGTTTTATTATACCTAATTATCATTGTTGTACGAGCTTTCTTCGTTCTTCATGGTTGCGTTTGCGATCGGAATTGTCTCATCGTTTCCATGTCGGTGATTCTGTTCGTTTTGTCCAATAGACAATGACTAATCGACATACTGTTGCGCGAAGCAGAACTGAATTGTTTTCGCGTAAAACATATTTACGTATGATAATTTTTAGAAAATTAAATTTCTTTGACGACCATATTAATTCGTGAAGAGATTTATGGAGATAATTATATTAATGCCCCCTGCAAATATGTAAATATAACTGACGCTCGCCGCGTAGGTCTCTTAATTTTTTCAATGTTTTTTTATATGAAAAGATATTTCGTAGATAAATACATAAACTAATTTATCTTCTTTCGAAACAAATTTATGCACGATTTAATGCACATCGAAAACTCTGTCTCTGTCTTAATCCTACGAGATATCGCTTCTAGAACAAGAATCTTCCTACCTTCGTCGAAATGATCGATCGGTCATAGCCCGCAAGCGGTATAGCGTTTTGTCTCTTTGTACCGATATCGTCTTGCTGCGTATATTAATATGCTGAAATGTATAATGCATGGAAAGGAAAAACGACACTAGATACGATATGATACATCCCACATATGGCGCGCGTTACTGATGCACAGTGCTAACGAGCAACTCGATCGTTAGAGCTCATTAGAAATGAATCAATCGCCGATAAACGTTAATGAGGATGAGAAGCTGACGTAAATTATCGATGCTTCGGGCGTTTGTAATTGAAATACTTTAGCAACTTTTGACCAGAAGCAGATTTTACTATCCGACATAAGTTTTTTCATTATACAAATAATATATAAAAAATAAAAATTAATATAAATACAAATAGTAAATTAATCAAAATGTATAACGCTTGAAAAAGGATTTCTTATATAAATATATAATTGCCTCGTATCATTTTCGCGATATAATAAATTATGCAGCGTTGTCATTAAGATTGCGCGTTTTAAAACTGTTTCTCTTTCTTATAGACAAAACAGATATCTTTTTGATATATCAAAAAAAGAAAATTCTGAGAATTTTAATAACGAAGAATATCAAGGGATGATCGCTAAGATCAGATGAGTTAATCGTACCTATCGAATTCTTCTTTGAATAAATTATAGGCGAAAGATATCTTTTTCTCTTCTTCGCGCAACACTCGGGGCGAGGACAAGAAGGATAACGCGTACACGGATAGGATGACGACGGAAGTGAAAGAGTAGAACGCGGTGAGAGCGGGAGAGGATAAAAGGATAAAGACGGGGAAATATTCTGGACAGAAGGGGCAGGGGGGAGGGTCTATCGTTATGCCACGGCTCCCGCAATCAATATTGCAGGAAAGGTGGACGGCGAGGGCAGAATCGGAGGTACGGTTCCTGGCGAAGGTCCTGAGGTTGGCATTTACAACGAAACGAAGAAAAGATACTCCGTCTTCCTCCGGCGCCGTTTTCCCCCAGCCCTCGTCGTCGCCGGTTTCTTTCTCCCTCGCGATGCACGCCGCTCTTGACTCGGCTGTCGTCGAAGTTCACTTTATACCGACGTTCAACAAAGCCGTCCAGGCCCCTCCGGGGCTTTATTAAAAATTGAGGATGCAATTCACCTCGCGGGAGGGCCGGCGGCGGGGCCCTCTAACTCTAAATAAAGGAAACCGGCTGAATAGGCGAGCTTGGGTTTTTGCCACGTAGGGTTCACCGGTAACTGTCCGCGGTACGAGTACTCGGACGCGAAGTGGCGAGATCGGCGTAAGGCACGAATTTACAATACGTGCGATGGAAACGAATTTGCACCGCGGACGTTCGACGCATGAAGTATAGGTACGGTCGCGAATAGACACGATCACTTTTACGATCGCAGGAATGGGACGGGTACGGGTCCGTGAGATGGACTTTTACATCTAAACTGTTCGACATGAGTTTGTGCATCGAATATCGATCACCGTGTGTGCCCGCGTTAAGATCTAGACGGCATCCGTTGCTGCCGCGCGCAGAATATTTGCGCGATTTGATCTCGCGATTGTCTGCTAAAACAAATCAGATCCGAACATTCCTCAGTTATTTTAAAACGATTTTGACCATTTTAATGATCCTTGCAATAATTCTAACATCATTATCTACTACATTCTATATCAAGGAACACGCAATATGTGCGGGTATATAAATTTTCTTTTAATTATTTTGTATAAAATATGTGCATATTTAGACGCTTATGATTTTTAGAGTAATAAAGGGATTATATTTTAATCGATGATTATTTATGGACATATATGTTTCAACGATAATATGTTTCTTCATTATAAATAATGACATACAACTACAAATATTTTATTATACGTTTCTGAACATACTGCAATATACTTTACTGCAATAAAAAGCTGGCTTTGTTTGCGCAGTAATCTAGCCACGGTACATAGTAAAATTTATCCCCAGCTATAAACGCTTTTTTCCGAGAGAGGTTGAATTTCTACTAAGTGAATTATAACCAAAACAATGTGCCTCATATCGTTCCTGCGAAAAGCGGCTTAAGAAAATCCCACCCACGACTTCGCATAGTTAAGCGCAGCTTCATAATTAGAGACTTTTCACGACGTCTCACGCATGCGGTCGAAGCATTGCTGCATTAAAGCAAGGTTAAAGATCGAATCAGGGAAGTTTTAATTATGTCGGCAATTTCTTTTGCTCCACGTTAAGCTAACGTCAGACTATGCGCATATTTGCGATTCGCTATGCATGATTCGCGATTCGTGAATAGTGTAGAAAGATTTGATCGGTCGAATTTGATGAATTTTCCATCTGTGCGCAATCCACAAATTATAAACGAATCGGGAATACGTACATGGTCTGGCATCAGCTTTATGTGTGAAAGACGATACAGTTTCGTTCAGAGATAAACGGTCTCTGTAATACCGCAATTTGCAAGATGAGCTGCATGCTTTCAGTTCCCTTGTGCACAAGTTTGTTTTTATTTTATTATCTCATAAATGTTTCTATAAATATATTTGCATGGATATAAGTAAGCATAATTTTCTGCATCAAAAAAATGCCTAGAAATGTAATTTTTATTAAAAGTGAAGAAAATACATAATTGTTTTTGTTTGTTATCATTATTAAATTATGACAATTTAATTTAAGAGAGAGAAGGACAGAGAAAAATGTTGGCAACAATGCGGATAATTTATATGCTCTCTGATGTTGTAAAAATAACGCATTATAATAAATTGTGGAACAATAATTAAGTTGTCTTCGCTCAAGATAAATTTCTTAATCTGGCAACTAAAATCGCCATTCTTGGAGCTTTACGCACCGCGACGGCCATCAACGAATTAACGCCGCGGACGTTAATTGTCGTCGTAAAGGCGTAAGTCTGCGGCAAGGCCGCGCGAGCGTTTAATTGCCGACGATACATAAATTCCGCGGCGCGATCGTCGTCGTCGTCGACGTTGTTCCAGGTTCGCCGGAGCTCGCGCATTGCATTACCTTATCCGCATTGGAATTCTCCGCGGCGCTTCTAATTTACGATAAGTCCGCCACGTCGACGGGGAATCTGGAAGGAGAGAAAGAGAGAGTGGGAGGCCGGTGTCGAGAGCCGGCGCCTGAAAGGGCGTCGAAGTCGCTCCAGGATATCTAGGACGCTTGGGATCCGTAGAGACCTGCGTGCCTTCTGGCGGCTACGGTCTTCTTTCTTTTCTTCTGAGCGCTAAACGACGGGCAGGACCTCCCGCGGATATCGGTTCATAGCTCGAATCGAAAAGGGACGGGGCTTTGTCGGAAGGGGCCATAGATAAGAATTGCATTAGCATTATTTCGTCGACCGAACAGGCTTGTTTATCCACGTTGGTATAAACTATGTTGACGATTAGTCATTGACTCGATATGTCCGGCGATTGGCCTTCGGCGGTAAATGTAAATAGAACGATCCACTTAACCCGATTATTCTTGTTGTTTTTTTTTTCACTCGATGCTTGACGCAGATAAAGATTATTCGGCGAATGAGCTTGGTTATTACATCTCATTAGCGGGCTTGAGATATTTGCTCGATAAGCAGAAACAGAGGATGTATGATAGCGGGCATTACCTGGGTTCGTGACATCCCCGAGATAAATGATGACTGTTTAAGTAGGCGTCATGCATGTTTCACGTCATCCGAGACGCGGATTCACCAGAGTTTTTCTCTGTCGCTTTAAATCTTCTCGGGAAAAGATCTCCCGCAGCGACCACCATGCGGCGTAAATCGACTAAGAATCGCACTCCTCTTCCGTATAGTGCCTTCCTACACTCAGATGTTGACGCTGTAGCCACAGGCAAATCTCTAATATCCGTACCCCGGGTAAAATCGCCGACTATACCGAATAAAGTATGGTCTGTAACGATACACGGACATTTATACAAAAGCGAAAAGATATTAAGGGGTTTACTTACAAGCTCTTGAGAACTGCGGTCTTTTACATCGCGCATATTTCTTACGGATTCACATGGCGGGCTCTGTCGCAATTCTGGTTTTAAGAATAATCTCTGTTGCCGAGATACTCGAATGTCAGCGCCAGCCGTCCCTGCGCCGCGGGGAACCCAAGGTGTGGATACTACCATGATTTATGGTTTTCGGCGACATCCACAAGAACATATCGCTTTTATGCCGGTATGTTAACATTGCCGCTAATCATGTCGCAGGGATAATATTTCTAAAATAAATACAAAATTATGCCACAAGAATTAGCTGACGATAATTAATTATTCGACGAGGCGCGTCGGAAAAAAAGAATTCGTAATTTCCACAAAATGTAAATATATATCTCGTGAGATATTATAGATAGATATCCCATTAGGGCAAAACGCGCAGACGCACACACGCGAAGATTTCTTTAAATCCGGGTGAGAGAGCAACGCAATTCAGAGTCTAAATTTTCCATTTGCGAGGTAATTTTGTAGTCATTCGAATTTTATCTATGCACGTAGAGGGAATGTTTGTTTAATGTTACTGCTGGCGCGTCCTATTTTCGGTTATTTCAAGCGGCAGTACTCGAGGCCGAACTCACAGGCGAATAAGTATAAAAGTTGCATCCACCGGCGTGCTTCCGTATGCAATGCATTCGGCGTAATGTCCGCCGGTACAAATGGAACTTCCACGAAGTGCACTTTCCGCGCGTTGCAATCGGGATTATCGTCTTCATCTTTTCACGTGAGAGAGGAAATAGCCATCCCATCGGAAACTGTATCCACTGCGTCGGACATCTTTGCAACTTCTTGCACGCGCGTTCCGAAGGAAAAAGTTATCCCGCGTATCTTTGTGCGCAGACATCGTTTTTCCCGACGATAAAAAAGTATAAAAGAATCGAGCGCATCCTCTCGCGCGTTCTCATCGAGATTCGACCCCGCTCCCACGACGGGTCCATATCGCGCGAGACGTATCACGAACATTTCCGCGAATCCGTGGAATTTTCTCGACGCACATATAACGCCAGAGAGATATTTTTTACGAGGGAAACACGGTCGCGACGCATAAACGTCGGCCCATCTGTTAGTAATTTGTAAGACGAGTCGAGTAATTAAAAGTTTGATGCGAGCATTAAACTCGTCGGGTTATAAAACGAGGGGGTGTTGCTTTGCGCCGACCGGTCGGGTCGGCGGCTTTTGCTGTGGAAGAGAAAAAGCGAGAGAGCTACGTCGAAGGACGGGCGTGGTGGAGGATGCGCGAAGGAAAAGAGAAAGAGAGAGAGGAAGCTGCATCCGATGCATACGTCAGTCGTAGGAGGCACGGGCTGCAACGACCATAAAGTGCTTTAGAGTGCATAATTTTTTAAATATCTTTATTACGGCTGGCGCGTACCTCGCCGGAGACAAGGCATGAGCTCGTGGCGGACGAGCCGCGGTAATTGACCGAACGAAATCTCGTCGGTGAGCGGCGATAAAATGCGGCGTTGAGAAACTTTTAATGACACACCTCTCGACATGCGATACATATTCTGTACATTGCAAAAAAAAATCTTATCATATACATAAGTCGGTTATATAGAATTGATATAAAAATTATCCGGGAGAGATATTTCATTACACCTGCATCAATATCAATGTCAATAAAGCTTATTAAAAAAAAGAATTAAGAAAATGTGCGTTTTTTTTATATCACGAAATAAATATTTTTGCGATTCAACATAATATTTATAAACTATATGTCAATTTCTCTTTTCTAAAACCAATACATATTTCTTATAAAATATTTTACGCGTTAGGATCATTATACTTTATATTCTATTCTTCGCGTAAACTTCTGAAGAGATAGAAATTTTGTGCGACGAGAAAAAAAATGTACGCGTTTTGCCTTCTGCTTTGAGTAATTCATCGAATCGCTTTAATTGCTCGTCCATATGGGTCTTCATCGGTGCAATTTGTCGGTCGGCCTCACGATGAAAACAATTCTGTACGAACGGCTAGCTGGCATTGCGGTTTTCGGACTGCAGGCCGGAAATAGACGATAAGATATCGAGAAAACCCAATGAAAGGGAGTTAATTACAGCTCGTCCCCGCTCGAGCTTCTCGCACGGTCGTGACATACCGCAAAGCCTCTCTCCCTCGATCGACAATTTAGCGCACACAGAGTAATATGAGGCGATTCTGAGCTTGACTGTGGGGGAAATGTCGATTCCGTGCAAATGGGACTGCATTAAAAGCCCACTGTGTGTCATTGAGGGATTTGTAATATGTGCGTATATTACATGTATCATTTCTGTTCAAATGCTTTTCAAAAAATGATGGGATTATTATACTCCTGTTTTAGATCGTACATAAGTACGACACGAATGTGACTATATTACAACATGTCCATTTGAATAATAATATCGCGCATATCTGATTAAATTTATATGTAATTTTTTTTCTAAAGATGCACAGAGAAAGAGCGTGGCTCATTATTTAAAAAAAATATATTTATAGATTAAAAAATATTATATATGCATGAGATGATTTATCGAGTCAATAAAATATATGGCAGACGTATTTCATCGACATTTATTTTATAATTCTCCGATCGTCGGTTTGCGAGAGAAATAACAATGTAGGTGTTATTTTATGGTATGCCTAATGTGTTCTTTCGAAGTGAATAGTGTTCGGGTTACGAGATCGATCGTATTCGGCTGAATCCAAATTCCATAAACCGCAGAAACGTAAAATAAAATCATTTAAACGACGACTCGCGTGCATTCGCGTTGTTATTAGCTCTTAATCCAGCTGTTACTGTCGCGCGCACCGAATCCCATTCCCGTTAATCAAAACGTTACGGCCTATCTGTATGGAGTATCGCATGGGGCTGAACCGTTAAATTCACGTACCAGACGTTCACTTGCAGTTTTGCATACGACCGATGGACGTGTGCCGGCATGAATCGGCACACAAGTCGTTATTACATTCCGCGTGTTCGGCCAGTATTTTTTTTCTTTATATGCTGGTTGCAGATACCATTTTACTCGCACGTCGGCTTAATCAGCGGCTTGTAAATTATAAGGTCGACGAACGTGTGTTTCTTACGCAAGTTCTATGTTGTAGCAGATAATCATAGTGCGACGTAAAATATGTAGAGATTTATACGGCAGATATTTAAGCATCTTTCACGCTGTGCGTGGTTTTCGGATTGATTTTCTATCGGATTATTGTCGACGAAACAATACATCAGGCTCTTTGTTAAATTTATATAAATGAAATATGTTACAATTTTTTCTATCTATTTCATTTCTTTAATATATTAATATTTTTTATTTAGGGCAATCTATATAATTATATAATTGAATTTTATTTAAGTTGATTGATTAAATTTCTTAAATAGATTGTTGCTCAGAGGGTTATTAATATTTTATTAACTTGAAAAAATTTTAAAATTAAGCATGAAACTAACGCATTAAAAGTTATCGCAATCTTGATGAGAATCTTGTTCTCAGTAGTCTGAACACTATAAGATATCAATCTAAAAGAGACGATTTATGTATATTCAAGCGTCTATTTTATCTTTATAGCAACCTTTATTTTTCTTGATGCCTAAAAAATGGCATCATTGTACCTGGCGACATTATAACGACGTCGTTAAAACATACTGACAGAACTGAGAATGAATGATATAGGTCTAGCCTTATACTACGGGGGTCTAAGAGAATCATTCTGATTTATTTTAGCTATTATTTGAATCGATCTTAATCGGACCTAGCTATAATATGCAATAAATTAGTTATTTAAACCAAAATGACATTTTACTCCTTGTTAAAAATTAAATGTATTATTTGTTAGCAATTAGCTTCAACATTATCGATCGTGTAATAAAACGCATGATTAATATAAGAAAATTATATATAATTATCATTCATACATGTTATATGTTAACTATAGGCACATGTTAACTAAATGCGTGAGAACATCAAGATGCTGGAGAATTCGCGTTGATACCTGTTATTAAATCATTGACGATGTATTTCAAAAGCGCAATTTAAATCCCATCTTTGAGCTACACAACTCATACATATTCATTCCGGGGTTTTAATTTTAGAGCAGATCGTAAGATCTCTGAATGCTACGGCTACGGTCGACATTAAAGTGCCACGAGTCTAAAAAGCCAGTGACGAGTATTACAAGATGATATTGCTGCAGGGGAAATTGCGCTAGAATCTCTAATATAGTCCTTTTAGTAATCGATAAATTATATACATTACTTTCTTAAATCATTATCTTTTATTAAATGGTAATTAAAATTAAAATATCTTTTTCGTAACAACTATAATATGAAACTTGTTGGCTAATTATAATTATATTGCAGATACACACACTTAATGATTATTAAATCTATACTCTTTAGAGTCATATAAGCAATATATTATAATTATTCATATACATATTATATTTTATACACGTTTTTCTGAAACATAAGTATATTATTTTACATAATTACTTTTTACATTTAATTTTTATTGAATAGCTAAAACATAATATTTTTACGAGTATTCCCATAAATAATATTTTTATTTAGTTAACAAAATAAATTATATGACAATATTCCTTAAACCGGACGTTTATTAATATAATATCTATTACATTATACGCAATGAAAATAATTACAAGCAATGAGAGTATGATTGAGTTAAATTTTCAAAATTTATTCAGACCTGTCCCATTGCACGAGTTACATAGCACTTATCGCATAGCCTTGTCTTTACCGCTATTTAAAATTCTTTCGAATAATGACGTCGTTACAAAGCATTGACGAGAATCACCGCGGGTAACGTGCGTCCAACAGCGCGATTCGTGAATCCAAGACAAACCCCCGCGTACCGGTTCCCGGGGTAGTCCGCAGGGTGCTTTGTTTCGTCAACCACAGGCAATTTGTTCGTTTGTTAGCCGTAGAAGTATCTCGTCGGTATGAAACGCGTAGACGCCGGTTCTCCTGTTGGTGGCACGATGTGGTACAACGTGCTAGGTATTTGTAAGGGCGTACGAAGTGTCGAAGGAAGAAGAGAGGACAGCAGGAGGGAAGACAAAGACAGTGAAAGGGAGAAAGAGAGAGACAGAGAGCGGAAAGAAAGGTAGAGGGTGGTAGCGCTTAGTTGCCGAAGTACAAATTAGATTATGCGCGACGTCGCCGCGGGGGTGTCCCGGTCGCTTGTTCGTAGAAAAGTTACAGCCCCGTCTCGTTCCTGACGCTTGTACTTGTCTAGCCTTCCCTTTCGCGTAGACACCACCGGCGAAAGCCCCTTCCGAGTTGAGTTTGATTGTCGAGCCTCCCTTCCGGAGATCGGCACCACCCGCTGATTTGCTGATCTCGTGGGAGTGACAATATTTTACCTAAAAGCATGACGCTAAAATCACAGGAGTGATTCTCCAAGCGTCGATTTGAACGGAGAACAAAGAGCAGCGGATCGAGAAGTGTTATGATCTTTAAAGAAAGTCTTTAAAATCGTGCGACTGGCGTCAAATCGAGAGTACGTCTCGAGAGCGATAAGTTCGAAACAAACTTAGCGCACAGAAATCGGTCTCATTAACAGCAAGAAAGTGAAGGGAGGAAAGAGAGTTGCAGTTGAGTTTAATCGCCTCGTGAGAAATAATTTCTGTAGAAGCGAGACTTTGCGACACCGGTGACCTATAAAGAGTAAAAACTTCGATCGAGTAACAAGCTTCTTAGTACTAAGCGATATAATAGGTCATTATCACAAAGTTATGTGGGTTAATCAGACGATTTTCTCGTCTATAATAACAACAGGAATTTACATCGCATTTAGTTAGAATATTTTTATTATATAAATCAGGTGTATGTAGGAAAATAAGACAATCTTTTAATCGAGAAGGCGATTTTTTTTTTTAATGCAAGTTTTATAATGGCATAAAAATATTTTACAGGTATATATAATATACTCTTACAACATTAATACGGCAGTAATACTTATTAAAACAATTTTAATTATTATGTCCACATAGTGGACATTTATTATTATTACTACATTAATTATTATTAGATACTAATTATTATTTCTACAAAATAATATGATAGATAATGATGATAGATAACTAAAAAATAAACGCGCGAAGAAATTTCAGAATAAATCGCTTTCGATGAAGCAATGTTATTCCTCGCGATTCTGTTTACGTTTTCTGCACCAACGTCGACCAGTCGAGAGGGCGGCTACCCTTCGGTTGAACTTCAAATAAATGCTAACCGCATTATATCCGTCACGTACCATTTTCGTCGTGTAAGTTGAAATTGCGTAGACCCCAACAATATTACTTCAATGCCATCAGTTTGCACCGCGGCACAATAAGAAATTACTAATCAATTTGATGGGGATATAACGTCGTATATATCATTTTTCATCCAAATTGGATTACTGGACTCTTACATCGGGGAGAGGCGATAAAAAATTATACCTCGTATGTATACACGTACTATCTACAAATCGAATTTTGCGCGTTCACGTGTTATATGATATTTTATCTCAATAGATCTGTTTTATTTTTTAAAAGCTTATTCGATCGATATCTAATCCGCAGAGTTGCGAGGGGGACTAATGTCTCTTCTTATCTCTGATCCCAGCTTCTTCCCAGATCATAGGCTAAAGGCCATTAACACTTAGCAAGCGAATCTGCTTTGCATGAAATCGAGATGAGCGCACGTCAGGGAAGAGAAGGAGAGAGAGAGACGGATGTTGCGCCGCCGGCGCGAACAGCGACACATAAGATCGATAACGCTCTCGCGTCGATTTTATAATTCATGAATTCATAATTCAAGCACCGCTTCTCTCTCGCATCGCTCCGTAATGGCATCTATGTATAGGTACTTCTTGATCGGCGAGGCGTTGTAACGTTTCGAGAACCTTAAAACTTTTATTGCTTACAAACAGCGGTAGTTCACTCCGTCAGTACTTATGGTATCTTTGCCGATCGCTGCAGCAGCTGCATCTGCGCTGAACGCGCCGCCGCACTTTATTTTATTGGATTATTAATTGATAATTTCGTTTATATCGGCCCCGACGTTCGTCGTTCGTTTGTAACTTTAACCGTTAAAAGTAATAGGGTCGACGGGAAGTTTGCAACGTGGATTATAATTGCTTCGCTTGTGAAATTTGACCGGTTTTAACAGAGCGTACGGAGAGCAATAATATTGAAATTTAATAACTAGTAATGGATCGTAACGATGCAACGTAATGAGGATTGTTCTTAAACAACGATTCTAGGACGCGATGAGCGAATAGTTATAATTACGATATCGAGAGATACGCATTCGAGTCGAAGGGATCATCAGTATTCGAACAGTATTCGATATAGGAAGCACCGTGCAACGATCTTAAAATTTTTATTGCTTACAAACAAGAGTCATAATTCGTTTTAGAGTCGCCTGATGTGCGCGATCTATCTATTTGCTCCCGGGAAATAGTTCCGACGGCGCTAAATCCACCGCATTTAGATATTCCCACGATTCATTCGCGTTTTCCCATAAAGTTCGATGGCCCGTGAAGCCTAGCAGCCTTCCTTAACTGGTTCCATCTCTCTTTGTCTTTATCTTCGACGAGGCGAGCGAAATGTGGAAAAGTCTCCGCCGTTGTCTGGTCTCGAAACGGAACGATAATTATTTCATTTCTTTGGGATTTTTCTCGATTAATCCGTAGAAAAAAATTGTGCCGTTAGTGAAAAATACAATATTGCTTAACTTATAAATTCTTGTATTATTGTATTTATATTAATTGTCCTTTACATATTACATTGATGAGGCTTAAAAGCAGCAACTTTGCAAAATATAGGTTCTCTATAGACATCATCGCGTCATTCTCTTCTCTATATTCCGCACGCATCGTAAATTTTCTATCGATCTTCAGAAAGACATTTCTGTTCCGCGGAACGTCTTGGAATAGTGACGCATTCGCTCAAGAGTGAACACGTATCGCGGCTTGTCACATGACAAAGTCCGGTGCACCAGCAGCTGGAGGTGACAACTTATTTCCTTCGCGCCTTACCCGCTGTGTCCCAGCTCACCCTTTGTTCGATGAATAATATATGGCGATGGCTGTCTGCATTGTTTTGCGTATATTCAGACACGCGCGCGCGCACACAACGCACACATACATACGCACACGCGTTTACACCTTGGGCACCGGATGCTGCGCGTGCCCCCTCCGGCGTCTACGCGATTTCCCGCTACGTGTCCGCGTGCATAGCGACGTATCCGGCCTGCGCAAAAGGAACTTTGGCAAGTCTCGACGCTGACGATATCAAAAGCACCGACAACCACGCCAGGCAGACGCGCTTCGTAGAAAATTCCGTACAAAATTTTCGTCGTAACCTTGCTCTACGTGACGGACATACGTCGGAATACTGACACGATACCCGTGTTCTTCTGAACGCCGTAACATCGAAGAATTTTGCACATTGCATTATACTATGTTAAATAAAACTTTATTTAACTCTCTCTCTCTCTCTCTCTCTCTCTCTCTCTCTCTCTCTCTCTCATTTTAACAAATTTTCGATATAAATTAAAATACGTTTGTGATTATGTCCCGGATTTTATGCACAATTATTTTTACGTTAAATTAAATAAAAAATAACTTTATTGATTTAGTTTTGGTATCATAAAGGAAAAAAAAGAAAAGAAAAAAGGAAACGGAAATACGCGTTTGACCGTCATAGCGCGAAAAATGCTTCAATTGGCCCCTATTGTTTTTCCAAACGATTTTCTAAAGAGTTATATTTTCCGAATTATTATGACGACATACACGCCTTCGTACATCTTCGTTAGTTTCCAACACAGCTACGTGACGCGACTTCTCGAATCATTTGAAACACAGAACTGAATTTGGCACCTACGGCAGCGTTGAATTTTACAACGGCAGCCTCGGATAAACCGAGATAAACTTTGCATTGTTTCTCTTCTCGCCCTTCGCCGCTAGATTGCTTCCACCCTTGCTCTCCCATCGGCATCTAAAGAATTCATAAGATCCAGAGAAGCATTCCTTTCGCGGTAAACAATCGTAAAACACGGCCTATGTTTCTCTTTATTTTTAGTCCGAGAAATATCTCAGCACCCCGATCTGGCACGCGGCGGAAGAGTCGAAACATACTTGTGTGGCGAAATTAAAAATATTTTCTTGCATTTTGTAAAATGCGCACGTTTCTGCGGCCTTCATAAAGCGAGAAGTTTAAATGAAATTATCATCCTGTGTTTGCGATCACTAATTGAATTATCTATTGTTTGCATATGCGGCTTTATACGTGCCTGTAAATAATGATAAATTGAAATAAACGCTGAATAATAATTATTTTTACAGCTTACACTAGTATAAATGGCTTTTTGTAAATCAGAGATGAAGCTAATAAAACAGACTTTTATAAAATTCTGCTATCAATCCGATATATCGCGCAGATATATTTTTCAAAGCCATGCTATCTATTTCAGGTTTTTGCGTCGTTTTGACGTTTGTTCTATTTTTAATCATTTTGTATTTTTACGTGATATGATAAGCTGATATAACAAAGATTCCAACACGTTTTAAAATTTGTTTTATAAAATTATAATGATGCGATTGATGAAATATCATTAACGTGATTGTGTAAATTATATATTATATAAAAATTACTCACACGCATATAATCTTTATTTTAAAAATTTGTGGTACATTTTAAGTATTTTTAATTAAAAAGATATTTCTAAAAGATTTATTTGAAAAAGTTATAAAATATACGATATAATATCAAAACGTTTATAATTTTCCCTCGGCAATAATATCATATTATGGCAATCGTATATTAACAATTAATAGTGGTAAGATAAATATTGGTTATAGAATTAACAGAATATTCAATGTTGCATTGATAATAAACTGTCGAAAGGAAGGGTATAATGCTATTGAGTGCGGATAATCAAATAGCTGCTCATTATTGCGGCAGGGACGCAATTGATCAATTATATAGTCGAGCATACGCGACAAAGTATCCGCAGATACAACACGGTCGTTGCTGCGGTCACCATATAAATGTTTCTCTCTACAACACAATTATGCGTCTCGTAATTATCCCTATTAATAAAACTTCGCGACAACAAAGTAGCATAATTTAACCCAATGCGCTGAATATCATTTCATTTCGTATGGCATATAACAACGTCATCAGGGAACAATATATACAAGTATCGCCTTTATCTTTAACAAACATTTCTTGATTATTGTTTTGTTCTCTCTCCTCTTTTTCTGTTAATATAGTGATTTTAAGAGCTATTTAAATATTCTATACACTCTCTATGTAATAAGCCGGATGTGAATGTAACGGGAACAATGCAACGGAGAAACGAAAAGGCTAATGTCTTTGAGTACGCGTAAAATGAAATGAACGCGTCATTATCGCACAGTGGGGGCTCAATTGTTCAATTAGATAATTGAGCTCAGAATAAAGTTCCTGCAGTGTCAGATGCTCGCGCGGATTGTTGCGTAAAAGTGCAACGCTGAAACACGATTGTGCATTTGTATGATGACCACTTCAGGCTACGTCCAATAAAGAGTCTGATGTGATCCCACGCGGGGTCGTCATGCGCGATCGACCGATTAAAAGGATCGTCATCGGCCCTTGTGCATAATTCAGCTGGCCAATTCGATAGCGATAGCCGCGTCGCCGTCATTTTCGAGTACGGGCCGTCCCGACGCAGCTCGCGAGAGTGGCTTGGAGAGGATTAGCCCATCGGTTCGATTTCACCGGATCTCTCCTCGTGACTGAGCCCTAGATGTCATCGACAGGAAGGTTGGACCGTCGAAGATCGGGCAGGATGATAAGGGGATGTCGTGGTTCTCTCTTGCTCGTGCCATATCCATTTGCACTATATGTTTGTGAGAATATATTCGTGTCATGCACATTTCATTAGCATCTTCAAGATAAGCTAAAGTCGAGTTCTTCGAGTCTATTATGATTCTTCGTGCACGGATACGATTGATTATATATTCGTTATGTAACAGAGGAATCACTTGAGACAATAATTTTCATAAACATTTTGATTGTATATTTTTTTGTTTATAAAATAAATTGTTGTATTTTGTATATAATTTTTCTACTATCAAAAAAGAGGTAATTAAATGTTACGTAAAGAATTAAATGCAAAATCGGTTTATATTTTTGCAACAAAGTTTGTGAGAAAAATATGTTTATAATTTTTATATATACAGAACGTTAACCTTTTATGAATAATCCGAACACATTATGCAAAATACATTGCAAAGAGAAATTTTGGATAATAACATTAAATCTTTCCGTCAGTGTTCTTAAATACGATTTGCGAAACACCGACAACGTCACAATATGATATTTTCCTCGTGCCTATCTCACCGGCTTTATTCCTCTCATTCTATATTCGAGTTCTGCGGAATAAGACGCGAGGGGGATCACACACACAACGTGCGCTTCTGGGTTCAACTTCACCCGAGAATAAATCGTCTGCGGGCGGCTGCGCTCTGTCTTCCCAATTATAAAAGCTATTATGAATTTGCCGGGCAATTTGGCGGCTTTGAAAACGTGCCGCGCGTACGCGATACCTCGGCAGCGGAGTATCGAAATACCGGAGCTTACGCGGCCTGTGCGAGAGAGTGGTGACTTTCTTCTGGCAATTGCGAGGCCGGCAAAAATAAGACGCGCGTGTAAAGCACGCGAGCGCGAGGAATTAACGATCCGCTGAGAGAGACAACGACGAGCGCGACGTATCCTACTCGCAACGGCGAGAGAATATTTGTCTTCAAACTCTCGCCTTATCCGACATCCGATACCTCTTGACACCGACACGCCGTGTAAAGAATTACTGGCGCCTCCGCTTGGGCACCGTCTGCTTCGAATCGTCGTCCATTTTTCTCGACGACCCGGCATAGAATCTCCCGAGAGACCGGTTGCGCACCTGCTAAACGCGAGCATCCACCGTTCTTCGTAGATATTTTCGACGAAAATGATGCTACTTTTCATGTTTCTGATCTTGTTCGATATAAGACGAATATATCTCAACAGCGTACAAATATAATTTATTAAAAAAATTGGACTAATAATTATTTATAATATAATAGAGAGAGGAACATAGATTAAGATGCTTATTATTACTCTGTTTTTTATTTTGAGAAATAAATTTTGCGGTATTATTTATATTATTATTAAATATGTAGGCGAGTAGATCAATATTTATTCCCACAAATTTTACGCGATCTAGATTTTAATCTCGGATAAAACCTAATGGCGGCAGATTAAGGAATCGTGTGCGGTTCAATCGACGATTAATATCTTTTGAAGCTCACACTATGTGTGAGGCTAAGCCTCTTAATTCTCTACTCTTTTATGTTACGAGGCGTAATTGATACTTTCCTTTTTTTCGCCTACGTTCCAAGCGTTTGGGCATTTATCCATTTAATTGCTCACGGAGCGGCTTCGGTCTGTATTCTAATCGTTCTGACCCGAGAGCCGAGCGATCGATAAAATGTACGGTGTACGAAATTGACCTCAGAGCGTAGCACTGCTGTAAAGCTTATCCCTTTCATATTTCAGAGTTCTAAGCGAATTTCATCGTGGCACAAATTGTGCTCGTGTCGTACATTATGCGTCGAACCCCGTGATTTCGCAATTCCCTGCGCCCCTCACGCACTACCCACCTACACGCATCCAAAATTCCGGGAGCACGCGATTGTTAAACCTACCTACGCTTGGCATCCGGTCCGTAAAGTTCCGCCGTGGCCGACGTCAGGGATGGATTTACTTCACCGGTCGACGCAGTTACCTACTATATAGCCTACGGCTACAACAAACCCCGGTTTATCTCGGCGACAACCGTTAGAATATATCACGGTTAAACCAGCCACCCAAATTTCTCTCCTAATCGTAACGACTGATCACAAACAATTATCACAGCATTGAGAGACAAGTCGCATTGATATGAAACCCTCACTTACGACATATACGACACGCAATGGAAACAATTATCGTATCGCAAATGAAAATTTAGAATTTTGAAATTATTTGCAATGATAAAAATAATATTACATTTTTCTCTCATATATGTGTATACATATATTGCATTACTTTTAGTCCGAAATTTTTTTTATTTAGATGCAACGAGTTAACGCCATTTCTGTTTGATGCCAGTGATCTTTTATGCTGATGTTTTTTTTTCTTCTTGAGCGAATGGTAATGCATACGCGTCCCTGTACAAAGGTGCGCACACTCCGCACAATCTCGTAAGTGGTACGTGAGCGCCTAATCGAGGTCCAAATTAGGGCGGGCGATAACCGCGGCGCCAGTGCGAAACACGACATGGCACAAAAGAACTCCTTCGTTCACTCCCTTGCGTAGGACTCGACCGTAATTTCGGATGTGATGCAGCAATATTTTCGGGGTCGAGAAATATTTGCCGTCGTAACACTTACGTGGCAACGCCTTGATGGATGAGAAACAATAATGGCGACGGTTAGGGGCTTTCACAGGAAGCGCATTAGCGATCCCACCTTGCGCTTTTCTCGTCCAGGTAAAGATACTCAATCATGACTTATCCTTTTCCGCAATAGCAGTTATTTTCGAATTATCGCTTATCCGCGTATTTCAAATATGTTTCTTAAACTATCGTTATAACTATTATATATTTAGTCTATAAAAAGGGAAATTTATTTATAATAGCAAGATATAAAAAAATAATATTGAATTTAACAAAGAAACGACAAAGAATTATAAATTTTATAAAGTTTATAATTAAGAATGTATAATGCTCTATATTTGTAATATACATTTATAATTACGATTACTACTACCTTATCAAATTATAAAAATTTATATTATATGTTTATACATAATGTTTTTTGTAAGCGAGTTTATATATACTTTTGAAATTGATCCATTCAAAAGAATCAATGAAAATAATGGGATCTGTAAAACGATGAGGCATTGCAATCTTGTGAAATGGTATTACAGACGAAGAAATACGTTAGTAAAGTGATGCTTTTATGCGTCTAAGCTTTAAAACGCGCGAATGGCTAGACAAAATACGAATTCGCTGAAAAGAGAGTGTATACATAAAGAGAAAAGATAAGAAGGAGGAGAGTCACGAGCCTCTTCCTCGACTTTACATTACGTTCTCTCGAAAGAAAATGGTTGAACGGAGGTTGAAGGAAGAATAGAGAGGCAAGGGAGGTTGGAGGATGAAGCGTAAAGCAGCATGTCGAGGGCAAATTAAAGAGAAGCTCGCGAAAAAAAAGGAGAAAGAGGGAAGGCGCTGGAATGGGGAAGGGAGACAGAGCGTCGCTCTCACCCTCGAGTCATTAAAAACGCGGTCGTCGTTCTGGCCATTAGAATGACAAATGACATCGTTGACGGTGCCAAATTAGTACGATGAAAGGACGACAGACACTGCGAAAGCCCAGCATGACGTAACCTGTACGTCAGATAGTTTGTAAAATCTCTAGAACGAAGATTTACCATCCGCATACATTTGCATATACTTGCTATTAAAAATGGCACTTATATTAACTTTACATTGATATTCTCGCGATTAAATATTATTATTAATATCGAGATAACAAAAGAATGATATTAATCAATTTAATTAAAATGCCGAAGAAAAGATCAATAGCTGAAGTTCTTACATGAATTATTAATTGAGTGATATATAGTAATTTTTAGTCTAGAATTTATCTTTTCATTTATTATATAATTGTATTAAAATCAAACTTAAAAGAGTTCAATTAATTTATTTGTTAGAATAAGAATTTTTAATATCACGTATATAACACTCTTGTAACTTGAAATACATCGATAATATTAATCAGTGTATGTGTGCATATTTTCAGAAAATATTTGATAGAAACATAAATCATTTCACGGAATAGTTAATCAACAGATTCAGCAGATCCCAGTTGGTTTCAAGCATCCAAATGTTTTGTACCTTCAATATATATTCATTTATTATAATTAAAGAATATTTATGGAATCTCCAGAGATTTCCAATTAAGCGTACTAGTCATTGGATTATACCACAATTACCTGGATAATTGGCTCTCGACGAATCCGCTGCAGTCTGAGAATTCTTTATCGCATTTATATATTGATAACGCAGTGCGTAGAGATTGGTTAAAATAATTATATTCTCGTAATCAAGGTATGATAATTAACGTATATGATAATATGTACTTTTTTGAAGAAGCAATAAATGGGATTATAGAAACCATATTTTTAAGAGAAAAAAGGTATTTTATGAAATGATAAAAAAAAAGTATAAGCTGATTATTCCAAGGTTATGAAAAAATCTCAGTAAAATCATTTTCGCTTCGCTAAAAGTTTTATTTCATTCGTCAACCAGTCCGACGTATCTGTGTGTATGATTTCGTGTATGTATGTGTATGTGTATGTGTATGTATGGTTTTGTTTTGTATGCATTTACATTACACCTCGTTACTCGTAGTTGCCTACGTCGCAATTAATACAATATATAATAATATGTATAGTTTTGTTTTTTATCTATCTTGATAGCATACAAAAGGATACAGGCACACAAATATCAAATATGCATCCGGTACTCGTTATGCTATTGATCAATATAATTACACTCACAATGGTACCTCCATTCTCTCTCCCTCTCTCTCTCTCTCTCTCTTGTCGCTGTATCATACAGATATATACAAATGGTCGCACCCCGCGCGCGTCGGCGTGGGTGTATTTATAATACGTTTACACATATGTATGTATAAATTACAGACGCTATATACATCGAGAGATTATGCGGCGCGTTAATACCTTTCGGGATGGCGGAAAATTTCCTATCATCGCTCGTGCTAAATCTATTGATAAACCATCGTCGTTGTTGTTGTTGTTGTCGTCGTCGTACCTGCTCACCGCGCTTTCTTCGACTTTCTACGTACAATACACGTAAAGCCAGCGTAAGCGAGACATTGCACGCGATCGATCTTACGTACAACGGTTTCCGCTCTCGACGAGTTTCTCACATAGAAATCATGAACGAAACCATCAATCGCAATTCATATAGGTCGAATTGCTTCTATATAAATTACGATATAAAAAAATAACGCGCTGAATGATTTTGTGCGTTAAAAATGTTTTTATATTATTAATATATGTATATATACAATTCGAGAAAATTATTATTATATTAATTTATTTTTTGTAAAACTTGCCGTCTGTTTAATCGAGCAGAATCACGTAGATAAATTCTGTATAGTTTTTCTCGATGTAATTCATAATCGATACTACTATAACTGCGATGCACCAACGAGCGTAATGCAATTCCAGAAGGTCAATCGATCAAGCGACCTCACAGTTCGATCTCTTTTTTTATGACTCCCTCGTAGAATCGCATGTACGCATACGCATTTACGTGTCGTCGTATAAAAGATGGGCCAGTTTTCCCCCTTTCTGTGTCTGTGCCGTTTCCCCGTCGGTCCCCGCGTCCGGCTAAAGCTTCTTCCCGCATTTCTCATGTCAGATAGAAAAAGGGTTGCATGCGTGATTTATGCCCGAGACTTTTCCCCGGTCGCACCGGCTGCGCCGTGTTCCTGCACATTGTATACGTACCGATGCAGAACCGATCGTGTCGTATCTCGGTTATATCGGTAGACCGTGCCCGCGTATCGTTGTATCGTACTCGAGACATGGCGGCCGGAAGAAAACTTACGACCGAAGCGAGGAGTGTATACCGGGGGCAAGAAACTCGTATGATGCCAAGACACTGCTATCTTGTTCCGATATTACGAATAAGAATTAGCCGTGTAACGCGTGCGCGCGAACCACGAGAGCGAATGCCTTTATGCTTCGAGATTATTAACGTTTCTCGCCGCTGACGAGAATAATTCAAAATTACGACCATGTCTAATCTGGACTCCTAGGAGGTAGATAATGGCATCCGGTTCTGTTCGAACTAGTTCTAGTTAACGGATCGACCATTTGCGCAGTACTAGATGCCATTATTTACGTCTTCAAGGGGTCTTTGTATGTCGGAGGTATACTCGCAAACGCTCTCGGACGATCTGCACGCATTGTCTTCAGCAGTCGCTATTCTCACCGTTTAGTTGCTTTAGATTAGAATACGAAGAAAGAGAATGGACTAGAAATTTATTTTTATCTTGGAGTAATTTATTTAAGAGGAGGAGACTATGCGTGAAAGAATAAAAGATTAAAAAAAAGAAAAGAAAAATATATAAAAAAACATATAAAAATATAAAAAGATAATGAGAAGCTATAAACACACATGTTGAAGAAATTTACGGATGATTTCGAAGAACGATCGCGTTACAACACGAGGATATTAATTGGCGCAGTTGGCGCAATTTGCGGTTTCGCGGTATAAAAGAGACATATAAAATATCGCATTACAAAGTACGACGTGAGCAGGTACGAAAGTGTCTTCCTTCGTAATCTTTATCATTCCCCTGGTCGGGGAGAGGGAGAATGTTCCTTAACTTGCGCAACTTTTCTCTTTTAATACAAACTAACTTTGCGCTATATCTCGCTATCTTTCTCCCGCTCTTACGGATTACTGATTTAACTCGCCTCTGACATGTGTCGCGCGCACGTGCGCGCTTGAGACAAATTGACGATTATTGCCAGGAGCGGACTGTCAACGACTGAAAATGCGGGAAGTTCATGGTACTCGAATTTTCCGCGTCGTGGTAACGTTAGCTCGGCAAATCGATCGCAGTGCCGTTGAGCGAGAAAATTATCGAGAAACGTCGACGAAGAGGAAACTCGGCGAGCACACGATCGTGTCGATCTCCGATGTTAAAAGCGGCTAAGATCGGGCTCTCGCGAATCTCGAAGGCGACACGGGCCATTTTTGCCGTCAGTCCGTTGCTGCTCTATAACGATAACCGCTTGTACGTGATATCTCCCGTCCCTTAAAAAAACGACGATTATTATTGCGACGAAATTTTATTTGCTCGGTGCCTCCCAACTTAAGGCGCTTGAAGAAAGTGTGTGTGTGTATGTGTGTATGTGTACGAGGTCCCTAACGGTTAATATTTACACGCGAAAAGCGTTCGAAGCTGTCACTCTTAGTTTCCTCTTTATAATTTTAACATCCTACGTGGCGACGATATCGATTAAACACTAAATATACATAGCAATGTTCCAATCGTTGTAGACGCTACGCGCCGCAAACGGGCGCGACCTGCGCTGCGGAACGCTCGATTAAATTTCTCCTCGACGAGCCAGACTGTCTCGCGCTTAATCGAAAACCCGATACACGCGCGCGAACAGCGCTCGTGCAGTTATCCGGATAAAAATAGCGGAATGTCAATCAGCATCGCGTTCGGTCCCGGGACGTGTGATTTGCGAGAGCGTTCCCGGAGCGTTGCCGGAGAGACTGCCGGCCCGATGAAATGTGAGAGAAAAATTGAGCTTAATAGATTACGGTCCGTAATCAAGGAAAGTGCAGCGGTCAATAAACGACCAAATAATCGTATGGGAACACTATTTAAACGGCTCCGCGGTAAAAGCGCCGTACGTGTCTTAAATTTCGTGCCGCGTTCCACGTCAGATATTTAAACCGGTAATAAATTTTGCACCGCACATACACACAGGTGCACGGCCATCGCGGTTCGTCGACCTAGGAGAAGGGAGTCGCTGCACTTTACGGCTGCTCTTTCAGGGCGAAATTCAAGGGAGAGCTCCACCGCGCAAGGCATGCTTAAGCATATAACGTGCCTATATATATATGTGTATATATATATATATATCAGAATAGATGTACGATTTATACATACATATTAATTGTGAAAGA